>NC_057862.1:276300059-276612917 GCF_019393635.1 Dromiciops gliroides
TTCATATACATTATGTGATGTTGGTCTATGTCTAAATTCTGCTCGAATTATTTATTTATTTTTTTCTGGTGAGGCAGTTGGGGTTAAGTGACTTGCCCAGGGTCACACAGCTAGTAAGTGTTAAGTGTCTGAGGTTGGATTTGAACTCAGGTCCTCCTGACTCCAGAGCCAGTGCTCTATTCATTGTGCCACCTAGCTGCCCCTTGAATTCTTTTTTCCAGCAGTTGTTATCAAATTGTTTTTACCACAATATTTGTGATCTTTTGGTTTATCAAACAGAGGGTTGCTTATGTATATTGTGTTCTTGATCTGTTTCACTGATCAACCTCTCTGTTTCTTAACACACTGTAATTACCACACTGTTTTGATTATTACTGTTTTGTAGTATAGTTTGAAATATGATACTTCTAGACCCTCTTTCTTCCTTATTTTAAAAATTATTTTCCTAGGGAATCTTGACCTTTTATTCCTCTAGATGAATTTCATGATTATGTTTTTTAGCTCTAGAAAGTAAGCTTTTGGTAGTTTGATTGGTATGGTACTGAATACATAAATAGACTTAGGTAGTATTGCCATTTTGATTATATTAGTTCTGCTTACCTATGAACAATTAATATTTCTCCAATACCTTAGGTCTGTATTTGTGTAAAGAGTATTTTGTGTTTTTATTCATGTTTTGGCAGTAGACTCCCAAGTCTATTTTATACACACAGATCACAAGCTTCTTGTTGCAAAATTCAGACTTAAATTGAAGAAAGTAGGGAAAACCATCAGGCAATATAGGTATAACCTAAATAATAAACCTTATGATTTTGAAGTGGATGTGATGAATATATTTAAGAGATTAGATTGGGTAGATAGAGTGCCTGAAGAACTATGGACAGAGGTTTGCAATATTGTACAGGGGATAGCAACCAAAAAAACATTCCAGAGAAAAAGAAGAGCAAGAAAGCCAAATAGCTATCTGATAAGGCTTTACAAATAGCTGAGGAAAGAAGGAAAGTTAAAGGTAAAAGAGAAAGGGAAAGATCTACCCAACTGAATGCTGAATTCCAGAGAACAGCAAGGAGAGACAAGAGGGTTTTCTTAAATGAGCAATGCAAAGAAATAGAAGAAAATAATAGAATGGGAAAGACAAGAGATCTCTACAAGAAAATTAGAGATACCAAGGGAAAGTTTCATATAAAAATGAGCATGATAAAAAACAAAAATGGTAGGGTTTTAACAGAAATAGGAGATTAAGAAGAGGTGGCAAGAGGGCAGCTAGGTGGCACTGGTCTTGGATTCAGGAGGACCTGAGTTCAAATCTGGCCTCAGACACTTGACACTGTTAAGGGCTAAAATTCTAGCTAGTCTGTCTAAAATATTTAATGAGTGGTCGCCAATAAATTATAAGCTTTAGCAAGAGTTAGACTTTTAAGCATTTATTAAGGAGAATAAGAATTTGGTAAAGAGAGAGAGAAAGGTCTAGATTCCTATCTATTAAAGGGAGAGCGCATTTCTAGCTCCCTTCTCCGCCAGAGTCCAGAGGAAAGAGAGCCAGACCGAGCGCCAGTCTCTTCCTTCCTCCTCCCACTAGTCTGCGTCACTTCCTCCCCGCCAAAGAAAAGACTCCTGGTCTTGCCCTCAAAGACCTTCGCTTCATGGGCAGAACTCTTCTACAGTAAGTATCCAGCAGGTGGCGTCATTCCAATCGTTACAACACTTAACTAGCTCTGTGACCCTGGGCAAGTCACTTAATCCTCATTGCCCTCCCAAAAAAAAAAAAAAAGAAGAAGAGGTGGCAAAAATACATAAAAGAGCTAAACAAGAAAGATTTTAACATCACTGATAACCATGTGGTAACTGATCTAGAGCCATGGAGAATGAAGTCAAGTAGGCCTTAGGAAGCATTACTAACAATAAGGCTAGTGGAGGTGATGGAATTGGAGCTGAGCTATTTAAAATCCTAAGAGATGATTCCGTTAAAGTGCTGCACTCAATATGCTAAGCACATTTGGAAAACTCAACAGTGGCCACTGGATTGGAAAAGATCAGTTTATGTCCCAATTCTAAAGAAGGGCAAGGTCAAGGAATATTCAAATTACTGAACAATTGTGCTCATTTCACACACCAGTATGGTTATGCTTAAGATTCTGCAATCTAGGCTTCTACGTGAACCAAGAATTACCAGAAGAGTAGACTGGTTTTTGAAGAAGCAGAAGAGCTAGAGACCAAATTGCTAACAATTCACTGAATTATGAAGAAAGCAAGGAAATTCCAAAAAAGCATCTATTTCTACTTCATTGATTACTTTAAAGCCTTTGATTGTGTGTATCACAACAAAATGTTGGAGTACCAGATCATCTTACTTGTCTATTGAGGAACCTCTAAGTGGACCAAGAAGCAATAGTTATAACTGAACATGGAACAACTGATTGGTTTAAGCTTGCAGAAAGAGTATGACAAGGCTGTATATTGTCACTTGAAATTGTCATATGAAATGCCAGGCTGGATGAATCAAAAGGTTGCAGTTGCAGGGAGAAATAACAATCTCAGATATGTAGATGACACCCTCTGATGGCAAAAAGTGAAGAATAATTAAAAAAGCCTCTTGATGAAGATGAAAGAGGAGAGTATAAAAGCCGGCTTGAAGTTTAAAATCAAAAAAGCTAAGATCTTGACAACTGTTTCCATTACTTCCTGGCAAATAGAGAAGAAATGGAAGCAGTGTCAGATTTTTTTTTGGGCTCAAAGATCTCGGCAGATGGTGACCACAGCCATAAAATTAAAAGATGCTTGCTTCTTGGAAGGAAAGCTTTAGCAAATCTGGACAGCATATTGAAAATCAGAGATATCACCTTTCTGACAAAGGGCCATATAGTCAAAGCTATGCTTTTTCCAGTAGCAATGTATGGCTATGAAAGTTGGATTATAAGGAAAGCTAAGTGTCACAGAATCAACACTTTTTTTTTTTTTTTTAGTGAGGCAATTGGGGTTAAGTGACTTGCCCAGGGTCACACAGCTAGTAAGTGTTAAGTGTCTGAGGTCGGATTTGAACTCAGGTACTCCTGACTCCAGGGCAGGTGTTCTATCCACTGAGCCATCTAGCTGCCCCGAATCAACACTTTTTAATTGTGGTGCTAGAGAAGACTTTTGAGAGTCCCTTGGACAGCAAAGAGATGAAATCAGTCAATACTTAAAGAAATTAATTCAGACTATTCACTGGAAGGTCAAATACCTAAGCTGAAGAAGATATGACTCATTGGAAAAGACCCTGATGCTGGGAAAATTTGAAGGCAAAAGAAGGGGATGGCAGCAGATGATATGGATTGATAGTGTCATGGAAACAATGAACATGAACTTGGTCAGACTTCAAGAGATAGTGAAGGATAGAAGGGCTTGGTCTGCTTATGGTCCATGGAGTAACAAAGAGTCAAAGATGACTGCTGAGTTTTGTTTGTATTATGTAAAAATGCTGATAATTTAAGCGGGTTTATTTTATGTCCTGCAACATGTCTTGTCACTGTAGTTAGAGTTTTTACCACTATATCTAATAGTGGTAATGGAATCTTTGTATTACTCTTGATTTCATGGAAAAGGCTTGTAGTTTATTGCCATTACAGATAATGCTGATTCTTATTTTTAGATAGGTACTAATTATATTAAGGAAACATCGATTTATTCTTATGTTTTCTAGTGGGTTTAAGAGGAATGAGTATTATATCTTGTCAAATGTTTTCTGCACTTACTGATATTGATCATGTGAGTTTTGTTTTTCCTATTATTAATATGGTTGATTATGTTTGTAGTTACCCTAATATTGAACCACTCCTGAATTACTTCTGTAAATCCAAACTAGTTATGGTTTATAATTTTTGTGATTTGTTGCTATAGTTTCTTTGCTAATATTCTACTTAAAATTTTTTGCAGTAATATTCATTACTTGTATTAGTCTATAGTTTTCTTTCTCTCTTTTGACTTTCCCTGGTTTAGATATCAAGACCATATTTGTGCAGAAGGTGTTCAGTAACACCTCTTCCTATTTTTCAACAATTTTGTAATATTGGAGTTAATTGTTCTTTAAATGCTTGATAGAATTTGTTTATAAATCTGTCTGTTCCTTTTTGCACTATTCTCTCTCCTCCCCGCCCTCCCCAGCTCATTTATGGTTTGTTTAATTTCCTTTTCTGAGATTTGGTTATAGAAGTCTTCTGTATCTTGTTCTCTTAGTCATTTTATATTTTTCCATTTTATTTAGATTATCAGTTTTATTAGCATACCTATAGTTTCTAATAGTCTTTGATTTATTCATTTATTGTGAATTTATTTTTTCATGTTTAATACAGATAAATTTGTTTTTTCTTTCTTTTTAAAAAATCAAATTAGCTAATACTTTATCCTTGTTATTGATTTTTTAAAAAAGTACTTTTATTTATTAATTTTTTGTTTTCAGTTTTATTAATCTCTTTTATTTTCAGAATTTCTATTTTGATGCTTAACTGGGGCCTTAAGGTTTATTACTATTGTAGCTTTTTAAAATCACCTGCCCAAGTCATTGATCTGTTCTTTCTCTCTTTTAGTAATGAAAATGTTTAGTTTGCTGTAGGATTGCTTTGTCAGCATCCTCCAAATTTTAGTATATTGTCTCAGTGTCATTATCTTTAATGAAATTATCCATTGTTTCTGTGATTTGTTCTTTGATTCACCTATTCTTTGGAAATGCATTCTCTAATTTAAAAAATTGTTTCTTCAGTGATTGTTTATTGAATATAATTTTTATTGGATTGTAATTCATAAATATCTTTAATATTTATGCTTATTTACATTTGTTTGCGAGGTTTTCATGCCCTAATACATGCTCAACTTTTGTGATGGTGCTATGCCTAGCTAATAAATATGTATATTCCTTTCTGTTCTTGCGTAATTTTCAGAGGTCTATTATCTCTGACACTTCTAAAATTCTATTTAGGTTCTTAACTTCTTGTTTATATTTTGGTTAGATTTACCTAGGTCCTTAAGGGGTACATTGAGATCTTCCACTGTTAAACTTTACCGTTTATTTCCCTCTGTAACCAACTTAACTTTTCCTTTGAGTATTTAGATGTTATGACATTTGTTGCCCATAAATTAAGCATTAGTTTTTTAAGCATAATACCTTTCAGCAAAATGTCTTTTCCTTGTTTAGTCTCTTTTAATCAAATCTGTCTTTGCTGTTGTTTTGCTGCTGATCATGATTACTAACCCCTACCTTTTTGAGTTCAGCTGAAGTGTAATAGATTTTGCTTGTTTTAACTCCGACTCTTTATGTGAGTGTGTTTCTTGTAAACAGCATTCATCTTTCTAGTTCATTTTACTTTCCTCTTTGTTTTTTTGGATGGAATCATCCCATTCATATGTTCATTAATCATATCCCTCCATCCTTTTCTCTTATACTTTTCCTTCTCTTTGTTTCCTAACCCCTCTTTATAAAGAAGAGATTGTAAGAGAAAGAGTGTATTCAGCAGTATATTTGACAGTCAATTCCTGCTCTCCTGACCTTTTCTTTCCCTTAGTCCATAGTGCAATCACAGGCTTTTAGCCTTTCTTCTTTTTTAAACCCCTCTTCAAATCCCACTCTCCATAGTTAGTGTTTGTTTTTCTTATGAATAAACCCTCTCTTAATTTTTCTTCCTTATTATATTCCCATTCCCTTTCTTTCCCATCATTGAGTGAAATGTATTTCTACACCCAACAGTATGTATGTGTATTTTTCCCTCCTTTGACCAGTTCAGATGAAAGTGAAATTGCTGGGGGGCAGCTAGGTAGCACAGTAGATAAAGCACGGGCCCTGGAATCAGGAGGACCCAAGTTCAAATTTGGCCTCAGACACTTGACACTTACTGGCTGTGTGACCCTGGGCAAGTCACTTAACCCTTATTACCCTGCAACCTGCCCCCCCCCAAAAAAAAAGAAAAAAAGAAAGTGAAATTGCTAACTCTCTCCACCCTGACCTCTTTTGTGTATATAGTTTTCTACTTGTATACTCCAGTTATGTGAAATATTTTCCTGTCCTTCTTTTTTCCTCTTCCACCCAGTGTATTCCTTTATTTCTCCCTTTCCTTTTAAATTTTAAGATAATCAGAAAAGAATAAGACCATTTGCAGGCCCTGTCTTATATGACCATTGATGATAATATAGTTTGTGTTTTTTTTTCAAGTGAGGCAATTGGGGTTAAGTGACTTGCCCAGGGTCACACAACTAGTAAATGTTAAGTGTCTGAGGCCGAATTTGAACTCAGGTACTCCTGACTCCAGGGCCGGTGCTCTATCCACTGCGCCACCTAGCTGCCTCGATAATATAGTTTTGAGAAGACACATGTATTATCTCCTCATATCAGTCAAGGCAGCAATAATTTATTAAGTGCCTACTATGTGCTGGACACTAGGGATACAAGGAAAGGCAGAAGATATTCTTTGCTCTCAAGGAGCCTGAAGTCTAATGGAGGAGACAACATGCAAACCACTTGAACAAACAAGGCATAATGAGGGTAAATTGGAGATAATTAACAGAGAGAGAAGACACTAGCATTAAGAGGAACCTGGAAAGGCTTTTTGTAGAAGGCCAAATTTTATCTAGAACTTGAAGAAAGCCAGGAAAGCCAATGGGTGGAGATGAAGAGGGAGAAAATTCCAGGCTTGAGGGACAACCAGAGAAAATGCACAGAGCTGGGGGATGATATGTCTTGTATGTAATCAGTGTCACTGGGTGGAAGAGGCAAGGAGCAAGATGTAAGAGACTGGAAATGTGTATGGGATCAGGTTAGGAAGGGCTTTGAATGTCAAACAGAGGATTTTATGTTCGATTCTGCGAGTGATAGTGAGCCACTGGAGTTGATTGGTGATATGATCAGACCTGTATTTTAGGAAAAGCACTTTGATGACTCAGTAGAAGATGGATTGGAGCAGGGAGAGACCCATGGCAAGAAGACCCACCAGTAGGATATTGTTTCTTTATAGTAGTGACTGCTAAAATTTGTGATCCTAACTCTTTACTACTTTGAATTCTTTTTGTTTTTTGACTGCTTTTAGTATTTTTCTCTGACCTGGAAGCTCTGGATTTTAGATATGATGTTCCTAGAAGTTTTTATTTTTGGATTTCAGTTAGTGATCAAGCTTACTAGAAGACACTGCTAATTTCTGGGAATACCAATAAAAGTCTTCAAAGATCTTACATTCTGGGGCAGCTAGGTGGTGCAGTGGATAAAGCATGGGCCCTGGATTCAGGAGTACCTGAGTTCAAATCTGGCCTCAGACACTTGACTAGCTGTGTGACCCTGGGCAAGTCACTTAACCCCCATTGCCCCGCAAAAAAAGAAAAAAAAAGAAAAAAAAAGATCTTACATTCTAATGGAGAAGATGATACATAAAAGGAAACTGAAAAGGAGTAAGGGAGGGAGAAGAAGGTACTTGGCAAGGTGAGGAAGGAGTATGATAGAGAAGTCCAGAGGAGTGTTGTTGTTCATCCTTCCTTTTTGAAGGCCAGTGATATCACCAGGTTGATGTCTTGACTTGTGTGTAAATTGAATTTAAATGAGGCAGAGTTGTACAAGTCATGAGCCTCACTTTCTCTTCCAGAATCACCACCTTGTGTGACCTCCATAAATGGAGATTCTGGGAGGAGTCCTCTAATGCTTCATTAGAAGGAGGGACCCTAGGGACAGAAGGGTACTTCTGAGGTATGAGTTTGTGAGATTTAGTTCTGGAGTGATCTTCCAGGATGAAGAGGTTTCTGGGTTCTTAAATTATCTTTCCTTGATCTGTTTTCCAGGAAACTTGTTTGTGATATGAGATACCTTTCACTTCTTTTTTTTTTTTAGTCTTTTGACTTTTTTTTAATATTTCTTGTCATTAACTTATGCTTGGGCCATTTTAATTTTCAAGGATTCTCTTGGTTGGTTAAGATTTTGTACTGCTTGGGTCAAGTCGTTAATTCTCTCTTTTTTTTCTCTTTCTAATTCTTTATTCTGAAGCTCTCATTTCTTTTCTATTTTTCCCCATTAGTATTTATTTCTTTTCCAGTTCTTTCCTCTAGCACTTTTATTTCATTTATGAGATCATTTTTGAACTTTTTAAAAGAAAAATTCTTGCTTCTCCTGTTTTAGAAATTCTAGTTGAATTTGTACCCAATGTATGTTTTTCTTTTCAGCTTTGTTTATAGATGTTTTAGTATCATTGTTTTTGTCTTCTGGGTTTTGTCTTAATCATCTCCATTACATGATAGCTCTTCATGGTGGGATTCTTTTTTTCCCCAGTCTTCTGCTTGCTTCCTGAATTTGGTCTCTTTATTAAAGTCAAGCTCTTTGTAGTTCTGGAGGGAATGTCTGGGTTATGCTTAGTGGTGTTTTTTGTCCTTTCGGGTACTACTGCAGCTTTCTCAGGATGCTAAAAGTTGTGCCATTCCAGCATTTCAGGGACAGCTCAGGCTGTCCTTGCAAATCCTGGAAACTTTCAGTGTATCTATCCTAAGTGGTATGATCCAGGGTGAAGTCTGAGTGCTGACTTCCTGGTCTGAGCTTTGCAAATTCCTGACCTGGGTCTGAGCAACACAACTGTGGCCTTAACCCTGTTTTGAGACAGCTGCTGTACTCACCCACTGTCAGCAGATTGGGAAGCTCTGCTATATCAGAGTTAGAACTGCAGGTTCTCCTTTGGTCTGGGCTTCCTGCCCTGGTTATTCGGCTGTAGGCTTTATCCTGGGATGGGAGCTGGATCTGAATCCCTGCTGTGCTACTGGGGTCAGAGCCTCACAGCTGCTGCTTAATCCAGCCCTCCTTCATTTTAGTGCTTTCCTGCTGAGATTAACTATAATTTACCCAGCATGTATCATGTTGCTGTTTGCATCTTGTCCTCCTTATTAGACTGTGAGCTCCTTGAGAGAGGTATTTTGCCTTTTTTTTTTTTTTTAGTGAGGCAATTGGGGTTAAGTGACTTGCCCAGGGTCACACAGCTAGTAAGTGTTAAGTGTCTGAGGCCAGATTTGAACTCAGGTCCTCCTGACTCCAGGGCCGGTGCTCTATCCACTGCGCCACCTAGCTGCCCCACTTTTTGTATTTTATCTGTAGTACTTGGTATGGCGCCTGTAACTAGTAGGTGCTTAATAGATGCTTGTTGACTTACTGCCTATTGCTTCTGTATTTGCTTCTTGCCCAGTGCACAGCTGTGCTTGACTTTGACTGCCACAGGGTACAGGTCCCCTCTTTAGGCCACCTTTGCACTTGTGACCCAGAACTAGATAGTGAGTGACTGAGCTAATAGTTGGCAACTGTTCCTACTCCCTGCAGTGTCGGGCCTCTCTGTGCAGGTCTTGGACCTCTTCTTGCCCTGCTATAAAGCCATGGGCAGCTCTCATTTAGTCCCCACATGCTCCTTGGGTTGCATTCTCAGCCAGACTCCACCACCAGTGTTTGCAGTCCTTCCTTGGTTTGCCTATGCCAATCTGGACTGGAAAAGTGACTCATCGTGATTTGTTTTCTTGGATTTCCCATTCAGAACTTGGTCCATTGTGTTTTCTAGGGAGTTGTATGGGAGAGCTGGGTTGTACCTCTTCTTGCTCCTAGCCCCTCATTACAGTTACCTTTTTAAATATGGTCTTTGTACTGTGTTGAGGAATTGTGGTTGCCTGAGGAGACTTTTCAAGAATCAAAGGCTCATAAATTGTCAAAGTCTAAAGAAACGTTAGAGGTCAGCCCCCTTACCTTGGAGATGAGAGAAGGGATTTGCCCTGCCTGAAGTCGCACAGCATCAGGGTGGGTACAAGATCCCAAGTCTCTTGTCGACCACTCTAGTTCTCCTCTTTTTTTTCCTTGATACTCTACTCGTGAATGGTGATATGAACAAATAACCCGCACTTGCCAGTTCTTTCTTGCCTTTTGCAAATAGTATTTATGTCTTTTGGTATTTCTAATGGTCACTTGTTGGCCTTTGGGGAGTAGTTAGTATTTCTTTTCCAGTGGAGACATTCATGTGCACACCTACACACACTAGAGTCTCCTGATTCCTAGCCCCAGGCTCTTTCCACTACTGGCAGGTTGCCTTGAAAATATCAATTAGACCTAATGGGGGAATGGAGCGGAAAGGGAGTGAAAATCTTAGCCCAGGAATACGTGTATTCTCGGCACCAATTCCATTCAACACACATTTATTTAGTGCCTACTGTGTACATGGCACCAAAGAGGTCCTCTCTTCCTGCATGCTGGAGGGAGGGAGGCATAGCATGCTGGGGATTCAAGGGACTGAGAGATAAATGAGACTTTGTGAGGTTCCGTGGGTCCCAGAAGTAGCTTCAGAGGGAGGACCATTGTTTATGAATTATTGGGTATTAACCTCTTTCATTCCTCTGGTATTTTTACAGTAAGCAGCTGTTGTGTGACGTGATGATCGTGGCTGAAGATGTTGAGATTGAAGCCCACCGGGTGGTGCTGGCCGCTTGCAGTCCCTACTTCTGTGCAATGTTTACAGGTATGGGTCATTCACAGCGATCAGCAAAGATTTATATGTTCATCTTCTGTGAAGGTTGGCAGCCAGTCCTAAGAGGAAGCTGCATAGCACAAGGGGAAGGCAGATGATCTCGGGCCATATTCTGGTTCGGCCACATTCTGGTTGGGTAACCATTGGCAAGGTTCTTTGCCTTTCTGGGCCCTGACCTCCTCATCTCTTGGGGGTGAGGGACTGGGATCCTAGGTTTGGGGAGAGCCCAGGTTCACATCCCAGTTCTGCTACTTATTACATATGGTAGTGACTACATACCCATGATTTTGGGCAAGTGACTTAGATTCTATGAGTCTTTTTCCTCATCTGTCATATGAGGGGGTTGGCAGAGATGATCTTTACTATCCCTTTTAGTTCTAAATGTGAATTCAGGGGGCAACCTGGTTTAGTGGAAAGAGAACAGGCTATGGAGTCAAAGGATGTGAGTTCAAATCCTGCCTCCAGTGCTAATTAATTGTGTGACATTGGACAAATCACTTAACCTCTGTGGCCCAAGTTTCCTCTTCTGTAAAATGAAGGAATAGGACAAGATGACCTTTGAGGTCCCTTCTGACTCTAGATATTAAGACATGGGCTTGAATTGTCATCTTGTCACTTATTGTGTGACACTGGGTGAGTCAGTTGTACTCTGTGAGTTTTGGTTTCTTCATCTGTGAAATGAGGGTGCTATTTATTTCCTTGGGCTATTGTGAAGAAAGACCAAGTGAGATAATGTATAAGAAAGTGCTTTGTAAACTAGGAAGTGGCATAGAAGTGTAAGAAATGATTTCCTGATGGGGTGAGGGAGGGGAATAGGAAGTACAGTATGAACTTGGCAGAGGTTTTGTTCCATAGGATTCTAAGTCCAGAAGGTCACCTAATCTAGGCTAGCAAGTAGCCATCTGTCTGCTGGCTCAAGATGAGTAATGAACCATGTGATCACAGAATCTTAGAGGTGGAAGGACTGATTTGGTACCTTTACAGACAAGGGAACCTATGATAGCTTATTATTATTATTTTTTTTTTGCAGGACAAGGAGGGTTAAGTGACTTGCCCAGGGTCACACAGCTAGTTAAGTGTCAAGTGTCTGAGGCTGGATTTGAACTCAGGTCCTCCTGAATCCAATGCCAGTGCTTTATCCACTGCGCCACCTAGCTGCCCCTGATAACTTATTCTTAGATTACAGAGGGTGAATCTGAGCCTTAGGGGACATTCAGAAATTGACTCAAGGTCCCCATAGCACTTTCAGCCCCATGATCTAGTCATTAGTTTATTTAACCTGTTAATGTGCTGCATGAATAAATAGCTCAGAGTCATTTAGTAAATATCATGTTTGTACAAGGAACCTCTACAAAATCCCCAACAAGTGGCCATCCAGCTATTGCTTTGAGAGCTTTAGTAAAGGTTGAACCTGCTTACTCTTGAGGCAACCCATTCCCCTTTTGAATAGTGCTAATTGTCAGTAGTTTTTACGTGGACTCACAGAATATCAGAGTCGGAAGGAGTCATAGAGAATATCTGTTCTATGCTATACCTGAAAAAGAATCCTATTTATATTGAGCCCAAATCTGCCTCTCTGCAATTTCTACCCATTCTTCCTCATCATGCCCTCTAAGGCCAATCAGAAAAGGTTTAATCTCTCTCTTACATGACAGGCCTTCAGATACTTGAAAGCAGTTATGTCTCCTGCAAATCTTCTCTTCTCCAACTTAAACATTTCTCAATTCTTCATTCAACCCTTGTAGGGCAAGATATTTAGGCCCTTCACCCTCCCAGTTATCCTTTATTGGATATCTTGCCAATATCTTTCCTAACAAGGCCTAAAGGTGCCTAGAATTGAATGTACTACTCCAGATATTGCCTAATCAAGGCAGGGTAATAACCTTCTTCCTGAGACCATATTAGCTTTTTAGTTCTCCGTATTGCACCATTGATCCATATTGAGCTTGTTTTCTACCAAGTTCCATCATTTCTGTCATCAATTTTCAAGGTCATTGACTTAGATTTAACACAGTGTGTCCAGGGTGGTTGGGAGAGGAGTTGTTCTGCAAAATAGATAGTAAGACTTTGGGATCTCCACCTATTAGTGTTCAATTGCTAATCAGTCGGTCAGTAAGCATTTATTAAGTGCTTAATGTGTGCCCAGTACTGTGCTAAGCACTGAGGTTATAAAGAAAAGTCAAAGATTATCCCTGCTCTCAAGGAGCTCACAGTTTAATGATAACATGTAAATAACTGCATACAAATAAGCTCTATTTAGGATAAATTGGAAACATTCAGCTGAAGGAAGGGTCTAGAATTAAAGGGAACTGGGAAAGGGTTCCTGCAGAAAGTGAGATTTGTAGCTGGGTCTTGGAAAGAAGCCAGGGAAACCAGGTGGCAGAAGTGAGAGGAGGGAGAGAATTCCAGGCATGTAGGATGGTCAGGGAAAATGCCCAGATTCTTGAGATGGAGTGTCTCTTTTGAGGAACAATAGGAGGACAGTGTCTCTGAGTGACAAAGTTAATGGGGGAGGTATGAGAAGACTGGGAATGTGGAGGGGAGCAGGTTATAAAGGGCTTTGAATACTAAACAGGGGTCTTGGACCTGGAGGTGATAGGGAAGCACAGACTGTGTGTGTGTGTGTGTGTGTGTGTGTGTGTGTGTGTGTGTGGTACCATAAACTAGGCCAGTATGGCTTCATGTGCCACTATTTGGTTCCGTTGGTAGTAGGGAGCTAGTGCAGTTGATTCAGTAGGAGAGGGGCATGATGAGACCTGTGCTTTAAGAAGATCATTTTGTGACTGTTGAGATGAATTACAGTGGGGAAAGATCTGAGGCAGGGAGATAAATTAGGAGGCTATATTAAAAGGAGCCTTTCTTTTACTACTAACGATCTGTATCTTCTCTGCAACTTAAGTCTTAGAGAATTACTTGAGGAACTGAGTGGTTAAATGACTTGCCCAGAGTCACACAAAGAACTTGAGTCTTGGTGTTCCTATCCACAAGACTTTCTGCTGTGCTGTGCTGCTACCTCTCAAGGGAGACTGCCATTCAGTCATTTTTTCATCTGTCTCCCCTATTCTGTCTTCACGTTAAATAGGAACTCTGAATTCACAGAATGTGAGTGTTGGTACTGAAGCGATGCTGTTATTTGTATAGGTCATTCATTCCTTCATTGATTCAGCATCAGTTACTGAGTGGGCTTGCTAATCACCCACTGATGTGCTGATCACCGACCGTCTGCGGTGTTTAAAGAGAAAAAAGCTTCAGCTAAGACACAGCACTTGAGTCTAGCTTATAGTCTAGTTGGTGGTTAAGACCTGAACACAAATGACTATAATATGCAACATTACATGATAAGTATGTGATAAAGGTAGAAGCAAAGTGATCTGGGAGGCCTAACAGCAGAAGACTATTGCCAGCAAAGGGGATTTGGGCTTAAGGGAGGGAGGGTTCAGGAGGTTCCATGGAAGAAGTGACATTTGACTTGTGTTTTAAGGCAGTCAGCAGCAGGCAGGAAGCAAATATGTAAAGCACTGCCCTAAGTGCTTTACAAATATCTCATTTAGTCCTCAAAACAACCCTGGGAGGTAGGTGCTGTTATTATCCTTATTGTACAACTGAGGAAACTGAGGCAGGCAGAGATTAAGTGACTTACTCAGGGCCATAAAGGTAGTAAGTGTCAGAGGCAAGATTTGAAATTGGGTCTTCCTGACTCCAGACCCAGCACTCTTATCTGCTCCACTATCCAGGCAGGTTTTAAAGGATGAGTAGAAATTTGCAAGATCAAGATGAGGAGGGATTGCACAGAGCATAGAAGGTTATTTATTTATTTATTTATTTATTTATTTATTTATTTATTTATTTATTTATTTATTTATTTATTTATTTATTTATTTATTTATTTATTTATTTTTAGTGAGGCAGTTGGGGTTAAGTGACTTGCCCAGGGTCACACAGCTAGTTAAGTATTAAGTGTCTGAGGCCGGATTTGAACTCAGGTACTCCTGACTCCAGGGCCAGTGCTCTATCCACTGCGCCATCTAGCTGCCCCCATAGAAGGTTATTGAGAAAAGACACCTAAGTGCAAGAGTGGATGGCATCATCGAAGGGCAGAAAACAGTCCAGTTTGCTCTACTATAGAGAATATTGGAGGAGAGATGGATGAGGCTGGAAAGGTCAGATGGTACTGGATTGTGGAGGGCCTTAAACTCCAGGCAGAGGAGTTTGAACTTTATACTTATTTATATATTTATTTGTCTCCTGATAATAGGAAGCCCCTGGTGATCGTTAAGCAGAGGAATGGCATGACCTGATATCTGTATAAGAAAGATTCTGGCACAAATCTGTCAGTATTTCCTTGAAGGGAAGAATAGTTTCATTTTTGTCTTTTTACTTCCCGGTGCCTAGCACAGTGGCCAGATTAATTAATTATCAGCCAACTAATAATTAACTCATTAATGCTTGTTGATTGATTGCTTGAACAATTGATCAGGAGAGAGAGACAGAGAGACAGAGAGACAGAGAGACAGAGAAAGAGAGAGAGAGAGAGAGAGAGAGAGAGAGAGAGAGAGAGAGAGAAGGAGGGAGGGAGGGAGGGAGAGACAGAGAGAGACAGAGAGACAGAGAAAGAGAGAGAGAGAGAGAGAGAGAGAGAGAGAGAGAGAGAGAGAGAGAGAGAGAGAGAGAGAGAGAGAGAAAGAGAGGGAGGGAGAGAGAAAAAGAAGCTTTGAAGAGCCTATTTCAGTTCTTGGTAACTTTTGAAAAGGTTTGGTTGAGACTCCATGTCTGATAATGGTTTGAATGTCTTTCTTTGTCTCTGACTCTCTCCTCCTCCCTTTCCCTTTCTTCCCCTTCCTTCCCCCCACCTTCCCCTTCCCTCCCTCTTTCTTTCTCTCTCTTTTTCTCTAAATATTTCATCTCATCTGTAGCAATTCTGTAGCTGCTCCTTCAGTAAATGGATCTACCATCCATATGCCTCCCTACTTTCTCTTCCCCTTGTGAGTGTCATTGTGAAATTCCACCCTATAGAGAAAAATCAGGGTTGCAGCAAAGTGTAATGGTGGCCATTGGCTTCTTTGCCCTTTATTAAATGTGCATCTAAGCTAGTAGAAAGCACTGAACAGAAAGTAATGCTGGAAGGCAGCAGCAAAATCTGCTGCTGGTGATCTCATAATAGGTTCTCTTAATCTAAGGGCAGAATCAATGGGAAGAATCAGTCAGGTGTGAAGCTCAGCTATTTTCATATCGAACCAAGCTCTTGAATTTTCTTTCTTCCCAAATCATTTCTCTAGGCTTTGCCTGACCTTCATTCAGTAAATAGCTGTTTTAAATTAATAATACTGGAAGAAGTTTTTAAAAAAATTATCAAGTTCAGTTTCAAACTGCATAGAATGAGTTATTAAAAAATCCCCTACTTACTACTTGATGAGCCACTATACATCAGCTTGCTAAAGGTCAAAAGGAGAGGAAAATGCAATTATTATGCATCGAACACATGACTTTCTTCTGTTTTTGTTGTTGTTGTTGTTTTGTTTTTGTGGGGCAATGAGGGTTAAGTGACTTGCCTAGGGTCACACAGCTAGGAAGTGTCAAGTTTCTGAGGTCGGATTTGAACTCAGGTCCTCCTGAATCCAGGGCTGGTGCTCTATCCACTGCGCCACCTAGCTGCCCCCATGGCTTTCTTCTGACTGAGTGGTCTGATTAGGATATTTCAGCCCGGCTGAAAAGGTGGTGTTGTTTGTTGTTGGTGTCAGTGTTGGTGTTTTACATTTCCTTCTCCTCAGTACTCAATTTCTCTATCATGAGAACTGGATTGGAACTGGGGTGATTTGAGGCACAGGTCTGTCTCTTCTTTCTTGGAGACTCAAAGTGATGATGCAGAGGTCAGTTCTTGTAATGAATGTAAGCTTTCTCTTGAACCCTGGGGGGTTGTATCTTCCTATTAGGGTTCCTGGCTTGCAAGGATTTGACTTGCTTGGCTGATATTTTATCACAGAATTTGTTTAAGGTAGGAAGGTGTCAGTTTATGAAGAGCTTTGGCTGACAAATAAAGGAGTTCCTATTTAATCTTAGAGGTAACTGGGAGCCACTATGACTCATTGTGAGGCTGATAGGGGGGTGACATGGTCAGACCTGTGCTTTAGGAATATCCCCGGGCTTGTACTGGAACCCCTCCTGTGATGGGTGAAATCTAAAAAAACCCAGGAAACAAAAGTTTGAACTTTTGAGCATATCAGATTATTAAGAAATGCATGCTAATTGCATAACAAATTGGGACCAGACCTCCTCAGCTTGGCACTGGACCATGAATAGAGTGGGAGACAGATTTTTACGCATTAAAAGAAAACAATTTTAACAGAATTTAAACCAGGATACAAGAATAAGTAATCTGATTTCTAAGTGGAGGAAAGATGATGGATTTTCCAAGTTGGAAGTGGGGAAGAGTGAGTTTCAGTTGAATTGGGAGAGGGTGAGTGAATTTTGAGGTCTTTTCTTTCCCAGAATTGGGAGATGCTGATTAACTGTATCCACCTGCATTTTATGAAACAATGAATGGCTTACACCATCTATTTTGCCAAATAATACATATGGCATAATACATGAGGCTAATATATGTGGCAGTACAAGATAGAGTCAGTATTCATGAGATGGAATCTGACCGATTTTCTCAATTCCCATTTTACAGATGAAGAGATTGAGGGTCAGAGAGGTTAAATGACTCAGACAATTCTCACACCAAATCAATTCCATTTTGTAGCTGGCCTTCACACTTTTTCTTCGCTCTATCTCTGGAGGGCCTGTTGAAGCTGTTTGAGCCACTGCAATGGAAGATCCTGGGTCATTCTGTTTACCTTTAGGCATTCTGAGCAGGATTCTGAGCAGCTCTCATTAATCTAAGGCTTTAGGGTTTACAAAGTACTTTCCTCACAACAACCTTGTAAGGTAGGAAGTATAGGTATTAATGATTCCCATTTTACAGATGAAGAGATTGAGGGTCAGAGAGGTTAAATGACTTAGACTTCTCCAACTACTAAGTGACTAATCAAGGACTTTAATTCAAATGTGACTATAAGAATAGTGCTTTTTCCAATATGTAGTGCATATATTATAGTCCCTTATAGAAATTTAAAGTTCATGAGGGGTAGGTGCTGGGTTATGACTTCACTTTGTATGTCAGAGAGTAGGGGGAAGCTACCCTGATCTACTGAGCCTCATTTTGGTCTTGGAGGTGATTCACTTTCTTTGGATAGCAGCTTAAACCTTTTTTTTTTTTCTTTTAGTGAGGCAATTGGGGTTAAGTGACTTGCCAAGGGTCACACAGCTAGTAAGTGTTAAGTGTCTGAGGCCAGATTTGAACTCAGGTACTCCTGACTCCAGGGCTGGTGCTCTATCCACTGCGCCACCTAGCTGCCCCAAACCTTTATTTTTTTTTTAAGTATTTTTTTCCCAATTATGTGTAAAGTCAATTTTTAACATTCATTTAAAAAATATTTTTAGTTCCAAATTTTTCTCCCTCTCTCCTCCCCTCCCCTCTCCCCAGAGGGGGTAAGTAATTTGATTTAGGTTCAATCATGTAAAGATATTTCCTTATTAGTTATGTTGTGAAAGAAGAAACAGACCAAAAGGAAAAAAAAACATGAAAAAAATAAAGTGAAAATAGCATGCTTCAACCTGCATTCAGATTCCATCAATTCTTTTTCTGGATATGGATAACATTTTCCATTATGATTCTTTTGGAATTGGATCTTAGGTCATTGTATTGCTGAGAAGAGCTGAGCCATTCATAGTTTATCATTGTACAATATTGCTCTTACTGTGTACAGTGTTCTCTTGGTTCTGCACATTTCACTTTCCATCAATTCATGGAAGTCTTTGAAGGTTTTTCTGAAATCCTCCTGCTCATCATTTCTTATAGCACAATAGTATTCCATCACATTCATATACCACAACTTTTTCAGCCATTCCCCAGTTGATGAGAATCCCCTCAATTTCCAATTTTTTGCTACCAGAAAAAGAGCTGCTGTAAATATTTTGGAAATGTAGGTCCTTTCCCCCTATTTTGTGATCTCTTTGGGTTATAGACCTAATAGTGGTATGAGTAGGATAAACATTGATCAAGAATAAGGAGTCCACCTATCCTGTTTCAGTCATATCTAGTGTATTCAGCTTCTTGGGGTGGGGGTGGGGGAGGGGGTTTGGTGTTGTCTATATAGATACATCTCCGTAGGGTACTAGATAAAAATAAGCCTGCTGCTCTTTGTGTTTTAGAATGTCAGTAGAATTTGCATTTTGAGAAAGGTAAGTGGCACAGTGGACAGAGAGCTGGGCCTTGAGTCAGGAAGATCTGAGTTCATATATGACCTCAGATACGTGTGACCTTGGGCAAGTCACTAACTTGCCTCAATTCCCTCAACTGCCAAATAGGGATAATAATAGTACTTTTCTCCCAGGGTTGTTCTGAAGTTCAAACAAGGGGATAATTGTAAAGTGCTTTGTGCCGTGCCTTACACATAGTAGGCATTATGTAAATATCATTCTGGTTGTTGTAGGAATTGGGTACAATGTGTCATTCATGTCCTGTGACCCAGACCCACTGATCACACTGTCACAAGGACCAGCTGGCTGGGTGCTACGTTCTGTATAATTCTAAGCCCATTAAATATGGAGCATTTCTCCTTTTTGTAAACTAATTAGTTCACATGGAATCAAGCCCCATGACCTTGGTCCCAGTGTTCTGCTCTGACCAACTGTAATGTTGAGCAAGAGACATGAGCCAGAGAGCAGACAGGAGTTAGGGAAAAGAGAAGACTTAATAAGCATCTTTGCACACATGAAGGGCTGTTGTTATACATGGGATAGGATTCTACTTATTTTTTTTTCTCAACCTTGAACATAGAATTAAATTGTAGCAGTGAGGGTGTGCAGTAGCTGTAAAGAAGCATTTATAGCCATGGAGATTCTTAGACCCTGGGTTGGAACCTGATGAGCTCTTCTTTTTCATGGGTCCTGCCAAGTGTGGAATTACTGAGGTGCTGGATTTTAAGGGGCTGGACAATGTGGCCACTTCTTTGTTAGCCAGAAGGTTCAATGTTATTGTTTCTGCCATTCATTTCACATTCCAGAAGCTCATTTCCCCAGAGAATGGAGTTAGGTTTGTGCAAGTGACTTAAAGAAAGAGAATTCCCTGAATAAATCTGGCAGCTAAAGTGTTCTTACATGACTTGAGTCTTTCAGTTCATCAACTCTTAATACTTCTAGATTCTTTTAATGTCCTGTCATTTTCTTTCAAGTGTGGGTAGAGCTTACATTAGTTAGGAATCCTGGAAAGATGTAGAAGTTCATGGAAACAGCATGAGTTAAAATCCTGCCTCAGACACTTGCTTTAACTGGACAAGCCAATTAACCTCTCGGAACCTCAGTTTCTTCATCTGTAAAATAAGGCAGTTGGACGGGAAGGCTTCTAAGGATCCTTTATCTTTATCCTTTATCCATGGTCTAAAGCCATGAAGGGACCCAGCAGATCTTCTAGTCCAGCTCCCTCTTCCCCCGCTCCCGCCCTCCCCCCACCCCCGAAGTTTATAAAGGAGGAAAATGAGGCCATATTGATGAGAAGTGACTTAACTGAGGTCTCATCCAAACAAATAACAGAGCCGTGATCCTCATACAGATCCTTCTATTCTGGTCTTCGCGTTCTTTACATTTCACCAGATTGCTGTGTGAAATTTGCAGGTGACACAAAATGTGGAGGGATAGCTAAGATAGATAATTAAAGGTAAGGATCTAAAGATATTTCGATAGACCAGTGTGGTGGGCTGAATCTAATAGGAGGTGTAATTGGGACATGTAGAGTCTTACACTTTTGTAGACAGTAGTTCCTATGAATATATCTGGAGGTTTTAGTGGACTACAAGTTTAATATGAATCAATATTGGAGAGGGGAATGGGTGAAGGGAGGGAGAGAATTTGTAACCAAAAATAAATTATTAAATTAAAAAGAAAAGCATCAATATTGTGACATTTTATCTCCCTCTGCTTCCTCCTTCCCCTTCCTACCAAGGTAATGCTAATCTAGGCTGCATAAAGAAAGGAATGGAAATGAAATGGAAAATTGAGAAAGGTGGAGATGATAGTCTGCTTTGATTAGACTCCTGAAGTGAGTCTGGTCACAACATTTTAAGAAAGGCATTAATAGCAGAGAGCAATGGAATCAAAGGTATAAGTTGGGTGGCAAGGAGGAGAGTTCTCTCTTTCTCTGAGATCGGAAGGAGCAAAGGAGAGGATGAATGAAATACAGAGACTATTTGAAGCAAGGAGGAGGGGAATTGAGGGAAGAGAGTGTGTGGGTTTTCTTCTGAGAGCGAGGAGGTAGTTTGGAGATTGGGAGCTTGAAAAGCTTTGGAAATTTTTGTAGCTGTTTTTACGGAGAAGGGTGATAGATATGAAATGAATAAGAAGACTACAGGGTGTCTGTGAGATCCCATTTGAGGTTAAGCTTCGAATTTTCTAGCAAGGAGCCAGTCATTATATTCCATGAATGACAGAATACTTATATTAATGAAAAGTCTTTCTATCCCCAGCTCCTAATACTCAGCTGGGCACATAGTAGATGCATAATAAATGCTTGTTGATTGATTGATTGATTGGAGGGGATTTATCTTCTCTCCCCATTTCCCCTCTACCCACTTCAGTTGGAGAGTTCTTTACCTTTAGAACTTTCCTAGTGGCCAAGATAGAGAGAGAATCTGTCCTGATGAGAGACTGGGGAGAGGAGGGAGCCAGAGAGGCAAGGCAAAGCAAGACAAGGGGCATCTCTTTTCTGTAGCGCATTTAGCCCAGCAGTGAGTAAAGCACCTGGTCAATGAGGCTTGGGTTGGTATTTCTTCTCTTGTTCTTCCTGAGTAATTCTGATCTAGAACTTTGTTGATCTGCACATCTTGGATGGTGGAGGCGTCCTTAGAAGTATGCACAGCTTGGAGGTAGGCGTTTGTAGCCCACACACACTGGCCTGTACTTTATTTTTTTGGCTCTGATGCATGAATTCCACAGAGAGAAAACAATCACTTTGGACTCTTGTTTTCACATGCATGATTATAGAAGTGCTTATACATTTCTCTTCTCTCCTAGTGAAGTAGTTCTTTATTTCAGTCACAGTAGAGAGATCTCTGCCTTCCCCTTTCTCTGTGAAATAAATAGCTTTTGTTGAATGAATTTTGGCTTTGAATAACTTGCTTACTACACATGGACTATTATAGGCAGATTTATTGGTTCATGGTTCTTGGGCCCTGAAGGAAGAAAGTCCCCACCTGGAATACAGAACCAATTAAATGCACTTACTGTTTCTAAGTATTGTATAAAGAGAACTGCCCAGAAAATTCCTGCCTGCTAGGGACTTGTAACCCAAGACTGACTGTCTTGTATAGACAGTGTTGTGTCGTGGGAAGACCACTGGCCAAGGAGACTTGAGGTCAAGTCCTGTCTCTACCACTGGGTGATTCAGGGTCTTAATTTTTTTATTTCTAAAACGGGGACCTGCCCTTCTTTCAGAGTCATTTAAAAAAAATTTTTTTTTTTTTAGTGAGGAAATTGGGGTTAAGTGACTTGCCCAGGGTCACACAGCTAGTAAGTGTTAAGTGTGTGAGGTCAGATTTGAACTCAGGTACTCCTGACTCCAGGGCCTGTGCTCTATCCACTGCGCCACCTAGCTGCCCCTCAAAGAGTCATTTTTATATTCAAATGAGATAATGGATAGCAAATGGGTAGCATTTTATGACCTAACTGCCTCCACTCCCTCAAAAATAATCTTTCAGATGCATAAATCTGGTCATGTCATCAGTAGTTCCCTATATCCTCCTATTTAAGTCTCATAATCCTTTGCTTGACATTCAAGGTCCTTCATAATATATTTTTTTCCATGTTTCGCATTATAGACCTTCCTTATCTCCCAAACACTCCGTCCTCTTCTGTCTCCTTCTTCATGGAAAGCTTTCCTCCTCACATTTCATATGGTATGATCTAATGGATAAAGTGCTGGAGTCTGGAAAAAACAGGATTTAAATCTTGCCTTTTGTGCTTACTAGCTGTGTGATATCACTTAAGCCTTCTGAACCTTAGTATCTACTTTGTAAGGTTATTGTGAGGATCAGATCACATCAAGTGGTGTGTCTGAAGTGCTTTGCAAACCTTAAAGTGCTATATAAATTTTAATCACTATTATTATTATTAATATGTTGAACATCTCTGGTGGACTTCTCATGTAATTTTGTATATTGTTGTTAAGCTCTTTTTAAGTAGGGACCCTACTTACTACCTGTGTGATTTTGAGCAAGACTTTTAATTTCCTTGGGCCTTGGTTTCCTTTTCTGTAAAATAAAAAGGTTAGACTAGATGGTCTCTGAGGTCCCTTTTCGCTCTAGATCTGTGTTTCTAAGGTCCTGGCTTCCTATGAGTTTTTTCCTCTATACCTAGTACTGTATTCTGCTCATAGTAGGTACTTGATATATGTTTGTTGAACGATTGAGAAATGAATGAGTGAAGTATTAATTCAATTCCACAGATAGTTTTTGAGCGCATACCATATCCGGGAGACTGCTAGACACTGGATGCAAAGGCAAAAATGACATAGCCACTGGCCCAAGAAGCATACCTTTTAGCATACTAAAGATCTGGCAGGTCCAAAGTGAAATCAGAACTGCTTTCTCCAATGTATCTGCTCTCCCTCCCCCCAAAAATCCATTATAGATGCACTCAAAGATTTGCTTTCACAATGGAAGATGGTCCTATAGGAAGCTGATATGAGATAAATAAAAAAGATTGTAGGGGAGCAGTGGTCAAAATGTAAGAGTCAAAGGAATAACCTGATGAGTTTTTAGGGTCATAGGAGTGAGGGATCTTTACCTTCTTTGTGGTATCACCACCTTTAGCAATGTGGTGAAGCCTACATACCCCTTCTCTTTCTTTCTTCTTCTTTTTTTTTTTTTAGTGAGGCAATTGGGGTTAAGTGACTTGCCCAGGGTCACACAGCTAGTAAGTGTTAAGTGTCTGAGGCCGGATTTGAACTCAGGTACTCCTGAATCCAGGGCCAGTGCTCTATCCAGTGCACCATCTAGCTGCCCCAGAATTAGACTTTTTTTTTTCTTCTGGGCAATGAGGGTTAAGTGACTTGCCCAGGGTCACACAGCTAGTAAGTGTCAAGTGTCTGAGGTCAGATTTGAACTCAGGTACTCTGAATCCGGGGCCGGTGCTTTATCCACTGTGCCACCTAGCTGCCCAACCCTTCTCAATAATGTTCTTAAAGACACAAAATAAAGTACATGGGATTACAAAGAAAACCATTTATATTGAAGTAGAGTTGTCAAAATATGGGGAGATTAAAAAAACAAAGCATGTTTACAGCTTCCAGGTCAATACCCCTTCACTGAGGTCTGGAAGCTTTTCAGGTCAGGTGGCAGCTGATAGAGGACAGAGAACTGTGAGAAAGAAAAGAAAACAACCCTCCCTCTACCCTCCCCAATTCATGTTTGTGTTTTTGAATCATAGGTGACATGAGTGAAAGTAAAGCCAAGAAGATTGAAATCAAAGATGTCGATGGACAGACACTGAGTAAGCTGATTGACTACATCTATACAGCTGAAATTGAGGTGACGGAAGAAAATGTCCAGGTAACTGGGGCCTCAGAAGTGAGCTTGCTTGCAACGACTACAGCTGGCATTGGTTTTGAGTTCCAGGGGAGGAGGAAGAACTGAATGCTGGTTACCAGCTAGCTTCCTAGACTTGGGGAGAGGAGACATAGGGTTAGATTCTGACTTTGGTTTTTCCTAGCTGAGTGACAGTGCTTGAGACACATATTTGAGTTTTTGGCTTTCCTCAACTGCAAAATGGGGCTAATGGTTATATCATCTATCTCAGAGGGTTGTTGTGAAGACAGTGCTTCGTAAACCTTTCTGTGCTAGAGGCATGGAAACCTTTATAGTTGTTTTATTATTGGATACTTTGTGTTTTAACTGTGAAATCTTGAGTAATTTTTTGGGGGTGTTATGTCATAGTCAAATGTTCACTTTTGTATAGTGCTTTACAGTTTACAAAATTTGGTCACCTCATCTACTTTCTCTTTGGATGTTACAGTATCCCCATGAGGAAGTCAGGGCAAAGATCAGTTTACCCATCTGTAAAATTGGGATTGGATTAGATGATTTCTAAGGGCCCTTTCTTTTTCTAAATTCAGTGGGGGCAAGTAGAAGGGAAAAATGTTTGAGAATTTTAAAAAACTCTCAAATTTGTTATTAAAAAAAAGAAACTAAGGTTAATTGGGTAATAATCATCCAGAGCATTCTTCCCAGTTGTCCCTGGCATGGGTTCCTGATTATCTAGCTATTTTTTAAATTATGAATTTAGACATCGTTAGCAAAACCAAAAATTCATATATAAAAAATAAGGAAGAATTTTATAAGTAACTGAGCTACTATTACATGTAGCTTTTTGGGGGGAGGAGGGGCAATGAGGGTTAAGTGACTTGCTCAGGGTCACACAGCTAGTAAGCATCAAGTGTCTGAGGCCAGATTTGAACTCAGGTCCTCCTGAATCCAGGGCCAGTGCTTTATCTACTTCACCACCTGGCTGTTCCTCTACATATAACTTTTATATATATGTAGATATACTGAACTACTGTTATGTATGTCTTTAAAATACATATATATATATATAAAATGTAAATAAATATGTATATGGGAAGAGGGAGAGAATTAAATTGAACAATTTTGCTATTTTTGTTTTTGTCCCCTTTTGCATTTCTTTTCATTTTATTTTTTAAACATAAATTTATTTATTTCATTAAGTATTCCCTAATTACTTTTCATTTTCTTTAAAAAAGTATTCAGCATTTTCTAGTGCCCCCTACTCTGCTGTACCTCAAGGGGGTTTTGTTGCTATTCCCTTTCCTACTCCTATTAAAATTTACTTATGTGTAAATGTCTTATGTGTCAGACCCTGAGGTCTGAGTTAATCTGATAAACAGTACTGGAGAGGCTAAAATGTGATAATGGGAGACAGTTAGAGGAAGCCCTAAGGACCTCGTTCTCTCTTCCCAGTTAATATAACCATTTTAACAGCACCTCTGAAGATAATGTTCTTAGGGTCTAATTCCAATTCCATTCCATTCAATTACTGGCATTTGGTGCACAGGACTGTACAACTGTACTCTGATTAGGGATATAAAAATAAAGGTTGCCTGCCATGAAGAGTTCAGAAAAAGAAGATTGTGGATAAATGGAGCCCAAAGTACACCGAGGGAATGGAGTTGGGGGTGCTGAGACCCTCTCTAGGGCTAGACTAGGCTTAGAGACTAGACCTAAGAGAGTCACTTGTCCCTGGTCACATAAACCCTCAAGAGTTTATGTAGTTCACCCAACATTAGAACATTTATTTGTCCATTAAGAAGTGATTTGTGGTTTGGTTTTAGCTGGTACTGCTGGGGTAAAATCATGTTTTTTAAAGAAAGTATTTTCCTTACATCAATGCTGTGAGATTTTCAGATAGATATTATCCCCATTTTATAGATGGGGAAAGCAGGGCTTCAAAAGAAAGGGCTCTGATTTATCCAAGGTTACCTAACTAGTAAATGCCAGAGAGGGGCTTTTATAGGATCATTCATTTAGAGTTGTCCACTCAGAGGCTATTCGGTCTAACATTCTACAGATGAGAAAATGGAGCCCACAGGCTTGTTGGATGTCCTTAGGTAATAGCATTGGGCCGTGCTACCTCCGCACAGGTTCTGACCCCATGTACTTAGCACTCTTACTATTACAATATGCTGGCAGAGGTGACTGAACAGCTCAGACCCCATCTTGCAAAAAGGTTGTGGTCATCATCGTCGCTGGCCCTGAATGTCGTGATGGAGCATGGCCTTGGTGCTGGAATCCCAGCAGTTGGTGCGCTCTGAGGCAGGGCACTTCCTTTTGTTATTGCTAAAGGAAACAGAAGCTTTGTGACGGGATATCCTCTGCTCTGTTTTCTTGTCATGGGGGTGGGGGAAGCCAGAGCTGGAGAATGGCACATGGACAAAAAATGGAGGAAAGGCCGATAGAGGGGGAAGGCAGACTCTGTTATTTTAAAGGCAAGGGTCATTCCTGAGAACTATAGTGCTGCTGTCCTGTAGTAAGCTAAATGATTTCTGTCCTGTGGCAAGCTTCAATTCCTGAAAGACACGTGAGTGACAGTTTAACCATCATAGATAGCTTCAGTTGTTATTGTTGTTTAGTTGTTTCAGTCATGTCTGACTCTTTGTGACCCCATTTGGGGGTTTTCTTGGAGAAGATACTGAAGCAGTTTGTCATTTCCTTTTCCAGCTCATTTTACAGATGAGGAAACGGAGGCAAACAGGGTTAAGTGACTTGCCCAGGGTCACACAGCTAGTAAGTGTCTGAGACCAGAGTTGAACTCAGGGAGATGAGTTCCTTACTTCAGGCCTGGCACTTTATCCACTCAATCGTCTAGCTGCCCTGTTTTATCTTCTACTCTCAAACGAAAAAAGAATTTTCCTCCTGAAATTGCCTTGTATTGACCTATGTGTGTTTATAGGTTGAATGTAAGCTTCCTCAGAGTTCAGGTTGTTTATTTCCCCTTCTCTCCTCTCCCCTCCCAGCACCTAGAACACTGCTTAGCACATACTAATATGTTAAATAAATGTTTCTTGAACTGAATTGAATCGGAAAACAAACCAGCCTAATGCACAGAGCTGTGGTAGAACATTTTCACAGGAAAGCATTGGCTCTAGGTTTTCTCTTCCTTTTGTAGTCCAGCTACTGGTTTGGGGGCAGTACAGTTTTTTGTTTTTTGTTTTTTGTTTTTTTTTGGTGGGGCAATGGGGGTTAAGTGACTTGCCCAGGGTCACACTGCTAGTAAGTGTCAAGTGTCTGAGGCCAGATTTGAATTCAGGTCCTCCTGAATCCAGGGCTGGTGCTTTATCCACTGTGCCACCTAGCTGCCCCCGCCAGGTTCCATTTTGACAATGAGGTAGAGTCAGAGGGGCCCCATGACACTGGAGTCAGGTGACCTGAGTAGTTGAGTGTTGCAGGTCAGTCACATAACTCCTCAGAGCCTCAGTTTCTTTGTAAAGTAGGGGTGATAATTCTCATGCTCTGTGTCTTCTTGACAGGGTTGTTGTGAAGAACAGACTTTGGAAACCTTAAGACATTATAGAAAATGAGTTATTATTACTGTTGTTATTATCATTATTTTAGTAGTCTAGTCCACACATTTTATCCTTTCCCCTCCCAATTTCCTTTCAAATTCCTCTGAGGAAGAGAAGAGGCTTTTGACTCATAATTACCATCTAAAGATCAAACAGTGGGAATGGGCAATTAGAGAAACCACAGCTCTGTTCATTTTAAGAAGCAGCCAAGGGGAATGTTTTCAGGCAGAGCCAGACCCAGATAGGCTGAGGAGGCTCGATGATCATTTTTTGTTTTCTTCGTGTGATTTCTAAGCAGCAGGGAAATTGAAAACTCCAGGGGTAGCTCTGTCTAGAGAAATTTCAGAAACTGAAAGTGTAACCTGAGAACCCAGAGAGAATGTTTATCAATTCATCTCTCCAGACAGTTGTCATAAGAATAACTTCCATTTCTATAACAGCTCAAGTTTAACAAAGCACTTTTCCTTATAGAGACCCTGCGAATTAGGTGGTTACAGATATTATTGCATCCAATTTACAGATGAAGAAACTGAGGCTTTGAGATGTTAAATCACATACCCTAGGTACTGGAACATACCCTAGGAGGCAGGTCTTCTGTCTCCCATGTCTCCCATGGCCTCACATGAGCCTGGGAACACATGGTTTCTACACTCTATTTTTAACACCTGTTTTTTTTAGAGCATTCTTTCCTTAGATTGCAAATTTACTTAAACAATTCAGTGTGCATATATTAAGTGCTTTCTGTGTACCAGGAAATGCCAAACCACTCCAGTTCCTTTGCCCCCCCCCAAAAAAAATGGGGTCACAAAGAGTTAGACATGACTGAAAAATGACTAAACAAAATGAAGCACGCAAGCATTGATCATCAGAAGCCACATAAATCCATTCCCCTCATTTTACAAATGAGGAAACTGAGGCCCAGGGAGGTCATGACTTGCCCAAGTTCATGAATTGAGGAAGAATTGAACTCAGTGCTTATTGCTGTTTCCATTCTGCTTTTCTGTGCTAGGTGTTAGGGATACAGATAGAAAAATGAGAAAAAAGTGCCCCTCAGGGAGCTTACATTCTATAAGATATAGGTCAGTGACAGACAAGACTGCTTAGTGAAATACTCATTTAATAGTAAGAATGATGTCAACAGTACTGCATTCTTTTTTTTTTTTTTTTGCGGGGCAATTGGGGTTAAGTGACTTACCCAGGGTCACACAGCTAGTAAGTGTCAAGTGTCTGAGACTGGATTTGAACTCAGGTCCTCCTGAATCCAGGGCTGGTGCTTTATCCACTGCACCACCTAGCTGCCCCAGTAATGCATTCTTAACTTTACATAACACTTGATTTTTTTTTTTTGGTGAGGCAGTTGGGGTTAAGTGACTTGCCCAGGGTCACACGGCTAGTAAGTATTAAGTGGCTGAGGCTGGATTTGAACTGAGGTCCTCCTGAATCCAGGGCTGGTGCTCCATCCACTGCGCCACCTAGCTACCCCAACACTTGATTTTAAAGTGATTTTTACATACATTTGGTACAGATGCGAGGACACATTTGAAGACTGTCTACCAAGGACACACTCACACCAACAAAATCAGAGATGTTTGAAGTATATGATCTTCTCCCTGGGATTTTGTTGATCTTGTTGCTCCTTCCATTGATGCTGATTGCAACTCATTCCTCTTGGTGGATAGTCTTCAAGAGTTGTTGGGTCTGAATATTTCCCATCTCTCTGGCCAACCTTAAGTAAAGAGCCTTTCTGAACTTATCTAGGTTGGTCCTTCTCCAAAAGATTTCAAGAGTTCATTGCCAAGCAGGTAAGATGATCCTCATTTTACAGATGAGTAAACAAAGGGTCAGAAAGATGAACCGAATTGCTGAAGATAACCCATCCAGAAAAGGGCAGAGTCTGGATTGGACTGGAGGTCTCCTACCTCTTTCTTTCTACCGTGCTACTTTCCCAATTACAGCAGGCCATCCTTTTACACTTCCTTCCACCCCCTCCATAGTTGTTCTCAAGCTTTGCTACATCATAGGAGAGGTCTCTCTCTCTTTTTTTTTTTTTTTTGTTTTTTTGCAGGCAATGGGGGTTAAGTGACTTGCCCAGGGTCACACAGCTAGTAAGTGTCAAGTGTCTGAGGTCAAATTTGAACTCAGGTCCTCCTGAATTCAGGGCCGGTGCTTTAACCACTGCGCCATCTAGCTGCCCCCGAGAGGTCTCTCTTGTTCTGTCTTTCAGTGATTGGGGGCATTGCTGTCTTAGTGAGAATAAGTGGATTTGTCCAGTTTTGTTTCTCACACCCAAAATCAAGGAGAAACATTTTGGTGGTTACAATACTGGGACTTGGAACATGGCTGATTCTCCATCCGCTCTGTGTGTGCACGTGTGTGCCTGCTTGTACAAAACGGGTAGGAATAGTTAATGATACCCCAATTTAGCCAGCAGGATTGAAGACTAATCTGTTCTTGGAATCTGTGTATCCAAGCTGAGCATGCCTACAGGTTAATTGAGTTTTCTGTTTTATGGCTGCCTGGTGGGGATGGAGTGGTGGTGGGGGATGGAGGAGGCAGAGTTGGTGACTGGCTGTGTCCACTTGGAATGGATCAGTGACTTAGAAAACACCCAAGGACATACTGCTCATTGATGGCTATCCTGTTGGGGTATTGGGGAGTAGGAGAGAGGCAAAGGCACAGGAGACTGCTGTATGAAACTTAAAAGACAGCTGGACTTTATAGAACACTAGAAGGTTTGCAGAGCACTTTGCATAGTGAATCTCATTTGATCCTCACAAAGACCCTGTGATGTGTGCCTTGACATCCCCATTTCACAGATGAGGAAACTGACGCTGTGGTGCTCAGAGACTGACTGAGAATTACCGAACTACGAAGTGTCAGAAGCAGGATTTGAATCCATCGCTTCCTAAAGGCCAGCACTTTCTCCCTTATGTCACACTACCTCACTAGGCACAGCCACAGTAGAGTGAGAGAGATGCTTTATCTGGTGTTTAGGATTTCCTGGGAGCCAGAACACCTTACTTTAGGAACAGGTGATATGATATATGATATGTGATATGTGATCAAGGAGCCTGTGCTTGGCTTAATTAGGGTCAACGCTGAGAAAGTAGTGCCTTGGGTCAAGAGTATCAAAGAAATTACTGGAAAAAAATGTAAGGGAAGGAGGTTTAACAGTACCAGATCTTAAACTACACTATAAGGCAGTAATTATCAAAACTATCTGGTACTGGCTAAGAAATAGAAAGGTTAGATCAGTGGGATAGAGTAGATATATAATATACGGTAGCAAATGATTATAGTAACCTTGTGTTTGAAAAATGTAAAGATTTAAGCTTTTGGGATAAGAATTTATTATTTGGTAAAAACTGTTAGGAAAGCAGGAAAGCAGTCTGGCAGAAATTGGGCATAGATCAATATCTTACAACCATTTACCAAGATAAGGTCAGAATGGATGCATGACATAGATATAAAGGGAGATATAGTAAAATTAGAAGAACATGAAATGTATTACCTATCTGACTTATGAATAAAAAAGAGGTAGAGACAATTGTGATGTGTAAGATGGATTATTTTGATTGTGTTAAATTAAAAAGGTTTTATACAAACATCAGTGTAGCCAAGATTAGAAGGAAAACAGAAAATTGGGAGAAAAATTTATAGACAGTTTCTTAGACCTTTGTTAAATTTATAAGAATACCAAGTCATTCCTCACTTGATAAATGGTTAAAGGATATGAACAGGCAGTTTTTCAGTGAAGAAATCAAAACTATAGATCACTCTTGATTAGGAAAATGCAAATTAAAACAACTTTGACATATCATCTTACACCTATCAGGTTGGTTAAAATAATAGAAAGGGAAAGCAACAAAGGTTGGAGGGGATGTGGAAAAACTGGGACACTAATTCGTTGTTGGTGGGGTTTTGGATTTATCCAACCATTTTGGAGGGCAATCTGGAATTATGCCCAGAGAGTTACAAAATTGTATATACCTTTTGACCCAGTGATGTCACTATTATTTCTGTATCCCAAGGTGATTAGGGAAAAAGGAAAAGAACTTATATGTTCTAAATATTTATAGAAGCTCTCTTTGTGGTGGCAAAAAACTGGAAATTGAGGGGATGACCATTAATTGGGGAATGGCTAAGCAAGTTGTGATGGAATGATTGTGATGAAATACTACTACTGTGATGTGAGAAATGATGAGCTAGTTGATTTTGGAAAGATTTGCATGAAATAATGAAGAGTGAAATTAGCAGCACCAAGAGAATGTATACAGTAAAGCAATATTGTTCTAAGAACAACTTTGAATGACTAAGTAATTTTGAGTATTATCAATACTCAAATCAACTACAAAGGATCTATAAAAGAAGATGCTATCCACATCCAGAGAAAGAACTGATAAATAGAAGTATGCCTAGTATGGTTTTACATATATACACATATTTGTTCTAATGATATAACCTTCTCTAGAGTGGGGTGGGGAGGGAGGGAGAAAAAAAGGGAGGAGCAGAGAACAAAAAAAATTTAGAAGGAAGCACAAAAAAGCAGGGTAGCTTTGAAAACTCTGTAATATTTATAGGAGCTTTTTTTTGTTTTGGTGAGGCAGTTGGGGTTAAGTGACATGCCCAGGGTCACACAGCTAGTAAGTGTCAAATATCTGAGGCCGGATTTGAACTCAGGCCCTTCTGAATCAAGGGCCAGTGCTCTATTCACTGTGCCACCTCGCTTCCCCTGTAATATTTATTACATAGTTGTTTTTTTTAAAGCAAACAGCATGAAATGGAAATCCATATTTTTATATTGAATCCTCTTTTTATGTTGTGCTGTGTGCATGGGGATGTTCTTTTTTTGTTTGTTTTGTATTTAACTTCAAAATGAATTTAAAAAGAAAAAAGAAAAAGAAGTGCCTTGAACAGCTGGAAGTTCTTGATAAGGGAAGAGAAAAGGGACTGTCCCCTCCTGGGTCAGAGGTCAAGTAGCTGCCAGGGAGCTAGATGCTAGGACTGCCCAGGTAAGAGGCAGGATTTGAATAACTTTAAAAATAAGTGGTCCCCTGAGCTGAGGAAAGAAATCTATCAGAGATAATGTGTTTTCATAACCAGAGCCCTCTTGGATGATAACAGTTGGCTGATTTCAGTTAGAGCTTCCAGGTATTATTGGAACAGCCCATGGATCACCAGCCCAAAAATAAAGAGGTTGTCATTGGAAGAGAGTAACTACCCTTTGGAAGTGAAGAGGACAAAAAAGTGAGAAGGCTTACATCAAACTTTTCTATAGTTTTGTTCTTCTCAATCTTGGGAAAACATTCCTAAGCCATTATTATCCTTTTCTAAACTGAGGGTCACTGAACAAAGTGGAGCCTGGTTTCTGTCTACTTGGTCCTGAGGTAGGTACGGGGTTAGGCACACACAGATGGCTCTATTGGTTGGTCAGTCAGTCAGCAAGCATTTATTAATTACTTACTTTGTGCCAGGCACTGTGCCTAATGCTGGGGCTACAAAGAGGACGAAACTCAAACCAACAGCAAGGAGCTCACAGTCTAATGAGGAAGATACCATGCAAAACAGCCACGTACAAACAAGCTATAGACAGGCTCAGTTAGAGACAAGCAACAGAGTGAAGGCTAGGCTGGCATTAAGGGGGATTGGGAAAGGCTTCAAGGAGCAGGTGGGACTTTAACTGGGACCTGAAGGAAGCCAAGGAATCCAGCAAACAGTTGATGAGGGAGAACACTCTGGGCCTGTGGAACAGCCAGTGAAAATGCCTTGGGTGAGGGACAGCGAAGACGCCAGAGTCTCGGGATCACAGAACAGGGGCTTTCTGGGGCATGAGGCCTATGTAAGAAGTCAGGAAAGGTAGCAAGGTTATGAAAGTCTTTTTTTTTTTTTTTTTTCGGGGCAATGAGGGTTAAGTGACTTGCCCAGGATCACATAGCTAGTGTTGAGTGTCTGAGCCCAGATTTGAACTCAGGTCCTCCTCAACAAACATTTATTTTATTTTCCGTTTACATGTAAGGGTAGTTTTCAACATTCATTTTTATAAGATTTAGAGTTCCAAATTTTTCTCCCTCCCTTCCTCCCTTTCCTCCCCCCTCCACAAGTAACTCAGGTCCTCCTGAATCCAGGGCTGGTGCTTTATCCACTGTGCCACCTAGCTGCCCCCATGAAGGTCTTTAAAAGACAAAAAGGATTTTATATTTTAACCTGGGGGTAATAGTGGGGATTGGGGAAGGGCACACGGGGAATGACAGGGTCAGATTTGTGCTTTAGGAAGATTAATAGCTAAGTTGCATATGGACAGCAGGAGTGAGCTTTGGAGAAAACGTGGAAATTTGGGATCTTGGAAGTGTGAGAAGGCCATGGCTGGCCTGCTCAATCCCCATGGAATCTGAATTGTATCTCATATTTCTCCTTTTCCTTTAGGCTTGTTTGGCTTAAAACCTGAAAAAGTAGTTGCCCTTGTATTTTGTGTGTGTGTGTGTGTGTGTGTCAATTGGAGTTAAGTGACTTGCCCAGGATCACACAGCTAGTAAGTGTCAAGTGTCTGAGGTCAAATTTGAACTCAGGTCCTCCTGAATCCAGGGCCAGTGCTCTATCCACTGCACCACCTAGAGGCCCCTGTATTTTTTATTGATATTTTTCGTTTTTATATCACCTTCATTTCCAAATATATTTCTCCTCTACAACAAGCCATCTACTGTAACAAAGAATAAAAAATAAAGAGAAAAAGGCAGTTCAGTAAAATTAATCAGAACATCAATTGAGTATTACAGGATATATAATGTCTTGCATCCATAGCCCCCCACCTCTTCAAAGAAGGGAAAGGAGATTCATTCTTTCACTTCTATTCTAGGGCCAAACTTGGTTGTTATAATTGTGTATCATTTAGTGGGGGTTTTTTGGTTTGCTTTTTTGGTGGTGGTTGTCTTTTCCATTTACTTTCTTGTAGCTATTGTAAATATTTCTGTCTTAGCCCTGCTTGCTTCATTTTGTATCAGTTCATATGTCTTCCTATGCTTCTTTGAATTCTTCATATCTGTTCTTTATTTTTTTTACCAACTTTTTTTTTTTAAGTGAGGCAATTGGACTTAAGTGACTTGCCCAGGGTCATACAGCTAGTAAGTGTTAAGTGTCTGAGGCCGGATTTGAACTCAGGTACTCCTGACTCCAGGGCTGGTGCTCTATCCACTGCACCACCTAGCTGCCCCCATATCTGTTGTTTATTAATGCACCAGTGATATTCCATTTCCTCATGTCATTTATTGCTTCTGTTCGCTATTCCCTAGTCGATGGGTATCCACTTTATTTCCAGTTCTTTGCTATCATGAAAAATGATGCTAGGAATATCTTATCGTATATCAGATTTTTTTTTCAATCTTTGACTTCCTTGGAGTATATGCTTAGAAGTGGGGAGTCTGCATCAAAGGGCGGGGGGTTAAAAAATCTGCTTTATAAGGTAGCATCTACTCTACTTTATTAGATTCAGTTACATGTCAGTGTGTCCTACTCCTGGGCCAGGCCTCTGGCTTTGGGAATCTTCCTAGAATTTATGCAGTTTTCTCCCTCCTCTATGTGCCCATTGTGGAGGGAGAACAGAAGAATTAGGCCACTTTGGGCCCAGAGTACTGTTTGGTATGTTCCTTTGGTCCCAGCTCAGATAAGACCCCTGATTCCAGACTGAAGAGAGTTGGGGGCTCTTATTTTCTTGCTCTAATTCTCTGTCGGGGTCTGGGAGATCCCAGGAGTCCACCTCGGGTATCTCAGTCGGCAACCTTTATTTCTTCCCTTCAGGTGCTGCTGCCGGCAGCCAGTTTGTTACAACTAATGGATGTCCGGCAAAATTGCTGTGATTTTCTCCAGTCTCAGTTACATCCCACCAACTGCCTTGGCATCAGAGCATTTGCAGATGTGCACACCTGCACGGAACTCCTGCAGCAGGCCAATGCTTATGCAGGTAATGGGGAGCTCTGAGGAGGGGAGGGAAGAGGGAGCTGTCATTAACTTTTCTGTGGTCACCCGCCAAGTATTTACTGAGCCCCTACTGTTTACCCAAATGCTTTACAAGGTATTGTGGGGTATTCAGGGTGAGCATGGAATTAGTTTCTTCCCCAAGGGGAAATAAGGCATTACATACATACGTGAAAATTAACAATACATGAAATATATAACATTTCCTCTTTTAAAAAGATTTTATTAATACCTTTTATTTTTACATTACCACAGTCTTCCCCTCCCTTTCCCAGGTAGCCATCCCATATAGCAAATGATGCTTTAAGACAAAAAGAAAAGTGGGAGAAAATCAGGATAACTGATAAATATGTTGTAAAAGTCTGAAATTCATGCAACGTGTAATATTTATGACTTTACTACCTCCGGTGCCTTCTCATTACTCTTCTTTTGAACCATGCCTCTTTATTATAGTTTTGCTACATTCACTTGATTTTTGTGTGTGTGCGTGGTTGTTCTTTCCATCTATATTGTTGTAGAACTTGGGCATATTATTTTCTCTACTTATATCATGCTTAATCAATTCATGTCTATGTTTCTATGCTTCCTTGTATTAATCATATATTTCTTATAGTACAGCAATATTCTGTTACATTCATATACCACAATTTGTTTAGCCACTCCCCAATCATTGGGCATCTACTTTGTTTCTAATTCTTGCTATCATAAAAATGCTACCATAAATATTTTGATGCATATGGGGACTTCCTTCTTTCAATGGTCTCCTTGGGGTTTAAACCTAGTGATGGAGTCTCTGGGCCAAAGAGAATGAACATTTTAGTCACTTTATTTGCATAATCTAAATTGCCTTCCATAATGGTTGTACTGATTCACAGCTCCACAAACAATGCACTAGTGTGCTTATCTTCCCACAGTTCAGCATTGACTGTTGTCTTCTGTCATCTCTGCCAATTTGCAGAATATGAAGTAAAACATCAGGGTTGTTTGGCTTTGCATTTCTCTTATTAGTAATTTGGAGTACTCTTTTTTTTTTTTTTTTTTGGTGAGGCAATTTGGGTTAAGTGACTTACCCAGGGTCACACAGCTAGTAAGTGTTGTGTCTGAGGCTGGATTTGAACTCAGGTCCTCTTGACTCCAGGGCCGGTGCTCTATCTACTGCGCCACCTAGCTTCCCCTGGAGTATTATTTTATGTGGTTGGTAATAGTTTGCAATTCTTCTTTTGAGAATTATTTGTTTATATCCTTTAATAATATATTTGGGATTGGCTTTTGGTCATATATTCATATGTTTGTATCTATTGTTTTCTCTCTCTATATTAAATGTTTATATATTTTGGGTACCTGGCCCTTATCAGAGGATTTGATATAAAGATTTTTTTCCTGTTGGACCACTTCTTTTCCTTTCCTAGAGGAATTGATTTTGTCTGTGCAGAAGCTTTTCAGTTTCACATAGTCAAAGTTATCTATTATATCTTTGGTAATTTCCTTATAAATAATATTTCAATGAAAGCCAACGCAAGTGACATTGAAAAGGTAAGAGCATGACTTACCAAGTGCTGTAGGAATTCAGAGGGAGAAGATTGCTTTGGGCTAGGGGCTCTTAGGTGATTTCCTGGAGAAGGAAGGATGTGAGCTCGGTTTTGACTCAAACATCAATGGAGGTTTTATTCTATTTATGGCCAAGCATTTAACACAATCACCTTTCCTTTTTCTAAAAACTGTTCTCTTGTGCTCCTTCTACCTCCTACCTGAACTCTGTGTCCTTCTAGCACACCAGGTGTGTCACGTTGCTATGCTATTCTTGAAATAATTTAACTGAGGGTAATGCCTTTCTTTCCTCATCAGCTCTCAGCATCCATACCTGGCTCTTTCTGACTCTCCTTTTTATGTGGATTTGGTTTATGAGGCAGCTCTAGATGAATAGGTAGAAAATGGGGCTTTGTGTGAAGAACATTCTCTCAGAATAACAAGGAGGGGATGCCTTGTTGGACACATGATTCTGCTATTTTACTCTGGCTTCGAATCTCATTAATATAGTAGTAGGTGTCATAATGAATGGAGCACTGGACTAGGAGTCAGGAACACCTGAGTTCAAATTTTGTTTCAGACACATTTTGGCTGTGTGATCCTGGGCAAGCCCTTAACCCCTGCAAATCCTCAGTCTCTTTTTCTATGAAATGGGGAGAATAATAAGATAATGTATGTAAAGGGATTTTCAAACAAAATACATAAATGTGATCATTTTATTTTTTAATTTATTATCTATTTATCCATTATTATTACTATTATCACTCTCCTCTCCCAAGCACAATTCTTCCCCTTCTCCCAGCTCATGAGCTGATTTCCACCTGTAGAAGTGGAAGCTCACTCTGTTTTGCTAACTTTTCCATCTTTCCTTCCCTTCTTTTCCTCCTCTTTTGCTTCTCCTTATCTCTTCATTTTGCACTAGCATCCTTTGCAGTGTGGTATAGTGGAAAGAGCATTTGGGTTTGGAGTTAGAGAAGGTGGGTTCAAATCCTATCTGTTTTATTTATTACCAGTGTGATTTGGGCTCCAGACCTTCCTTTTCTTATCTACAAATCAATGTCTCCTAGCTCCAAGGGTTGGTGGGGGAGGAAATCAATCTTGTTATACCTCCAGAGCATTCCTAAGGTTTTTGTTTTTGTTTTTGTTTTTTTTGGGGGGGGGACAGGGCAATGAGGGTTAAGTGACTTGCCCAAGGTCATACAGCTAGTAAATGTCAAGTGTCTGGGGCTGAATTTGAACTCAGGTCCTCCTGAATCCAGGGCCAGTGCTTTATCCACTGTGCCACCTGGCTGCCCCATTCCTAAGGTTTTGCTTTTCAAGAAACCCCCACTCTAGAAAGCCTTCTGGTTGAGCTGTTGGGTCGTGGCCTCTCTGTTCATTTAGTCACTGGGTGACATGTCAGTAGACAGTGCCAGTGCATTGGATGATCTGTGCCCATTGGTTGTTCTCATGTGTGTGCAAATGCAGTCTGGGCACCAGGAGTCGTCAGAGTGAACTGGTCTCATAAGTCAGTGACTCTTCAGAGGAAGAGATGTTTTCAGCGTCCAGGTTTAATTGATGCTTCCTCTGCTTTCATTGCTGGGAATTTTGTCCATGCTGGCCAGAAAAAACGTAGTAAAAATTTAGGCATTTGGTGGGACAACCATTTAGGAAGGGTCAGAGCCTTGAGTCATTCTTTAGTAGAATTGAGGTTTGGAACATTGTGTAATTATAATGACCAAGCTTGGCCCTGAGAAAAAAAATGAGAAAATGTGCCTCTCTCCCTCCCTCCCTCCCTCTTTTGCACAGGTGGGGACCATGGCTGTAGAACATTAAATATTCTCTCAGACTCAGTTTATGTTTTGGTTAGTTTTCCTGAACTTTTTTTCTCTTTCATTTTTATCCTTTGTTTCAGAGAATGGCTTGAGGATTAGGAAGAAGAAGAAGGATTTGAAATGAAAACGATAGAAAAAATATGTCAGTGAAATTTTAAATAAAAAATGGGGGTTTGGGAATGTTTCTGCTAGGTTTCCCTCCCCACTCCCCACCTCCAATCCATGTTCCTTCCCAAACAGCCATTTAGCTGCCTGTTTCACTCTTCCTTGGTTTTCTCAGGCTTGATCAATAGAGTGTGAAGACCTTGAGGCAACCTCTTTAGGGTCCAGGGCCTTGGTTGTCCCTGTGCCTGTAGGATGAAATCTTTCTTTCCTAGACTGCATTTACCATAAACAATGGCGTCTTTGGTAGATTTTGTTTTTAAAGAAAAGTTGTCTTGTCCATCCCCGAATGCCAGTGAGTGCTGATCTTTCATTGATGGGGATGGGATTCTATATCATGTGTCCAGCTAGGGTGACTGAACTAGGCTGAGAAGGCAGTCAGTCGGTCCTCTGCTTGTTTTGCTGTGTACCTGAAGTAAAGACATTTACCCACATTATCTGAGTCACATGGGCTGGTGGCTAGGAAAGCATTCCTAATCTGGGACAATCATCTTGTGAACATCTTTATTAGCACATGCATCATTGAACCAGGGGCCATACCAGGGATCCTTACTCTGCTCCAGGGAAACTGAGCACAGTATTGAAAGGCATTACTTGATTGCCTGATTTCAGGCAAAACACTTAGAACTGTGGAGGCACCTTGGAGAGGACCGACCCAGTCACTGGAAGCCTAGTTATATGCCAGGTGAAAGGACCAAGGCTTCTGACTTGTTTCCATTAGTTGAACTTTCTTAACAAGCAGACAGTTCCACAGGTTGGAGACCAATAAGCCCAGGCTGGCCTAGGCCCCCTCAGTTCCCTTTTTCTTTTCCCTCTCAGTTGTGATGAGCCTCCAGTTCCTCCTGGGTTGAAGGTAGAATTGCTGTGGTTTCCTCTTCCAGCATTTGTGGGTTTTTTTTGTTGTTGTTTTGTTTTTGTTTTTTTGTTTTTTGGCTTCCTGTTTGGGGACATCAGCCCTCTACTTCCCCCCACTCTCTCCCCTCTCTCCTTCTCTTAGAGGTAGTTAGTATAGTGGAAAGAACCCTGGTTTTGGAATAAGAGGAAGTGAATTCAAATCCCATCTTTGTGATCTTATTGCCTCAACTCTCTGGACTTCTGTAAAATGAGAGGATTGGAGGGGCAGCTAGGTGGCACAGTGGATAGAGCATCGGCCCTGGAGTCAGGAGTACCTGAGTTCAGATCCAGCCTCAGACATTTAACACTTTCTAGCTGTGTGACCTTGGGCAAGTCACTTAACCCCAGTTGCCTCACTTAAAAAAAAGAAAAGAGAGAGAGGATTGGACTAGATGCCTTCCAAAGTCTCTTTAAGCCTCAAAGTTAGGGCTTCTTTCCTCTTTCTCCTCAACTCCCTCTGTTCTTTTTCTGGACATCATTACTTGCTATATAATAGCTATTTCTGGGAGTGCCCTTTTAACCATTAGCAGCTTAAAGCTCTGGTCCTCTCTCCTTGTGTTCTCCTCCAGATCTGGAAGGCAGCTCCTCACACGGTCTCTGTGGTTCTGGCTGGGGCAGGGAAATGGATCCCAGTTTTTCTTCTAAGTCGCCTTGTAGGATTAGGCCAGGCTGCAATATCTCATTATCCTTGTTTCCAAGGTCCTGTTTAATCTTTAACCTCTGAGGCAAGGGACTGGGTTTATGTGGATTTTGTTGGCTGGTGATTAGGAGGTGCCCCTGCCCTGGCAGAGCCCATTCTGTGTGATGGTAATGGAGTGGCCATTAATAAAACGGCAATTAAAATTCCTGGGACATGTTGTTTACATCAGTCTGCCAGGCAGAGCCGACACCCTCCAGCCACAGGCTGGCTAGCCAACCCGGGGGGACTTCACTAGCTTGCTTAGCAGTAGCTGAGCTTTTTAGAAAAGCCAGGGAATGTCATCATTAAGTGATGGTGAATAAGAGTCCCAGCTGTCACTTGGACCTTGCATATATCAGTAAGGGTTGGTCTGTGGCTTCTACCTTCCTCCCTATTCATAAAGACCAAGTCCAGCCCTATGGTGACCCCTTTTCCCTCTCTCCCCCTACCCCCAATTGCTGCTGTCTTTATGTCTCTCACATTCACCTTCCTGTGTGTTTCAACTTAAGAAAACAAGGAAAGCCGGAGTACTAGACACTTTAGTTGGTACTTGTGGCCGTGGGGAAAAGCACGTTCTCTTGCTTTTGCTATCCAGAAATTAATTTGTTGTTGCTGGGTTGCAAGAAAACTTCCTTTCTGTGGGTTCTTTAAGAAAGGTCAGATCTGACTCAATAGCACTGACTGCTGGGCAGCTCTGGTATAACAGTCCAGTGTCAGGGAGAAAAAGCCGGTCTCCATTGGGAACATGAACAGGGGGAACAGTGAAGGAGAAGGGTGTGTTTGTAGGGAGTATAGGTCAGAGACTGATGCTAACTCATGTGGTAAATGCCTGCTTAGTCTTATTCTCTGTTGGCTCTGAAGGATGGTGAAATACTACCTTCCCTTGGAATGGATTAAGAGGAGCATCAGTAGCATGGATGGAGGTTAGCTCTGTGGAAGAACTTTACAATTCTAGATTTCCTGATGTTGTGGTGAATTGAGAGGGTGTAGAATAACCATTTCTCGAGATGTTTAATCCAAGGGGAGAAATTCCTCTCCACACCATGTCCAGAATGGGCTAGGTGTAGAGATATATAGAGACACTGACCTGTAATAGAGACCCCTCTGGACAAGAGGACAAGTAGGTTCCTGCTGTCTACTTCTGGGACTGACGTAATGAAGGGACTAAGAACCATGGACTGACAGGAATGGAATGATTTGATGACTGAAATCTTCATTGAAATCTGACAGCAGGTGTGGGTGGGGGCAGCGAGGTGGCTCAGTGGATGAAGCACGGAACCTGGATTCAGGAGTACCTGAGTTCAAATCTGGCCTCAGACACTTGACACTTACTAGCTGTGTGACCCTGGGCAAGTCACTTAACCCCCATTGCCCTACAAAAAAAAAAGAAAAAGAAAAAGAAAAAAAGAAAAGAAATCTGACAGCAGCCTAGAGAATGAACAGTTAAGAGTGTGTGCTCTTCCTGCCCTTGGCAAATTGGGTCATGGGGAGATTCCAGGGTTGTTTGGAATTTTCTAAAACATTTTCTGTGAAGTTGTTTCATTTGCTTTGCTTTTGTTTCTCTGCCAGACAAGACTCTTTCATTCAAGAATTCTGGAGGAGAGTCTTTACCCCTCAAGGAATTCTTAATCAGTGGAGAGATCTAATTTCTATTCTGGCAAGCCTGTGGCCTTAGAGATTATAGGATCCAAGTAGGGAGAGAGGATGTGAAATATGAAATCCAGGTCCCTGCAGGTCAGGGAAGTCTGTCAGCTGTCCCCTTTCTGCACCTGTTTCCCTATTACCAACGCAGATATATAAAAAAATGTAAAAACTTTGATGTTGCTATATCACAAAAACAATAAGGTAGCAGTCCCTTATAATATTAGGTCAGTAGGATCATTGCAATACTGGGTTCTATCCACGTTGACTCTACTATAGAAAGCTCACTGGAGAAAGTCCTTTTGGGAGAACAGTTTTTATATTTTTGTTAGAAGCAGTTATGTGGCTGGTTCTCCCTGGAATGTCCTTCATCGATATCAATGGGGCAGTGACGACTTTCTTACCTTGGACCTGTTCACATCTCTCTGCAGTTTATTAAATCAAATGAAACTATGTTTAAAATGCTTCGCAAACCCTAAAGTGCAAGATAAATGTTAGTTATTATTACCATTATTAACAATATTCTGAATTATGTCTTATTCTTCTGCCAGTATAAAAGGTTAGTGAAGGTAAGGGTTAAATCTTATCTAGATTTTGTGTTTTCCCCCATTGTGTGGCAAGGTGTTTTGCAAATAGTAGGTGTTTAATTAATAAATATTTGTCAGATGAATAAATGGTGTCTGTATTTGCCTCCACCCCTATCCCCACTGTTGTTCCTAAGCAGTTGCTCTTGCCTTGGATCCTAAGGTGCCTTTCTGGTATATGTTTCGTGTGTTCAAACAATTATCAGCTCATTCTAGACTGGCTGCCCTGGAAGGGGGGTGCATTTCATACCCAGAAAAGGGCCTAAATTAAAGTCTGCCTTTCCCAAAAGAATGAAGCCAGGGTCTCTCTATGGGCTGGGGTTTCCTCGTCCCTCTACCACAGGTGTTGTGTGCTCAGTTTTGCTTCTTCCTCGTCTGTATACACTAACCACAGTTTCTTGTCCAGATGGATAGGAGCAGATGTAAGAATTGTGTTACCCTCATTAAGGCTTTGAACTCAAACACTAATTATTTACATTATGACTTTGGAATCAACTGGAACAGAGATAAGCAGCCACCCTAGTTATATGGATTCCCATGTCCCCCTTTTCACTCTTCTAGTCTTAGTGAAGAGGTCTGGTGGTTTAGAGGAAAGAACACAGGGTTTAGAGGCAGGAGCCTCCATCCTCATATCAGCTTGTATTGTCATAGATTTAGAGTTGCAAGTAACTCTAGAATTCATTTAACCCAATTCCCTCATTTTATAGATGTGGGACCAGGCCCTGAGAAGTGACATGCCTGCCCCCTTCTACCCCCCCCGGCAGTGAGTGGCACGGGAAGTGGGCTAACCCGGATCCTCCAATGCCAAAGCCACTGCACAGTGTTGTCTTTGGGCAAGTCAGATAATAATAATGTTAATGATTACAACAACTGATATGTGCATACACTCCTGTAAGTTTTACAAAGGACATTTATTTTCTCATTTGATTCTTACATCAATACTTGGAGGGAAATACTAGAAAATTGAGGCTCTGGCAGTTGTAACTTGCTGGTAGTTATATAGCTATTAAGATGCAAAGGTGGAATTAGAGTCTAGGTTTCAGAAACTCCAAATCCAATGCTCACTGTTCCCTTAGTCTCCCTGGGTTTCATGATCTCCCTCTGTAAAAAGAGGGGATTAGACAAAATGATTTTAATTATCTGTGTGTGACTACTAGACTTAGTGTGATCTCCTTAAAGACCCCCTTGTTTTACAGATGGGGAAGTTGAGGCCCAGGCAGAACAAATGCCTTTTTTTTTTTTTTTTGCGGGTCAATGAGGGTCAAGTGACTTGCCCAGGGTCACACAGCTAGTGTCAAGTGTCTGAGGCAGGATTTGAACTCAGGTTCTTCTGAATCCAGGGCCGGTGCTTTATCCACTGCACCACCTACCTGCCCCAGAACAAATGACTTTTTGAATGAGAAAGTAAAGGACCGCCAAACAATTTGAGTAGCAGGAATGATTATCTTTTAAAAATAAGTTTTATTAATGTCTTTGTTTCTGGATATACTACACTTTTCCATCCCATTCCAAATTGAACCCTCCTCTGAAATTAAGAAAAAGAGATGAGCAAAAAACCTGGATATAGTTCCCGCTTCTTCTGTCCTCATGGGTCCCTCTTTGCCGAGAGGATAATGGTATCCCCAGTTCAATTCAATGAACATTTGTTAAGTACCTATTATATGCTGGGCACAATTAATAAAAAGACAGCATCTTCCCTCAAGGAACTTACAACCTAATGGGGGTACTTGGTATAGGGCCTCTTGCTCTATGGAGTTGAAATGAGGCAAAACAGCACATGCAAAGTGGTGTATGTTTCATAATCCATTCTTTGGGACAATTACTGCTTTTTCAGTTGCTCAGTTTGGCTTCCCTTAAGTGATCTTTTAATGAATGTTATATTCATTGTGTATATTGTTCTTTTGGTTTTGCTTCTTTCACTTTGCACCAGTTCATACTATTCCCATGTTTCTCTGAGTTCCTAATATTCCTCATTTCCATTGCACAAAAATATTTCATTATATTCACATATAATAGTTCCCAATCTTTCAATCATTCCCAACTGAGAGGCACCTACTTTGTTTACAATGCTTTGCTGTCCTCACAAAAATGCTTTCATTATTATTAATGATAATGGTAACTAACTTTAACATATCATTTAAGGTTTGTTTAATGATTTAAAAATATTATTTCATTTGATCTTCATACAACTCTGGGAAGTAGCTGCTATTATTGTCACCATTTTTCAGATGAGGAAACTAAGGCAGACAGGTGACTTGGAGTGTCTGAGGCTGGATTGAACTTAGGTCTATCAGACTTCATGTTTAGTGCTTTATCCACTGAACTAACTAGATGCCTCTGTGTGTGTGTGTGTGTGTGTGTGTATCTATCCATCTACATCTATATCTATATATCTATATCTCTTTATCTATATATATCTATATCTCACATCTATTTCTGTCTTTTACTTCCTTGGGGGATATGCCTAGTTGTAGTGTCAAAGGATATGAACAATTTAGTCACTTTTAATTGCATAATTCCAAATATATCCAGAATAATTGGACCAATTCCTAATTCTATCAACAGTGTATTTGTGTGCTTCTCTTCTCATAACTGTCAATAGGTTTTGTATGCTTACTAATAAAAAAGATTTTTTTGTTTTTATATATTCCTCCTTTACCCGTCCCCAGAGAGCCAACCTCTCCCCTCCCCCCTTTCTTCAAAGGAATAAAAGAGAGAGGAAAATATTTCAGCAAAGTCAGCCAAACACACAGAATTTGACAGAATGTGCAGTGTTCCATAGCCATACTTCCCTACTTCAGAGAAGAAAGAGTGGTACATTTCCTTCTCTTTAGCAGCATCTATAGCCTAACCAATCCTATTTTTTGTCATTTGCCAATTCACATGCGGTGAGCTGAAATCCTTAACTATTTTAATTTGCATTATTCTTAGTAATTAATGATATAGGGCATGTTTTCATATGTAATGTGTAGTTTGCAACTCTTTGGAAAATTGTATTTTTTTGCCATTTATTTCTTGGGAAATGGCTCTTGGTCTTGCATATTTGTGTTAATTTCTAATATATATAAATATAAATGCATACATTAGATGTAAAGTCATTAGTGATATTTAGTAAAATGATTTTTTCCACTCAGAAATTTCACTTTTTCTATCTTTATTACTTTTATTTGTGCACAAGTTCTTGATTTTATGTGATTGAAATTATATTTTTTCTTTTATAATCCTTTTATAAATTATAAATATATAAGTTTATAAATCTTTTATAATTCTTTTATAAATCACCTCTTACTATGCTGCAACCATTTAAAAAATTCTATCTGTGGTTATCAAGCAACCAAAAGGGGGAAAAACCCTAGCATTTACATATACACAGGAAAACAGGAAAAAAGATAGCTATATATAGGAATCTATAAATCTATTATTTACACTTTACTTTTTTTTGGGGGGGGGCTGGGGCAGTGAGAGTTAAATGACTTGCCCAAGGTCACACAGCTAGTAAGTTTCAAGTGTCTGAGGCTGGATTTGAACTCAGGTCCTCCTGAATCCAGACACTTTGCTTTTTTAAAGGTGTATAAGATCAATTCACTGTTACTTTCAAAATTGTCTTGTTTGTGTTTTCTGTTCTATTTCCCCCAGCTATTGCTGTGAAAGTGCCTTTTCACATTCTTCTTTAATTTACGATGTGAGCTTTTATATTTATGCTTATAAGCTACAAATGCTTGTGATTTGAAGCTTATTGTGAAGTATGGTATAGGTTGCTTATATAAACTTAGTTTCTGCCAGGCTATTTTCCAGTTTCTCCAGAAGTTCTGGTTAGCCAGGAAGTTCTGCCAGTAATTTATTATCTTGGTTTTATCAAACAAATAAACATTTTTAAGTACTTTTGGTTCTTGTGTATCTAGTCATTTCCACTAATCTACTCTTCTGTTTTGTAAAGCAGTACTGAATAGTTTTTGATGATTCTTGTAACATAGTTTGAAGTCTGATAATTCAGTTTTTTTCCTTTCTTTTTTCATTGTTTTGCTTATGATTCTAGACCGTTTGGTCCTCCAAATAAATTTTGTTATTGTTTGTCTCATTCTTTTGTTTTCTTTTGGCTGGGCAATGAAGGTTAAGTGACTTGCCCAGGGTCACACAGCTAGTAAGTGTCAAGTGTCTGAGGTCGGATTTGAACTCAGGTACTCCTGAATCCAGGGCCGGTACTTTATCTACTGCGCCACCTAGCCGCCCCCGTTTGTCTCATTCTTAAAAGTCTTAAGTGGATTGATGATGTTTATACAGTCTAGTCATGAGCACTTATCTTATTTGAATTTTCCTTTATGTCTGTAAAGAGCATTTTGAAGTTATATAAATCTTACTTGTGCCTGAATGGTTTAATTCCCAGAAGTTTTATGGATTTTCTAATTATTTTGAATGGACTTTCTCTTCTTATCATTTCTTCCTGGCTTTAGTTAATGCCACACAGAACTGCTAATGGTATTTATCCATTTGTTTTGTATCTAGGGATTTATTTTTAATAGACCAATTTCTAGGAGATGTGTTGGGGTCAGTACATGTCCTACCCAGTCTCTCCTACACATTATGGATCTGTAGTGCTCTAGTTTAATGAAGTTAAAAGTGATAATTGATGCTGTAGCATCTTGTAGATCATCATTCTTGATTTCTGGAAAAGACAAATGTGTTTTACTTTGTTCTGTGCTGTGGATGAGAAAAGAGGGACAGGAAATAAATTTCCATCTTTGTAGGAAAGACTGTGCCTCCTTGGCTGCTAACACCAAGCTCTGTCCTAAGGAATTTATTCTGTACTTAGTCCATGCCAACCAACTCTTCAGTAAGGCTGTGATCTCAGCCCCAGCTTCCTGGGTACTTGCAAATATCCAACCTCTTTTCCTCACTGGACCCTCGGTAGTCCTGTGGGTACTTCCTGGGTGAACCTCTTGAGAGGAAACAGAATTTTCTTATGAGATTTCAGAGAGAGAGGTTACATATGGGAGGAGAAGTATAAGCAAAGGAGAGAGGATGAATCTGCCATGGGTGAGAGACAAGAATGTGTAGGAGGCATGAGGAAGCTCCCACATGTCATATCTTTAGGGATTATCCGTGGCTCTTGTTGCTTAATGAGTTGTCTGGAATATAAGCCTGTGACTCCAGCTCTGTTCTTTTTCCAAGTCTCTGAACTCATCTGCCTTCAACTGTGAACTATGAAAATTTGAAAAAGATGTCACTACCACCTTCTCCTACTCCTCTTTCAAATGTCATTTCCTTAGTCACGAAGCTGGTAAACACAGAATGCCAAATTCAGCTCTAGGGCCAGGGGTATGTTTTCCTGGTGTGTTCAGCTGACTCACCAAATGGAGAGCAGTGTGGGTTCATCTGAAGAATGGATCTTCTCTGAGAATAAACCTGGCTTGTGGACAAATGCTAAATACTGTGTTCCGTCTAGTGTGGGCAGGTGACCGACTCACAAAAGTTACCTGCTGCCTTTTGCTTTTCCCTTGCTGTTAGTGCTGCCCACCAGATGAACTGTTATTTAAAAAGAACAAAAAACCCCCCAGTGCTGTGGGCTGCAAGAGGTTACCTAGTACAGGTTCTTGCCTCTAGGCCTTGAATGGGTTTACCTCACCTAGGAAAGAATCCCTCCATCTTGTTACATGGAATGAAGGATGAAGCATTCTGTACAATCTCAGAGAGCTGAAATAACACCAATTAGAGAAAGTTAGAGGGAGGCAAATTTCAGTTTGGTATGAAGAATAACTCTGATGTTTAGAGCCATCTGAAAAAAGAAATGACCTTTCTCAGGAAGTAATGAGCTCCCTGTTAAAGTTGTGACTTTCTAAGATCACATAATGAATTTATGGCAATCCAATCCAATTCAATAAGCATTTAGCAAAGTCTTTAGCATAGTGCCTTGCACATATAAAGTACCTAATGCATGTTTTTCATTCTTTTATTCTTCCATTCATTCATTCTATTACCGTGCTCTAAGTACTTTTCTTGGCACTAGAAAGACCCTCCGGGAAGTTACCTTCTTCTAGGATGTAGTGGAAAATTGAATATGGGTCTCCTGAGGCCCTTTTCAACTACACTGACAAGACAGTTATTTTAATGTCTAAATTTGCTATTTTAACATCTAATTGTCTATTTTCCCTCCTTCTTTCCTTTTTCCTAGTTTGTCACTTCTCTTTATTAGTCTTTTACTTTGTTAATGTCTTTAGTGGGAGTAGAGGAAGGTACCCGAGCATGTTACTAATCCCTTTGTAGACTTGCCTTGTCTCCATGTCATGCGATGCTGGGGGCCTTAAAGAGTTATTGGGATATATGTGCCTGGTATTATTTGCACATGGTGGCATAGTTTGTGGACTGAAAGTATAAAGAAGAAAGTCTCAACTGTGCCTCTAGTAGGAAGGAAATAAGCATTGTGCTGTGTGCTTGACAAGTATTACCTCATTTGATGCTCACAGCAATCATGTGAGGTAGGTGATGTTATGATCCATACTTTACAGTTGAGGAAATGGAGGAAGACAGAGGTGAAATAAGTGACTTGTCTAGGGTCATGCTAGTAAGCATCAGAGGCTAAATTTGAATTTATTTATTTATTTATTTTTTGGTGTGGCAGTTGGGGTCAAGTGACTTGCCCAGGGTCATACAGCTAGTAAGTGTCAAGTGTCCGAGGTCAGATTTGAACTCAGGTCCTCCTGACTCCAGGGACGGTGCTCCATCCACTGTACCACCTAGCTGCCCCAGCTAAATTTGAATTTAAGGTCTTCTTGCGTCCAGGCCCAGGGATCTATACACAATGCCACTTAGTTGCTGCCTTTATAATGAACTAGAGCGGCTAACTGGGGAGTAAAGAATCATTTTTGTACCCACAGAAAATATGAGAAACTTCTAAGAGATTTTGACACTGTAAAGGGGATTAATTGGGGATTCCCTGATCTGTTTGATGAGTTTATATATATAGAATGTGAGAGAAGGGAGCATCTGAAGGACACTTTCCTGTGGAGAGTATTGGCATGTCAGTTGTCCCCTTGATCTCAAGGACACGGAGCAGATGCCCTCAAGGTAATTTAATTGGCCAGGATTCTAGGGAAGATCAATTCTTGTTGGAAATCTCCCTTTTGTATGCTCTCTAAGAGAAATGACTGTCTGTATGTTTTTCTTTCTTACCATTTTCTTATTCATAGAACAGACTCAACCTGTGTTCCAGGTTGGGTAAACTTGTGCATAGAGTGGACGGGTGGGATGGAGGGGTAGGGAAGTCTTTATATGTGCACAGTCTCTGATAATGGCTTTTTTTCCTTTTTAAACAATAACTTTTTCAGATGGTGCAGGTCTGACTAATGGGGAGGAGATTGCCCCTGTAACAGCCCCAAAATGTGTTTGCTTTTTTTGTAGGTTGGGTGGTGTCCATATCATAGTGTACACTGTCAATCAGGAGAGATTGTGTAGGACCCTGTGAGAGAGCTAAGATTTTTCAGAATGTTGGAGTGTTGTCTCAGTAGCAAACCCAAGTTCAGTTTCTTTTGGAAAAACTATTCTATATACGGTATGTGTGACATTGACTGTCCTAGTGCCTCCCCCTCTCTTCCCCATTGCCTGAAATCCAAGTAGGTCATATTTCACAATTTTCCAAGGGTTCTCCAAGGGTTTGGGGGATGTCCAGGTTTTCACCAATATTGCCCATCCCTCACAACTGATCACCAATAAAGAGAGAGCTCTTTACAACTGGCCCTTCCATCCAAGGAATGAATACATGTGGTTTTCTGTATCTGTTTATGGGTTCCTGTGTTCTTTAAGTGCCGAATGCATTTTCTGTGGAGTGAAATGAAGGCTTTTTACCTTGAGTGCTGTACAGGAACTGGATACTCCTTTTAGTTACATCTTTATAAACCTAGACTTGAGCACATTTGTAGGATTTTACCAAAATAAACTTTGCCTAGGAGCAATAAGCCAAAGATAAAATAACCCTTCTTAGAAAGCCACCAGGATTGAACCTGGCCCTTGTGAGTACGGTTTTGGTGGGACCACGATTCACATTAAAAGAGTGATTAAATTTCTGATTTTTAAAAAAATTCAAAACAAGATGTGCTGGGAATGCCAAGATGGTCAGTGGCAGAGAAGGCTTCACTTTTGGTTTTTATGCACAAAGTATCTGTAGAACTGGAGTGATACCTTCCCTTCGAAATAACCACTTTCGTTTTTCAGCTTTTGCCCCCAGATTACTTAAGTGTTGTGTTTTTCTTGTTCCTGCCACACCCTCATTTTTACAATTTTTACATTGAAGGAGTGCATGCAACTTGGAGGCTTTTCCACATACTTCTGTATCCTTAGAATCATCACCACCACCATCATCATTGTACCTCAAATTTGTACAGGACTTTTCAGTTTATGGTGTGTTTTCACAGAACCACAAAATTTCACTCAGAGTTAGGAACAATCTTCTAGGTTATCTAATCATACTCATACATTATACCCAACAGCCCCCCTAGATCTGAAGATTTCTGCTGAGGAAAAACGTAATACTTCCAAGGCAGCACATCTGTATTTGCATAGCTCTAGGTGGTAAGAAGTTTTTCCCTTATAAGAAAGCTAATTTTATCTCCTTGTATCATCTACCCATTGATTGTAGTTCTGCTTCCTGAAACCAAACAGAAGTCTAATTCATACTCTGTATGACAGACTTTGAGATTCCTGATTTTTGGTGATCCTGCTTCTTATCTCCAAACATTCCTGTAATTGATCCTTATGTACTGTAATTCCAGGCCCTTCACTGTCCTTCTTGGATTTCTCTATACACTTCTCTAAGTTATCAATGCCCTCCCTTCTGACTAGGGCAGAGTACAGTAGGAAGACTATCTTCCCACCCTAAACACTTTGCCTCTCTCTCTTTTTCACTTACCTCTCTTAGTGCAGCCTAAGATCACATTAGCTTTTTTGGCTATGCTATCACATTGTTTACTCATTAAGCCTTCAGTTCACTGAACTGCTGAGTGTTTGTTGACATCTGTCCTGTGAAAGAGATAATGCAAGTATTATTATCTCCATTTTATAGGTAAGGAAATTGATGTCCATCAAGAGATCAGAGGATATAGAACTAAAAGTGACCCTTATTTTACAGATGTTAGGACTGAGACCTCAAGAGAAGAAACAACTTTCTCAAAGTCACGCTGGTAGTAAAGTAGGAGAGCCAGGATCTGCCACCAGGGCATCCAACTCCAAATTCAGTGCTTGTCCCACAACTCCAAGATGATGCCTTGTTCATGGCTGTCCAGCTACTGAGTGTTGAAATTAGGTCCCAGGTTCTGTGATTTTTAATTCAGAATTCATTCCACCATGCAGAGTACTTCTCTAATAGGAGGCAAAGCCTTTTGTTTATTCCAGTGCTGCCTTCACACAGGGCTGTCTGTATTTTCTCTATTGTGGCAATGGTACATGACTCCCATTTCTATTAAAATCTAATGTGTGGTCACCTTTTTCCTGTCCACAGTGTTTTCTACCCTTTCACAGTAGGTATCTTCCTTAGATACAGCTGCTCCTGCTGGTTGCCCTGGAATTTTCCCTTCTGGGAGAGGTGCAGCCTTCTTAGAGGTGAGGAGGCCAGGAGACCAATGGGGGCTTCTCCATTTGCTTCCACACTCAAAAGTGAGCAGTCATGGAGAATATGTTTCACTTTGTCCCAGTCTCCCTTGTCATTTCTGAATAAAGAAAGACAGTCCCATTTCTACCTTTGACTTCCTCCTGTAGCCTCCTGTGATCATCTGGCAGCTTCAGAGAGTTATGGAGAGAGAGGTGCCTACAGTCCTACCAGTTTACACACTGAATTCAATTAAGTAGGAAGGTCTCAGTGACACTTTTCTGAAACTCTATTATTATTAATTACACTGAACACAGGAAAATCAAAGCTGGGTACTTTCTGTCCTGTTTTCTTCTATGCTATTAAATACAAAGCCATGCCCACATTGTTCAATTGAAAGCTCCAATTCTTTTCAGCTTTAGTGATTTATCCTTTCATCTCCTTAATAGCTCAGTTGGTAAATTCCATTAATTGTTTATTCTACTAATGATACCTCCCATTTCTACAGAATTCTAAAGTTTATAAGGCACTTTCCTCATAACAATCCTGGGAAGAAGATAGTTTGAGCATTACCAGAGAAGGCAAGAGAAGTCAGAGCCTGGATCTGAACCAAAATTATTTTTCACTATGCCTCCATGCTGTTTGGTCGGTGTAAGGGCTAGAATTTATTATAACTTTATTCTCTGACCTTTGTTTTTTTGAACAGAGCAGCATTTCCCAGAGGTGATGCTGGGGGAAGAATTTCTGAGCCTTAGTCTGGACCAGGTGTGTAGCTTAATATCCAGTGACAAGCTTACAGTATCTTCGGAAGAAAAGGTAAACAGTAACCCCAGGCAAGGGTTTGGGATGGGGAGAATGACCTTAATGTTGTTTTTTTAAATTAAAATTTTTATTGGTATCTTTTGTTTTAACATTTCCTTTATTTCTCAATGTGTCTCTCTACTCCTGAAACCAACACTTATGTAGCAAATAATAAAAAAAGAAAATTAAAACTGTTTAGCAAAATTAACTCAGTACCAAGTCCAACATTATATTTAATGTTTCATAACTATAGTTTGCCATCTTTAAAGAAAGGAGGAGGAAATGCATCTGTCTCTTTTGAGGCTAGTAATACTCATTATAATTATATACATATAATATATAATATAACAATATACCAATATATGTATAATTAGGTTATAATTATATTTGTATTGTTATATATCATATGTTATATATGGTATAATTTATATGTGTGTGTGTGGATACTATATATATATATATACACACACACACACATATATAAGTACAATATTTGTTCAGTCGTTTTTAGTCTTGTCTAACTCTTTGTGACCCCATTTGGGGTTTTCTTGGCAAAGATACTGGAGTGGTTTGCCATCTCCTTCTCCAGTTCATTTTACAGATGGGGAAACTGAGGAAATCAGGGTCAAGTGACTTGTTCAGGGTCTCATAGTTGATAAATGTCTGAGGCTAGACTTAAGATAAGTATTATGCACTGTGCCACCTAGCTGCCCCTATTATATAGTATCTATCTATCTCTTTCTCTCTCTCTATCTATCTACAGCAACCATAATTAATAATAAATTGTCTATTAATAATATGTGACAATATGTATTATATATAACATATGTAATAAACAGACAGAATTCAGTATTTTGTTGTTCTTTCCCTTTGTGTTATCATAGTCATTACATATATTGTTTATTTTACTTTGCTTTTGTTTACTTTTATTTTGTTCATGGAAGTCTTCTCATGCTTCAGTAATCATTGTGTTCATTGTTTCTTAACAGTAAAATCATATTCCATTACATTTATATACCACAATTTGTTTTAACTATTTCCCAGTTACTGGGCATCTGTCTACTTTGTTCCAGGAGTAACCTTTATGCTATGGCTTACTTTCTTTTCTGATTCTAGTTATTATTTTGTGATCTTGAGAAATAAAGGATGCCACCTCCAAAGTATAGATGAGTTTTATACAGCATTGGCCCTAATGGGGACTTTAGGACAACTCTTTGTTCATCCTCCGTGTTGCCACAATCTGGGCTGTGGGAGCAGGAAGGCAGCAGTTGGTGCCAGTGGTCTTAATGAGGACAACCACCTCTCTCCTACTCTGAGGCTTCCAGAATGTAGTAACTAGTCAATAATTAATAAACATTTGTTAAATGTCTACTATGTGCCAGGCACTGTGCTAAGTGTGGGGGATACTGATATGAAAAAGACAGTCCCTTAAGACTCCCCCTTAAGGAGCTCACAATCTAATGGGGGATGAGGACAACACACAAAAGAAAAGTGGGGAAAGGGGAGCTAAGTGGTGCAGGGTCATGGAGGAACCCTAAGTGAATGCAAACCAGGTGAACGAGATGTTTGAGGAGATGCCGGTCCTACTCCCCTCTTAAATAGAAAGGCTTATGGCCCTTCCCTCCAATCAAAGGGTCAGACAGGTACTGATAAGGGTATGAGTTCACAAGACTGATTGGATCTTGTAAAATGATGAGCTTTCCCAGTGATGAGTTATTTATAAATACTTTCGGCTGGTATGCCTAAATAGGCTCTTACATGGTGACTATTAAAATGATTATGTTGAAAGGAGGGAGAACAAGAAAATCCAGAGAAGTCTTGTTATGATGGAGGTGTGTGGCTCTGGGAAGTCCAGTTCTCTTCTGTGTCTGTGTTTTCACATGATGTGTTTCCCTGGGAAAGTTTTGTACATTAGACTGTACTATAAACTGCCTGAAGTCTTGGACACCGAGAACACCAAATGTCTGGTTAGAGACAAATTCTGTCATGAGGTCAGGTATAGTTGTGTCTTTAGGAACCTTTTCTGTCTATCTCTTGATGGTGTCTGTGCCAGAAGTCAGGTTTAGATGGTTGATAATTGCAAGGAGGCACATTTAATCGTTTTTTTTATTATTTGTTTGTTTTGTTTTTTGTTTTTGTTTTTAGTGAGGCATTTGGGGTTAAGTGACTTGCCCAGGGTCACACAGCTACTCAGTGTTATGTGTCTGAGGCCGGATTTGAACTCAGGTACTCCTGAATCCAGGGCCAGTGCTTTATCCACTGTGCCACCTAGCCGCTGCTGGATGAGTACTTCTTGAGTCTGTCATTGAGGGAATTCTGAGTTGGTTATAAACTAGACTAGATGGCCTCTGGGAATCTGTGATACTATGCCAAAGAGGGGCTGAAGCAAGAGTCAGATATAGGAATGAACAGTGACACCTGAAGCTCAGGTGAGATTTTGTATAGTTCTTCACCAAAGTGCTTAGCCAGACAGGTGACTACAAAATGTCTCTCCTACCCATAGTATACACAAGGCTAAGTGTTCACAAAGGGGAACCCCATGGATGAAAGTTGGAATGGTATGAGTTAAGGCCTTGATGGGGCTTTTGATCATGGAGGTTACCCAGCAATCTGTAGCTGAGTCTGCTGTATACTGAGGCTCCTTGGGCCATAGATCTAGGCAGTTAGGCAACAAGCACTTGCTAATATTCCAAGCACTATGCTAAGTGCTGGGGGTATAAGTACTAGTACTTCTTCCCTTAGGGAGCTTCAGTTCTTGTGGCAGGGGGACAGCATATAAGAGGGAGCTGAAGAGTTGGGGTGAACTAGATCTCGAATTAGAAGGTCATCTAGTTCAGCCTCCTCATTTTAAAGATGAGGAAATAGATGTCTGTTCAGGTTAGAGAATTGCTCAAATTCATGCAGAACTGTAGTATTCTTGCAGTTGGCATATATCAAGAGTTACAGCTCTGTTAGACATGGATAATCCGGGGCAGCTAGATGGTGCAGTGGATAGAGCACTGGCCCTGGATTCAGGAGTACCTGAGTTCAAAATCTGATCTCAGAAACTTAACACTTACTAGCTGTGTGACCCTGGGCAAGTCACTTAACCCCAGTTGCCTCACCAAAAAAAAAAAAAAAAAAGAATAGACATGGATAATACCTGGGATCAGGCCTAATGATGGTTGTCTCAACTCTAATTAGGATTTATTACATGTCTGCTGTTTATAAAACACTAAACTAGGTAGGCAGTCTCATGGTTTTGTAGAGGTTGTGACCTCTGGAATGTTGAAGGACTTGGGATTTCCTCAAAATGAGGCACTCTAGATGGGAGAACCCCCAGATTTCTCATAGACCCATCTGTGACTTAATAGATTAACTCTAGGGAGTTGACAGGAGCTCATGGTGATTAAGTGACTTGCCCAGGGTTATACAACTAGTAAGTGTCCTATATAGCATTTGCTATAAGTCTAGCATTTATTCACTCACAACACCATATTGCCACTATATGAGGCATACATATCTGTAACATTAGATCATCTCTATGGCTCCTTCAAGCTTGTATATTCTATTGTTATTGTTGCTAATGATAGGATTTTCATGTATACATGTAAAACCATTCCCTATTTAAAACATGCCACCAACACAGTAATATCAAGGACAAGTGATAAGAATGTGGCATTTTTTAGGGAGATGGTTCATGCCCATTATGGTTCTGTCTAGCCTTAAACCCATTATTATCTTTCCTAAATAGAAATAAGTATGGCTTCCAAGTTAAGGGAGTTGAGCTAAAACATTTTATTAGCCACTTGATTTACATGAATGACACCAAACTATAAAACCACTAAAAACACATACAATAGCTTTTGTGACATCAAATCTCATCCACAATATAAAAATGTCATTTGGGCTTGATAAGTGTTACATATAATAAGGAAAGAGACTGAAGGCTTTGAGCTTAACTCTGGAGGCCAAATTGAATCACGGATGAAGGTGATACTTATAAATACTTTGGTCTCCTCCAGGAAAGACAACTGTACATGAAACTTTCAAGGACAAATATATGGCTGAATATATTTTGTTTGTTTGTTTTTGTGGGGCAATGGGGGTTAAGTGACTTGCCCAGGGTCACACAGCTAGTAAGTGTCAAGTGTCTGAGGCCAGATTTGAACTCAGGTACTCCTGAATCCAGGGCCAGTGCTTTATCCACTGCACCATCTAGCTGCCCCTGCTGAATATATTAAAAGACTTCACTGGCACCCTGAGGTCAATGAATAATTGAAAGAACAGATTTAAAATAATGAATACCTATGTGATACCAGTCTTAGTATGTACTTTTGAAACTGTCAGAAAGTTTGAACCATAACAGATTTGGAAAATGTTATCGCAAAAGCCTATGCAATATTAACAAAACAAAGGGCTTATCATTCTAAGACAGCTATTGGAAGATTCTAGACCAAAAAAGAGTAAGGGGATTGATAGAGATTTTCAGAGCACATGGTAGACAGGCCAAGTAGGTAGTGCAAATATTGTCAGCCATATTTTCCACGGGAGCAGATTCTTTCCTTTGGATATCAACATTTTAGCAATGTGAACTCATATTAGCCTTTTATAGGATTCAGTAACACAGCAAGTAACCCTATCTAAACATTCAACAAATGAAAAAGTCTATGAAAAATAATCTCAAAAGGAATTGATTTGTAAGAGAAACACACTGGAAAAAGAATTTTAAATATAATCTAAAAAAAAAAAAGAAAAAAGTGCTAGTTTCTTTAGGATTCCACCATTAGGATATCTAAAATCAAAGTCCCAGGTGGAGAATCTTTTCAGGGACTTCCATAAATGTGAAGGGCCCATTTTATCCCAGATACATCCCAACACATAGAAAGTATTCTCCGGGCTCACTGTCCCAGAGTCAGGCTGGCTTCAGGGTTCTAGAGATAACCCCTGAGGGATGAAGATTTCTTTTTCTCTATTGATATTGCCTTGTGCCCCTTTCTGTTACAGTTATGCACTTCCACTGTTAACCTCCAGTGTAGTACTCTAGTTCCATTTAACCAATTCACTTTTTTTTTTTTAACCTCCCAGACTTCCTGGACCTTGGGTGGTTCATTCTTCTGATCTTTTGAAACTTACAGATTAATCTCTTTCACCTAGAGTGAAAGAACAAACACTGAGTTAAAGATCCAAGGTCTGTTTTTTTTTTAAATGTATAAGGTATTTTATTTTTTCCGTTACATGTAAAGATAGTTCTCAACTTTTGTTTATACAAACTTTACAATTTCAGATTTTTCTCCCTCCCTCCCCTCCCTCCCCCCTCCCCTAGACAGCAGGTAATCTGATATAGGTTATATCTATATATCTCTATAGATATAGATATAGATATATACACACACATATATATACACATAATAACATTAATCCTATTTCTGCATTAATCCTGTTACAAGAGAAAAAATCAGAGCAGTGATGCAAAACCTCAAAATAGAAAAAAAACCCAACAGCACCCAAAACAAAAGAAATAATATGGTTCAATCAGCATCTATATCCACAGTTCTTTCTTTCTTTTTTTTTTCTTGGATTTGGAGATCCTCTTCTATCATGAGTTCCCTGGAACTCTTCTGTACCATTGCATTGGTGAGAAGAATATAGTCCGTCACAGTAGGTCAACACTCAATGTTGATGATACTGTGTACAATGTTCTTCTGGTTCTGCTCATCTCCCTCATCATCAGCTCACGTAAGACCCTCCAGGTTTCTCTGAACTCTTCCTGCTCATCATTTCTTACAGCACAATAGTATTCCATTGTATTCATATACCACAACTTGTCCAGCCATTCCCCAATTGATGGGCACCCCCTCAACTTCCAATTCCTTGCTACCACGGAAAGACCAAGGCCTGTTTTTATAGGGTTACATGTTGGCATTGGAGGAAGAGGCCCCAAGAGCTCTCCCTTTACTTACAGCATAGTCAGCTGAAGTGGAGCCAGAGACCCCAGACCATCTTCAAATGGTCTCTGTAAAGCTGAGCTAACAGAACATGTTGACTCCCATACAGAGAGGCAGACTTGCAACTGTCACAGCCAAGCTGCTTCCTTCTCCGTCAAAGTCACAGAAACACAACATCTGGACATGGAAGGGACTGCAGAGGATTCTTTCTACATCATCCCTGACAATTGGTTATCCGGCCTTTCCTGGCAGTGGAGGGGAGCCTGGCCAGTGCCTTTTGTGTCATCTTCCACATGTCATGCCTGGTCTTAGGCTCTTCCGGCTTGACAGACCTTCAAGTACTTGCAGCATCTTCTCTCTCAACTTCCCACTTTCCTTCAACTCACATTGCTATGGCATGATAGGCCTAAATCCATGTTCCTATGCCTGTCATTTCTTTCATTCTGTATACAGTGCCTTTTTTTTGTGAGGCAATTGGGGTTAAGTGACTTGCCCGGGGTCACACAGCTAGTGAGTGTTAAGTGTCTGAGGCCGGATTTGAACTCAGGTACTCCTGACTACAAGGCCCCTGCTCTATCCCCTGCGCCACCTAGCTGCCCCTACAGGGCCTTTTTAATGTCATTTATGACCACATTAGTATTTTGGGCTCTCTTATATTTTTGAGTCATTAAGTTACTAAGTTCTCCCAAACCTCTGTATCTTTTTTAGATGAATTTCTATTTAGCTTTTCCTTGAGAAGTTTAATTTTTACTTTAGTGTATTTATCTATATCCCTACTAAATGTCATTGTATTAGCTCCAGCCTAACATTTTAGCCTCTCAAGATCACTATGGATATTATTTTGGTGCCTTGTTTGTTTTAGAGTTTTACAATTTTATTAATTTTTTTACAACTCTGATTTTTCCTTCTTTAATTTGTTTATTCTTAACTTTAACATGAAAAAAACATGAGCATTTCTATATACACAGTAGAACATAAAAAGAGGATTAAACATGAAACCATCACACAAAAAAGAATTCCTGACTTCAAGAGCCTCACATTGTACAGCAAGGGAGAGAGTTCTAATACATCAGGCACCTCTTTTCCTACCCAGCTGTACTAATTTTGAACTTCTTTGAATTCTCCATGCCTCCAGTAAACTCATCATTAAGAAATTCTCATCATCATCACACTTCTGCAGTACCCTCCCCTCTGTCCCTCTGATTGGAGGATGGAATCACAAACTCCTCCATATAAGAACAGGACGACTGGACTCCTGATTTCCCACCCAGGCTACACTTATTTGGAACTTTTTTTTGGTCTCTAGTAAACTAGTCTCTCCTCTCCACCTCCTGCCTTTACACTAGATCACTTCAGCATATATATTGATACTCCCTTAAATATCCCAACTTCCCAGATTTTCAATTTACTAATTTCCCTTGACCTCCTTTGCCCCACTTCAACCACACATAGAGAAGGTTGTATCCTTGATCTTGCCATCCCTCATAAAAGTTCCGTCCATGTTCATGAACTCTGAAATTCCTTTTATCATTCTGTCTTTCCCTCTGCCTTACAACCCTAAACACAGTTTCTTGTTCTCATTGTGACTTCCCATCCTTCCATGCCTCAGGCCTTCTTCAGGCCAAGAGCCCCTGCACCGACTATAAAGATGAGGCTCCTTTCCCCATCTTGACACTTGGTGAAACAGTTTAACTCTGCATTATCATTTACACACAAGTCCCTCATCCTCTTAGCATTGATCTTTTCCCATCAAAGCCCCAGTCTTAGATTATTTTCGTCATTCATCGCCTTTCCTCCTGCTCACATGCAGCAAGATGAAGATAGGGGAAAACAAATACAAAATCATGCTGACAGGGTCTACTACAAATTTATATTACACAATTTCACTGGGGCCCTTACTGAAGCAAGGCAGTCATTTTACTCTTTCCTAATCATTTCACTATCTTGTTCACTGCAACGACTTTTCCAGACCTTTTTATCCCTCTCCAACCTCCCATGGTTCCCTTCTTATCCCCCATCAGCTGAAAACCTTGCTCCATATCACAGTGAGAGCTACCTCCTCTCTGTCTCCCCCATGATCTCCTCTTTCACCCCATCTCAAATGAAAAGTGCTCTTCTCCTTGACAAGGCCAACCCATCTACATGCACAAATGATCTCATTCCATCCCATCTTCTCCAGCAAATTATCTCCTCTCATTCCCACTCTCACTAATCCTCCATCGATCCTCTTCTTTACCCAGTACAGCTAAAAACAACCACTATCTTTTTGTTGTTCTATTCCATCACTGCATTCTGAACATCAGCATTCCTGACACTTTTCTTAAATAATGTTGAAAATAACAATAATAAGGTTAGCTAATATTTATAAAGCACTTCCTCTGTGGCAGGCACTGTGCTAAGCACTTTAAAATTATCTCATTTGATCCTCACAACAGCCCTAGGAGGTAGGATTTGTTATTTTACCGTTGAGGAAACTGAAACCAATAGAAGTTAATTGAATTGCTCAGGGTCATACAACTAGTAAGTGTCTGAGGCCAGATTTGAACTCAGGTCTTCATGACTCCAGGCTTGGTGTTGTGCCACCAAGCTGTCCCACAGTTATAGAACTGAGCCACATTTTTGTATTCACCCTCTGTTGCCTATCCATGTTTCTATCTTTTGTGAGTTATTTGATGACTTCCTTGGGCATCCATTTCCATATCCTTATTGAAATTAGTGTTCTTTATGTCCTGAGAGCTTCCTAAGCTTCTGGTGCTGACTTTCCCTATAGAATTTTGTTGTTGTTGCTGTTCAATTGTTTCAGTTGTATCTGACCTTTCATGACCCCGTTTGGGGTTTTCTTGGCAAAGATATTGGAGTGGTTTTCCATTTCCTTCTCCAGCTCATTTTACAGGTGAGGAAACTGAGGCTAACAGTAAGTATCTGAGGCCAACTCAGGAAGATGCGTCTTCCTTGATTCAAACCCAGTGCTCTATCTATTGCACCATCTAGCTGCTTTATAATGTTAGCCTAGTATCCTGCCCATCTAATCTGAACCTTTTGAGATCTCTCTGAAATTCTATAGTGCATGTCAGACTATGCATAGGTTTCATTTCCTCTTCTATCAGAAATTATAAGATGTGCTAGTCACTTCCCCATAAAGTTCACATCCTTTCCTCACCTTAGACAATAAATAGTTACTTCCATTACTGTCCAGACTCGCCTCAGTGTGAATTAACTCTGTTGTAGAATCAGTTTTTCAGCATTTCATTGAGTGCTGAGCACTGTACTAGGCACTTGGGATACCAAAACATAAATGAAATGATCCCAGCCCTAAAGGAACTTATTTTCTTTGTGTACAACACATACGCATAAAAGTTTCAATGGGTTGTCCTCTTTATTGCCTTTATTCCTTTGTGTCATATTCTTCTAACCTCGGGATCAAGATCAGTTCGTTTTTTCTCCCCTTGGTTTTCGAATTGAAGTCCTTTTTCCATTAAAAAAAAAAAAAAGATAAACACTTCATTCTCAATGACAGCTTGGAGAGTGGAGAGGTGTGTTCCTTAAGCCACTTTACCTTCTCTTCAAGAGGGGAAGATAGTAGCCTATACTTAGAGCACATACTTGGCTATGACACAAAATATAAACATTGGGCCTCTGTACAGGCCATTGCAAAATTCTCCTTGCTATCCATACTTACTAAGTGATATCCTCAGTCCTTTGCCCTTTTTGTTAATAACTTCCCTGGATAAATGCTGTGGCAAATGGATAATAGTGCCTCCTCACTCTAGGTACCTCTTTGTACCTCATTAGTGCCTTGACAGTTAACACCCAATTACTTTTCCCTTGTTTTGCTAATCTCTCACTTTGTTTTACTGTCTTGTTGGACCTTCTTGGGTTGGGCCTAATGTCCTTATTTACAGGTCTGGGCTTACCAAATGATGAGTCGGTAGTTTCCATGCTTGCATTGATTTTTCAGCGTAAACACTAATGACTGTACCTAACAGTGAGTATGCAGAGACACTAGGAGAGTCCCTTGGTGAAATGGCTTACCCTGCTTCTCTCTGACCACCTGTGCACTTTTCCTTTTGTATTGACAGCTCTGTCTATTGGTGCTACTATGAGGTCTAGTTACAATTTAATTCTACCAAGTATTTTAATCATAATCCAAGAGATCACAGGGTATATATTTGAAAACTCCCTTTCCCTGTATCACTTCTATAATGAATCTATCACCTTCCAGATACTTTTGGGTCACCTTTTCTTCATCCTAGCCTCCAAACTTTGGGTCCTAGGTGAATTTTTCCCCCCAGTGCTAAAGTGTGTTTTAATTAGAGACAGATGTAAACAATTGCACAATCCTAAGTTTCCCATTGGCAATACAGATAGATAATACCATAACAAAAGAGTAATTGCTATTGATCTTATGTGCAGCTATACACTTGTGATATACCCTTAAAAGATGGAAAATCTTTGTTCTTTTAACTTTAACAAGGCACCATCAACCCATACACTAAATGTAAGCTAAATTTGTTTTATGCATTCTTTTTTATTATTTTATTTTTCTGGCGGGGCAATGAGGGTTAAGTGACCTGCCCACGGTCACACAGCTAGGAAGTGTCAAGTGTCTGAGGTCGGATTTGAACTCAGGTCCTCCTGAATCAAGAGCTGGTGCTTCATCCACTACGCCACCTAGCTGCTCCTGTTTTATGCATTCTTAACTTTTTTATTTGTAGTCAGTGTATAAATTTCTTTTTTTTAGATTTGTTTTTCTATTTTTTCAATCTGAAAAATGGAGACCATTTCCAAGAACTCCCTCATCTCCCTTCCTTCTCATCTCACTTTACCTAGATGGACAATAGATGGATTCCTCCACTATCTTTTCCTTTACTCTTGTCTCATATGAAAAGATAGCCCTTCTTCTTGTAAAGGAAAACCCTTCTATATGTACAAGTGATCCCATTCCATCCCATCTTCCCCAGTAGATTATTTCCTCTATCATTCCCCACTCTCACTAATCTTCATCACTCCCTGTCACTGGCTGTTTCTTTGCTACCTGCAAACATGCCCATGTCTCCCCTATCCTCAAGACTTTTCCTTAATCTGGCTGTCTCCCTTCTCCCTTTCATGACTAAACTCTTTGAGAAGGCTGTCTACAATTTGTGCCTTTGTTCCCTTTTCTCTCACTCTCTGAAATCTGGCTTCTGACCTCATCATTCAACTGAAACTACCCTCTCCATTGTTACCAATGATCTTTTTTTTTTTTAATTTAATATTTATTTATTTATTTTTAGTGAGGCAATTGGGGTTAAGTGACCTGCCCAGGGTCACACAGCTAGTAAGTGTCAAGTGTCTGAATCTGGATTTGAACTCATGTCCTCCCGAATCCAGGGCCGGTGCTCTATCCACTGCTCCACCTAGCTGCCTCACCAATGATCTCTTAATTGCCAAGTCTAATGGCCTTTTCTCAATCTTCATCCTTGACCTTTCTGCAGCTTCTGACACTGTCCATCACCCATTTTTCCTTGATACTCTCTTCTTTTGAGGTTGGCTCTTCCTCCTACCTGTCTGACCACTCCTCAGTCATCTCTGTTGTATCTTTTTCCAGGTTGTACCTACTAACCTTGGGTATCTCCTGCAGCTCTGTCTTGGGCCTTCTTCTTTCCTCCCTCTGTAGATCTTGGTTAACTCAAGATAATGCATTCAGTTATCATGTCTAAGCAAATGATTCTCAGATCTTTTTATCTAGCCCTAACCACTCTCCTGACCTCCAGTCTTGCATTTCCAACTGTCTATTAGACATATTGAACTGGGTGTTACATAGACGTCTTAAATTCAGCATGTCCAAAACTGAGCTCATTAATTCCTCCCCCCGCCTGACTTTCTCTCTTGTTAACTTTCCTATTACTGTCATGAGTAGCCTTAATGTTAGTGCCTTCCTGCTGTGATTATCTTCCAATTTGTCCTGTCTGTACCTAATTCTTTTTGCATTGTTGTCTTCCCTATTAGAATGTGAGCTCCTTTAGAAGAAACAGGGACTGTCTGTGTCTTTCTTTGTTATCTCCAGCCCTTAGCACAGTTCCTGGTACATAGTAACGGTCTGATAAATGCATGTTGATTTGCTTTGATTCCCTCAGCAGTGAATTTTCCTGCTTCCCACCTCCCCCACCTCCCCAGACCTGTCAACATTGAATTTTTCCATCTTCCATCTGCCAGTTTGACACATTAAAAGTGAAGCCTTGGTGTGATTTTAATTTCTATTTCTTAGATTATTAGTGATTTTGAATACTTTCTAGCTGACTATTGATAGTTTGGGCTTCTTTTTTTGAAAACTTCTTATTCATATCCTTTGACCAGTTTTCAATTGGGGGGATGCCTCTTAATTTATTTATTTATTTATTTTTTTAGTGAGGCAATTGGGGTTAAGTGACTTGCCCAGGGTCACACAGCTAATAAGTGTTAAGTGTCTGAGGTCGGATTTGAACTCAGGTACTCCTGACTCCAGGGCTGGTGTTCTATCCACTAAGCCACCTAGCTGCCCCAATGTCTCTTAATCTTACAGCTTTGTGTCAATTGTCTATAAATTTTAGATGTCAGGCATAGATCAGAGATTATGCAGATTTTATTCAGTCTATCTTCTTTTGGCAGCATTGCTTTTATCAGGGCTAAAGCTTTTTATTTACATAATCAAAATGATCCACATTTTCTTTTTTTCTTTTTTTGGTGGGTCAGGGCAATGAGGGTTGAGTGACTTGCCCAGGATCACACAGCTAGTAAGTGTCAAGTGTCTGAGGTCAAATTTGAACTCAGGTCCTCCTGAATCCAGGGCCAGTGCCTTTTCCACTGCGCCACCTAGCTGCCCCCTGATCCACTTTTCTTTTGTGATTTCCTCTCTAATGATTGCTAACATTAATTGAATGCTTTACAGTTTGCAAAGCAGTTTGCATACATTATCTCATTTGAGACTGGACAGCTCTGTGAGATAGGCCCTACAGGTGTGGTTGTCCTTGGAGGCAGCATGGAACCCTGGGAAGAGCTCTGGATTTGGAGTCAGATAACCTGTGGTTGAGTCCTAGCCATTTGTTATTACTCATGTGACCTTGGGCAAAGGGCAAGGCATTATTCTCTGTGAAATGAGGGGTGGACTCATTGGCTTCTTAAGTCGCTTGCAGCTGTATGTCTTGAGATTCCCCCTTTGATGGCTGAGATGATTGAGCCTCACCGAGGTTGTGTCTTGCCCATGCTTACAAGCTAGTAAGCACTTGGGGGAGGATTTGAACCTAGCTCTTCCTGATTTACTATTTAGCACCCACACTATCTAAGCTTCCTCTCCATATCATGATTTGTTAAGAATTTATCTATTACCTGCTGTTGTGAATGATACAGCTATACATAATATAATAATATAATAATGGTTATCCATTATGAATGAATGAATAAAAAACATTCATCTGTAAAATGAGGCTAATAATAGGGCCAAATGAGATCATAATAGTAAAACATTTGGCACAGAGTAGCCATTTCTGTTACTACTACTTCTGCTACTTACTATGTATAAATGGGGTTTCCTTCTTCCCCTGGAAATAGAATGTAAGCTTCTTAAGGTCAGTGCTGTGCCTGATGCATCATGAGAACTTAGTAATTTTTGTAGATTGATTGGCATCTGACCATGCCATTTCTCCTTCTTTCCTTTTTCATGGTTTCACTTTATATTTTTGGCCTTTTGTACCATATAAATCAGCGTGGTATGGTGTATAGTGTATTGGGTTTTGAATCAGGGGAAGAGTCATTTTACCTTCCCCGTAAAATGAGTTAGTTGGACCAAATAGCTCCTGAGGCTTAAAATCTTTGATCCTATGAAATCTAGTGTCTGGCACTTACTATCTCTGTGACATCCTCTGTGTGATTAAGTAAACCACTTAGTCTCTCACAGTTCCCTAGAGTTTATATATCATAAGGTCACAGATGTGAGATCTGTATAGTCTTTGCATCTACAGATGTGATATGCTTTGGTGGAGGTAGTTCTCATAGTAGGAGTTCCCCATGCTGATGAAACCATAGATCTATTGTATATTGCATGCGAATCTTCTAGGAACATCTTAAACACAGTTTTGTTTACCCTTCCAACATTGATGATTTTTGTGAGCAAAAAGGTTGGGAGATAGGGCAGCTCTGCGTTATTCTATTGGTCATTCAGTCAGATTATGATACATCCTTTGGCATAGGTCTCTGAATGATTGTGAAACCACCTTTGCAACAGGTGTACAACTTGGTGAGAAATCTAAGAGGAAAACCCTTTTTAATCTCTGTGCCTTTGAACAAGTTCGCCTTTGTACCTGGGATGAATTCCCCCCTCACCCCCACCTCTCAGAATCCCTAGCTTCTTTCAGATTTCAGCTCAAATGCTAAATGCCACCTCTTACATGAGGCCTTTCCTTGTCTTTCCAGTTGCTGGCGCCTTACTCGGAATTGCCTTGTATGTATTTTGTGCTTATTTTTCTTATAAACCTATGTCTAATTAGCTCCGTGGTAGAATGCAGGCTTCTTGAGGTCAGGGACTCTTTGCTTTTTACTTTATCTCTTCATTAATTAGCACAGCACCTGGCACATAGTGGACACTTAAAAAATATCTTTGATTCAATTGATTGATTAATTTTGAGGCAAGGGCAAAATTGGATTTTGTACTTGGTGCTCAATTTGAGCACCTAATGATGGGCATCCATGTTCTGCCTTGTACTGGCTACCACTTTTCATTAATGATACTCTTTGGGATTTCCCTGACTAGTGTGTAGTATTTTATCTAATTTTATGACATCCTTATCTTTTCACCCAGCATGTCTATCAATTCTTCCAGCACCTTAGAGACCTCTGTGCAAAGCTGGAGAAATGTGAGTTACAAGAGGAAATGAAATTTCTTGAGTCTCTGTTAGGTACCTTGAAAGGTGATTGCCATTGATGACTATATATTGCCCACAAAAGTTTAGGCTTCTTGGTATTAGCAGAGAACCTCCTGTCGAGTCTCTTCTATGCCAGTGTTCCTGTGAGAGGGTAGTGGTTTGCATTAGACCCCAGTGGTTCACCTAGCCTTTGACCAGCAATGTGTTAGATGTGCCTTAGTGTGAATTGGTCCTTTGTGTTAGAATCAGTCTTTCTTTCTTTTTTTGGTGAGGCAATTGGGGTTAAGTGACTTCCCCAGGGTCACACAGCTAGTAAGTGTCAAGTGTCTGAGGCCAAATTTGAACTCAGGTCCTCCTGACTCCAGGACCAGTGCTCTATCCACTGTGCCACCTAGCTGCCCCTAGAATCAGTCTTTCAATTAAGAAGTATTTATTAAGCTGCTCTTATGTTCCAGTTTATTTTCTATGTCTATCACATGTAGGCATATAAATATGTAAAGAATAAATAACACCAGCAGCTGGGGGAACCCCTCTCCTCAATGATTTTTCCCCCTGAACTGAAAGCAATCCATCCCTGATATTTCTCCCAGTGCCGTCCCTGGACCTCTCCTTTGCATCTTAGTTGTTGGTCTACATATAGGAGCTGGTGCTTGGGCTGAGATTTGAAGGGAATGACAGAGTCTAATAGCAGAAGTGAGGAGAGAGAATATTCCAGGAGTTGGGGGGACAGCTTGGGCAGAGGTGTGGACATGGGAGAGAGAGAGTATGAGCAACAGCAAGAAAATCAGTTTGACTAGACCATCGACTGCAGAAGGGGAGTGATGTATGCAACACTGGAAAAGTAGGTGGAAACCAAGTTGGGACAGTCTTTAAATGCCAAAAAGGAGTTTGTATTTGACCCTAGAGAGTACAGAGGACAGCAAGGCAGTTGTAGCACTTTGTGTGTATGAATGTAAAGCCCAGTAGAGGGAAGAGACCCTGGGAACTTTAGCTCAGGTAGTTCTCACTGCCTCTTGCCCACAAAGCCCTGTGCTCCTTTTCTGAGCTGGATCTTGCAGGCTGCCCTCTTGCCTTCAGAGTGAATTAGCTAGAGAATAAGAGGACCCCAGCCTTAGGGGTCAAGGGCCCAGATGAGCTAGACAGGAGCTTTAACTCCCAGAGTGGAGCCTCAGTCTTTCTTCAAAGGGACAGCTGCTCCTTGAAGCTCTCCGGGCCCTGTTTCTCAGAACCACTCAGAGACAATTAGAAAAGAAATAGTTTTGGACTTGGATACAAGCCGAGGCCAGCTCAGAATATGGGAATGATTTAAATTTCTGCCAGAGAGTAAAAACAGATGTGATGAATCAGAGGGCTGAGCAGTAGAGTTGCTTAGTCCTTTGCCTCTCTTCTTTGATTTGTTCTTAATTTTTTTAAAGGATCGTGGGGCTAGTAGAAGTTTCAGAATTAATAGTGATATAATTATGTCCCTGCAGTAGATTTAACCAAGATCCAAAAAACCAAGGTATTTCCCCACATGTCCTTTCAGCAACAGGATGTGTTAATGGGATCAGAGCTAAGCCTGAAATAGAAAGTCCATTTATGTATCCGCCTCTTAAGACTCAAGAGTTCTTGCCATGGCCCAAGAAAGCCACTGTGATCCAGGGACTGAGTGACAAACTCTTTGGAATTCTCACAGTTGATGCAGAGCTTGAAAGAAAAGGGAAAAAGAGCACTCACAGCCAAGGACGCCTGGGTTTTGGTCCAGACCGTGCTGCTGATTTTCTCTGGGACTGTGGAAAGTTATTTGGGTTTCCATTTCCTCAACTGGGAAGTGAATTCCTACTTCACGGGGATGTTGTATCCTCCTTCATGACCCAACAATGCATTTCTAAAATTCTACAGAGATGGGTCTGTTGAGATATTTTAAGTGGAAAGGGTTCAGACCCATGGGCCTATGGTCAGGAAGAAATTGATTTTGCCCTTAAAAACGAGGTTTTTGTTGAATGAAAATTGTGATGTATTTATATTATAGCAGATATTTATTAAGTGTCTTGTTTCTGGGGCATATATAAAGTTGAGGTAAGACATAGCCTTAAGATCACAGCTCACAGGCTTGTGGGGAGATAGGTGCACCAATAACTAAAATGCATACTATTGCATTAAAAACCACAAATAAAGTGCTTTGTAAGATCTAAGTGTCAATAATGTTACTGATCAGGCTTCGTGGAGGAAATGGCATTTGAGCATGACTTTCAAGAATAGGTAGGACTATAGGGGACATAGAGGAGGAGGGATAGCATTTGGTCCATCAATTAACAAGCACATATCAAGCCCCTACAATGTTGTGCGTTGTGCCAGACACTAGGATGCAGCTACAAAGAATGAAACAATTTTGTTCTGAAAGAGCTTCCACTTCTTCTGAGGGAGACAACAAGTATCCATATATTTATGTGCAAAATAAATATAATGAGAATAAATACAAGTTAGGGAGGGCACTGGGAGTTGGGGGTATTATCATGAAGGGCTTTATGTAGAAGGCGGTACTTTGAGCTATGTCTTGAAGGGAGAGAGGAAGCCTGTGAGGTAGAGGTAAGGAAGATGTGTATATTCCAGTCATGGAAGATGTCCGGTGCAAAGACCTGGGGAATGGGGTAAAGACAGGTGTGTGTGTGTGTGTGTGTGTGCTCATGCGCACGCACGCATGTGCGCACGCCTACACACAGTGTATTTGAGGAAAAACAAGGACAGTTAGGTTGGATTGTAAGAATATGAGAAGGAGAGTAATGCAGAATGAGACTGGAAAGGTAGGGTGGGGCAGAATCTAAAGGTTTTTAAAAGCTAGCCATTCTTGGTCTAAGCAACTCATGGAAGTGAGAAAATACAATATGGCAGAAGATGGTGCAGTGGACTTGGAGTCAGGAAGGTCTGTGTTCAAATTCAGATTCAGACACTTATTAGCTGTGTGATCCAGGGCAAGTCACTTAGTATCTATTTGTTTCAATTCCTTATCTGTAAAATGGGGACACACTGGAGAAGGAAATGGGGAACCACTCCAGTATCTTTGCCAAGAAAACTCCATGGACAGAGTCCATGAGATGATTTAGAGCTGAACATGCCTGAACAACTGAACAACAGCAACTTTGAACAAGTCACTCCCTGAGTCTCAGATTCCTTCTTTTTGCTTAGAGATAAAAGTCCTGGGCTTTCCTGTCTTTCTTTTTTTTAGTGAGGCAGTTGGGGTTAAGTGACTTGCCCAGGGTCACACAGCTAGTAAGTGTTAAGTGTCTGAGGCCAGATTTGAACTCAGGTACTCCTGACTCCAGGGCCGGTGCTCTATCCACTGTGCCACCTAGCTGCCCCTTTCCTGTCTTTCTTAATGCTTTGCCTTCAGTCACCAACTGGAAGTCATGGAATTCAAGCTAGCAGCATGATGCTTCTCTCCCAGAGAGGATTCTTCCTCTTGCTTTCCTGGTGTCATCATTGGCCTGCCTTGGTGTCACTGCCAGTCGGCCCCGGTGTTGTCCCCAGCCAGCCTCAGTCATTGCTGGCCCTGGTGTCACTGTTGGTCAGCCTCATTGTTGTCACCAACCATCCTCAGTGTTGTCACCAGCCAGCCATGGTGTTGTTGCCAGCTTACTCTGGAGTGTGGCCACATGACTTTTAGCACCAGCAGTGCTTGGCATCCAGAGCTCTGAGCTGCAGCAGTGCAATGCCTGCCCCAGCTGTGGTCTGGGCAAGGGCATGGAGGAAATATCTGAATTCTGAGCTTGTTGGTTTTGCTGTAGCAGAGACCCAGGCCAGCTGACTTGCTCCTCTGCCTTTTTCCGAGGTCAGCAGTTTGAGCTGCTGAATTCATAGCCTGCAAGCATTGTTTGGCTTGGGACCCCTCCTTGTTGCTCTTTTACAACTCTCTTTGCGGACAAATTGGCAGGAACTCCTAGTAGGGAAGTTTTGAGTTTCTCTTTGGGATGACAGTTAGGCTGCCCCCTCCTGGCTCTTTTCAGCTGTCCTGAACCAGTTGACTGCTTAGCTGCTGCCCAGCATCACATGATGCTTTGGAGGGACTGCTGTATCCTAGGTGGCACAAAGGTCACAACTGGCAAATAGCTTGGATGCATTACTCTCTCACTTCTCTTTTAATCTTTCCTTGTCTGCTTCTCTCCCTCATCCTAAAAAACAAAACCAAGCCTTCACTTCATCCATCCATCTGTGCTACCTGCCATCCCATATCTCTCCTCCCTTTTGTGGCTAAACTCTTTGAGAAGGTTGTCTACAGCTGGTGTTTATCACTCTGTTCTTACCTCTCTACAGTCTGGCTTCTGACCTCATCATTCAACTGAAATCCCTCTCTTCAAAGTTATCGACATCTCGTTGTTCTCAAATCTAATGGCCTTTTCTCATCCTTCTTGATCTCGCTGAAGTTTTTGACACTATGGATCACCCCTTTCTTCATGGTAGCCATTCCCATGACATCACTGTCTCCTTGTTCTCCTTTGACCTCTGTAATCACTCCTCTGGCTCCTTTGCCTTCATCCAAGCCATGGCAACTAAGGGTGGATGTCGCATAGGTCTCTATCCTTGACCCTCTTCTCGCTCTGTACCTTTCACTTGATGATTTTTTTTTTAAGTGAGGCAATTGGGGTTAAGTGACTTGCCCAAGGTCACACAGCCAGTAAGTATCAAGTGTCTGAGGCTGGATTTGAACTCAGGTACTCTGGACTCCAGGGCTGGTGCTTTATCCACTCTGCCACCTAGCTGCCCCCCCCACTTGATGATCTTTATCAGCTCCCATAGATTAAACAATCTTCTTCAAGCTGAGGATTCTCAAGTTTACTTTTCCAGCTCTGACTTGTCTGCTGACCTCCAGTCTTGCATCTACAACTGCCTTTTGGACATCTTAAACTGAATGTCCAATAGACATCTTTTTTTTTTTTTTGGTGAGGCAGTTGGGGTTAAGTGACTTGCCCAGGGTCACACAGCTAGTAAGTGTTAAGTGTCTGAGGCCGGATTTGAACTCAGGTACTCCTGAATCCAGGGCCAGTACTCTATCCACTGTGCCACCTGGTTGCCTCTCCAATAGATATCTATCTCAATATGTCCCAAACTGAACTCACTTATCTTTCCCCCAAACCCTCCTCCCTTCTGAACTTCCCTATTACTGCCTAAAGCAGTGTAATTCTCCCAAGTAGGTTTAAAACCTAGGTGTCATCTTCCACTCCCCACTCTCTCACTTCCCATATCCAAACTGTTGCCAAGGCTTGTCAATTTTACCTCTGCATCATCTCTTGAATATGCCTCCTTCTCTTCTTCGACATGGCCGCCTCTGGTGCAAGTCCTCTTCTCCTCATGCAAAGGTAATTATTGTGGTAGCCTGTTGGTGTGTCTGCACCTGCCTCAAGTGTCTCCTCATTCCTGTCCATGCTCCATTCAGCTGTCAAAGTGATCTTCCTAAAGTGCAAGTCGGCCTGGTCATGTCATCTCCCACCCTGTTACCTCTCGTATCAAATACAAAATCCTCTGTTTGGTGTCCAGCGCTCTTCATGACCTCCAGTCCCCCTTCCTTTCCAGTCTCCTTGCACACTCTGGCTCCCCATGTCCTCTGTGATCCACTGACACTGGCCTCCTTGCTTCTCCTAGCCAGACACTCCATTCTCCAGATTCTGGACATTTTCACTGACTGTCTCCATGCTTGGAATGCTCCTTGCCCTCATCTTGGGCTTCCTTCAAGTCCCAGCTAAAATCCCACCTATTCATTCATTCATTCATTCATTTATTTGTTTGTTTGTTTGTTTATTTTTAGTGAAGCAATTGGGGTTAAGTGACTTGCCCAGGGTCACACAGCTAGTAAGTGTCAAGTGTCTGAGGCCGGATTTGAACTCAGGTACTTCTGACTCTAGGGATGGTGCTCCATCCACTGCGCCACCTAGCTGCCCCGTAAAATCCCACCTTTTATAGGCTGCCTTTTCCCCCTCCCAATTTCCTCTGTTTATCATTTCCAATTCATCCTGTTTTTAGCTTATTTGTACATAGTTGTTTACAGGTTGTTTCCCCCATTAGACTTCGAGCTTCTTGAGAGCGGGGATTATGTGTTGCCTTTCTTTCCCCCCCAGTGCTTAGCAAGGTGTCTGGCACATAATAGATACTTAGTAAATGCTTATTGATTGACTAACTGGTAGACAGTATTCCTATTTTTAGAAAGACCAAAGCCAGGCTGTGTAGACTTCTAAGAGCTTTTACCATGGGCAGACAACCAGATTTGTGGCTTCGACTGTACAGAAAGTTGAGGTGGGTGAAAGCTAATACAGATATATGCAAGCTTCTTTGATCCTGGAACTGATCTGAGGAATCTGCAAGGGTTATTCTTGTTTCTTGCAGAGATATCCTCAGTATTTAAAAAGGAAAGAGGTGGATAAAGCACTGTCCTTGGATTCAGAAGAACCTGAGTTCAAATCTGGCCTCAGACACTTGACACTTACTAACTGTGTGACCCTGAGCAAGTCACTTAATCCTCATTGCCCCACAAAAAAAAAAAAAAGAAAAGAAAAGAAAAGAAAAGATGCAGGTCGTTGATGGGATGGGCCATGTTAGATGGAGTTAGATTTTGATTAGAGCCAGCCTCTGGCCTTCTAGGGCAGAAAGGTTCAAGGTTTAGTCTGCTGCCACTACCTTTCCTTCTTACACCCCTCCCTCTTACACCCCAGCTGAAGAAGAGGTGAATATAACGGGTTTCCTCTAGTTAGTGGGCAAGTACTCCACAGAAAGGCTCCCTCTCCTTCCCTTAAAGGAGGGGATGCTGTTTTAGATTAAGGAGATCTCAGAGTCATCACCCCAGAAAACCTAAAACACACATGCTTCAAGTGATTGCCCTCTTTGTAATCAGCCTATTTGTTGCACTCGGGGGCAGGAGGGACAGTTATCCTCATAGATGATTTGATTATCCCCATTTTACAGATGAAGAAACTGAGGTAGAGAGAGGTTAATTGGCTTACCCAAGGTCACACACTAAGCTACCTAGTTAGATGTAAGTATTTTTCTATTTTTTTCTATTTTAATATAGCAAGTACATTTTTTTTAAAGCTATGCCCATATATATGGCTTTTATTTTTCATTACCTGCATTTCTGAATAAATCAATGGCACAGTAGAGTGCTGGGCCTGGAGTCAGAAAGACCTGAATTCAAAGCCATCCTCATATATTTCCTAGTGTGATGAGTAAAACTATATGTGGTCTCCTTATTTCTGTCCCGAGATGGGGAAAATTAGCTTGGGTTTCTAATATATTGCTACTTTTAAATGAGAAGCTTTAGCACCAGTTTTGGGGCATTAAGCATTTATTAAAGTATATTAGATATTAGTAAAGAGAGATAGCACATGGCTCAGAAAGTTAGGAAAGCCCAGCTAGGATAGAGGAGGATAGAGAAAAAGGCACCACCACCTATGAGTCTTACTCCAAAAAAGGAAGACCCTCTGTCTCTGTGAGTGGAAGCTTCCTTTGGGTCTGGCTGGATGAGAGGTGGTCCCTACACACTGCTCTAAGCTAATTGGCCAGCATCACCCAAATCCATTGGTTCACTGGACTTGAGGGCAGTCCATGAGCAGAATGTGCTGAGGTCAGAGCTCAGAGAACACACCCTCTGAGGGCCAGGCCCTCAGGTAGGTGTGGTTTCAAATAAGTCAACTTCAAGTGAATTAATCAGCAAAAGCCAATCAAATCAATCTCAATATTATCCTCTTGAGCAGGAGTCTCTGGGCATCCCATTATTTTCTCACACTAGCTGTATGACCCTGGACAAGTCACTCTGTATCAGTTTCCTCAACTATGAAATGGGGATAGTAATATCACCTACCCCCCCAGACTTATTGTGAAGGTCAAATGAAACAATATTTAGTATTTCGTTCAGTGACTGGCCCTTAATAAATTCAAGTTCCCTCTCCCTCTCTCCACCCAACAAGTTATCTCTTGTAACAATGAATACAAAAAGAAAGAAAAAATGCCATCCCAGCAAAGCTAATCAGGACATGATTGACAATATACGCAATATTCCATAATCAGGGTTCCCCACCTTTGCAAAGAAGGGAAGGCATTTCCTCTTCTCTTCTGGTACCAAGCTTGGTCATTATAATTATAAAATGTTCTGTCTAATTCCTGTTCCCCCCCCACCCTCATTTCCATTGCCTTTGTCATTGTGTATATTGTTTTCCTTGTTTTGCTTACTTCATTCTACATCAGTTCACATAAGGGCTCACCTCAGAACTGTACCAGGAAAGAGTGGGTCCCCTCAGGTTTAGTCAAATAGGAAGTGGGGAGTGGGAACAGAGTGATCAGGTTACTCTGGGTGAGGCTTTCTGGGCCATGGTCACAGCCTTCCTCTCAAGCATGAGCTATGCACTTTTAAATCCTATTTCTTCTAACTCCCTTTCTGATAATCTATTCATAACACCCAAATATTTGGCCACTGAACACGGGCCAGTAAGAACAGGGTAGTTCTTTGTTTAAAAGCTGAAGCCCACACAAGCCTTTTGAACAGGTGTAAATGATTATTTTTTTACTTGTCCTACTAAAAGTATTTTCTTTTGATGGGAAACCACTGCAGTGGGTTGGACTGTGAGCCCCATGAGGCCTCTCTGCTTCACCAAAAGGGCTCTTTTGCCAGTGTGTTGTTGGCTTAGCTCCCTTGATTGTCAGGAATGTGGAAGCCTAAAGTTTAAATGAAAAAATGTGTGTGTGGCCTTCTGGATTTGCAGGAAATGGCTCTCTGTGGATGTATGTATGCATGTGTCCATGTACACACACTTATGCATGTGCATACGCATGCCTGCTTTACAGTTCAATAAGTCAGCAGTGAGACTAGGCAAAACCAGTTGGACTAGTTGAGACAAAAATAAATAAAATGAAGATAAGGTCAAATATCAACCTCATTCAGCTTCATTGATATTTAGCTTTTTGAACAAAGACAAAGCAGGATGACAGAGAAGGAATGGAACTTGTTTTCAATCATTAGTAAATTTCCCCCCCTAAAGACTCCCCATTGCCTAATCAGTTCAAATTCAAAGCCTTCTATAATCTGACCTGTTTTGCATATCTAATCTCATTTTCTACTACTGCTCTATATGTTCCTTCTACTCCAACCCCCTGAGTTTTCTCACTGTCCTACTTCCCCCCATACTGTGCTCCTCCTGAACCTTATACCTTTGCTTATGCAGTTTTACAAGCCAGAGATGTTTTTCTTCTTCATCTCTGTATATCAAATGTGACTCTTCCTTTAAGGCCTCACTCAGTACTTACCTCTGTGAAATCTTTCCTGTCCATTCCACCCCACGGTGGTCACTTCCCCCCGACCTCCTATAGTATTTATTCATGCCTTTATGACTCAACTATCACTTAATGTACTGTATTATTCTCTAATTATTATTATTATTATTATTATTTTTTGCGGGGCAAAGAGGGTTAAGTGACTTGCCCAGGGTCACACAGCTAGTAAGTGTCAAGTGTCTGAGGAAGGATTTGAACTCAGGTCCTCCTGAATTCAGGGCCTGAGCTTTATCCACTGCGCCACTTAGCTGCCCCTCTCTAATGATTTTGTGTGTAATCCTTATTTGGGCAGAAACCATTTCTTACATTTCTATTTTTATGTTTAATAGTACTTAACACATAGGAGGCACTTAGAACAACTGAAATGTAGCACCAAGAGATCCTAGGAATGGTCTTAAGGACTTTTTTGAACACTGAATACTGTCTTATGTGTGATAGATTGGATATACTCAAATCCAGTTTGATGCTTAGAGCAGCTTGGAGTGTGTGGGTGCATATATGTGTGTGTGTGTGTGTGTGTGTCCATCTATATGTGTTTTGTTTTTCACCATGTTTTCACACTTTTTGTAGCTAATAGTTATTTTATGTACTATTTTTTTGGGTTTTTTTTTTGTTTTTTTGTTGTTTTTTTTGCAGGGCAATGGGGGTTAAGTGACTTGCCCAGGGTCACACAGCTAGTAAGTGTCAAGTGTCTGAGGCCGGATTTGAACTCAGGTTGTCCTGAATCCAGGGCCAGAGCTTTAACCACTGCGCCATCTAGCTGCCCCCTTAAGTACTATTTTTTTTTGGGGGGGGGAGGTGAGGCAAAATCTATTCATAAGTGACTTGCCCAGGGTCACGCAGCTAGAAAATATTAAGTGTCTGAGGCCAGATTTGAACTCAGGTCCTCCTGACTCCAGGGCCGGTGCTCTATCCACTGTGCTACCTAGCTGCCCCTATATGTGTTTTGAACTGTGATATTCAATCTTCAGAATTCTTTCTCAGAAAAAGAAACTACCAAATTGCTTATACCTATTTTGTTCTGAGTCTTCTGTTTTTCTACATTTCAGTTTATACAGGAATAAACGGGGCAGACAAATGAGAAGTTAAAACCAGGGGGATATTTTTAACCATTTGCTTTTGTTTTTGCAGTAGATTTGTGTTGATGGGATTATTATCTCATGTGTTTCACTGTGCATTGGAGCTTAAGAGACTTCATCAGATTTGGATCACATTTACCACTTTACATTTCTTGTTTTTAAACAAGTGGAAATTGTCCCAAATTGTCCAAGGAAGCCATGTGATTGGAATATGGGGTTATGGCTAAAATCTGGTCTTAAAGATGAATGAGTAGAAATTTGCAACGTTGTTCCCAGCGTAGTCTTTCTTTTTTTGGTGGGAGTTTATTTTTTTTTATTCAGTTTTATTTTATTTTCATTTTCAATACATTCTTATAAATAATGAACAGCATTGTTCATTAAAGACTTCATTAAAGATAAAGCTCAATTGATGAATTTATTCTCAGTATTCATTTTTCAGAAGGTTTGTCATTAGCCCAACTTGCCTAGGTGACTTGTTTTCATGTTGGCTGGTTTGAGCCATCTGCTGAAGCATTAAAAAAAAAATAAACTAAAGGGGCAATTGGAATGTGTTTGCCTCTTTGCTACAGTTGACTGTATTATCTCCCTCTATAGGTTTTTGAAGCTGTGATTTCCTGGATAAATTATGAGAAAGGAACCCGCTTGGAACACATGGCTAAGCTGATGGAACATGTCCGTCTCCCCCTTTTACCAAGGGACTATCTGGTTCAGGTCAGTAAGCCATGAAGAACAAATTTCCTACCTGTTTCCAGAGTTTGCCATAACAGAAATAAAAACCTTTTTAGTTGGATTTGAATCTCATCTCTGCTAAATACTGTTACGTGTCATCTTGGACAAGTCTTTTTAACTTTTCCTGACCTCATTTTTGCCATCTGAAAAATGATAGGTTTGAACCAAGCGCTCTTTAAGGCCCCTTCCAACTCTCAGTGCTGTGATCCTAAAAGCTATAGGCAGACACTTTTCCCACTGAACTAAACCTTGAAACAGAAAGATGAATCAGCCGATATGAAAGCACTTCCCTTGCCTGTGTGTTAAATGAGCAGATCAGTTGTTATTCTGCACAGTAAGTGTCACATTGAGAGTCTGTTAGTTCCAAGTTTGATGGGAAAATAATTGTTACGGGTAGAAAGGGATTCCTAAAACTGATTTAATGTCAGGGGTAGAAGTGAGTTGAGTCCAACTCTTTCATTTTACAGATGAGCATATAGAGCCCCAAACATAAGAGAATTGATTTGTTCGAGGTCACATAGCCAATTAATAGTGAGCCAGAACTAGAATCCACATCTGTAGACTCCTAGTCTAATATTCTCACAGTAGTATACTGGGTTCCTCAGGGTGAGGTTGAATATTTAGGGTCAAGAGAAACTTCATAGGAAGGGAAGCCTTCTCTTAATGTTGGAGAGGTTGGAATGTTGCTTAAGAAACATCCCAGTGGCCACCAATATGTCACCATGGCTAAGATGAAGTTTCAAATAGGGATTAGAAATAGTATCAATTGAGAAGGTGTTCTCTGCTCTGATTTTGAAGGGAAGTTCCATTGTCCTATATTAGATAGGTTTGGTAATGGACATGTCCAAATCAAGTCAGATGAGAGTAAATTTGTGCTTTGGCGATTAGTGATAGGAAGATCTAGGAGAAAGCCTAGAGTGATTTCCCAGCCCTGTTGTATCAGTCCTGAGTGTCCAGGTAAGCATTGCTTAGTACTGCAGGAGTTTCACAGAGTCCTTCTGTGTTTTACATTTCTTCTCTTGTGAGGTAGGGACCAGCAACTTCCAAGGGACTGTATTTCTACTTTGGTCAGTGATGATGGATAAGCTGGACATACTTCATCTCTGGGACTTCTTTCCTTGGAGGAAGTTTCCTGAAAAGTTCAGCTTCCTTCAAGTGATGAATTTTCCTCTTCCCATTGGGAGACAGGGCCACATTGAGTCAAATAGCAGTTTTATTGGGAGAGTTAAGAAAAAAAGAAATAAACGTGAAAGTACTTTGAAAAATTGGAGAAGGAAAAACTGGAAAGCAATTTGTCTAAAAGTAGGTTTATAACAACATCTTACACTATGTATTACAATAAGCTCAAAATTGATATTCAGTTGAATAGACAAGGTTACAAGATTAATTAAAAGAGAGTGAGTTGGGGCAGCTAGGTGGCACAGTGGATGGAGCACCGGCCCTGGAGTCAGGAGTACCTGAGTTCAAATCTGGCCTCAGACACTTAACACTTACTAGCTGTGTGACCCTGGGCAAGTCACTTAACCCCTATTGCCTCACAAAAAAAAAAAAAAAGAGAGAGAGAGAGAATGAGTTCATGTACTTTTCCTCCAGATGGCTGGGGGGAGAATTCTTAGCCAAACAAGGAAGAAAGGCAATCATAAAATATAAAATAGGTAATTTTGATTATGTGAGATTGAAGGCATCTCAAACGCAATGTATCCAAAACGGAACTCTTCTTTCCTCCCTATTTCCATCCCCAACCCCAACCTCAAGGCTTCTGAATTTCTCTATCACTATAGAGGGTACCGCTGCCCTCTCAATTATATAGGTTCAAAACCTTTATACAGTGATAGACTCATAATTCCCACTCACCTCTGACATCCAAATATTTGCCAAATCTTGTTATTTCTACCTCCACAAAATCTTTCATATACAGTCCCTTTCTACTCACACAGAAGCCCCTCCAATTCACTTGGACTCTCAGCCTTTTATTTATCCCTGAAGCCTCAAATGTCTCCCCATTCTGATCCATCTTCTACGCATTTGCCAATGTTACTTTCCTAAAGCTCAGATCTACTTTATTAAACTCTAAGAGTTCCCTGTTAGCTTTAGTATAAATTTTTCTGTTTGGTTCTTGAAGCTTTTCATACACCCGGACACTTCCTATCTTTTCAAGTCTTCCTAGCATTACTGCCCTCTATGTACTCTATAGCTCATTAATACTGCCCTTCTTTCTTTTTTTCCACACATGATGCTCCATTTCCCATCTCCATACCTTTGTACTGTCATCCAGGCCAACAATGTTCTCCCCTCCTCACTTTTGCTTCTTCAGCTCCATGCTTTCCCTCAAAAGACAGTTCAAGAGCAACCTTCTATATGAAGTCTTTCCTAATGCTCATAAATTCTAGTGCCCTCTCAAATTACCATGTATTCATTGTACATAGTCTATATATACATTTGCACACACATATTGTCTCCCCTAATAGAACGTAAGTTCCTTGAGGACAGGGACTGTTTTACTTTTGTCTTTGTATCTCCAGTATTTAGTACAGTGCCTGGAACATAAGAAATGCTTAATAATTAATTGCTGATCAATTAAGAAAGGAAAGCATCGATTGGGAAAAATATTTATATCAAGTATCTCTGATAATGATCAAATCCAAGATATATAGAGAATTAAAACAAATATATAAGAACAAGAGTCATTGTAATATGGATAAGTAGAGGATATGAATAAACAGTTCTTAAAAGAAGAGTTGCAAACTATTACCCACATGAAAAAGTGCTCCAGATGACTAATAATAAGAGGAATGCAAATCAAAACAACTCTGAGGTTTCACCTCTTAATACCAACTTTGGCAAAAGTGTTAAAAGATGGAGTCAGTTAATGATAAAGAGGCTTCAGGAAGACAGGAACGTTCCACTATTGGCAGAATTGTGAAAAAGTCCATATTCTCTGTGTCTATATCTCTAGCAGAGTTCTCACTGCTAGGCATTAATAATCAGTAGGTCACAGAAAGAAAGAAGGAGCTATCATACGCCATAATATTCATAGCAGTCCTTTAATGTGGTCACAGAATTAGAAACAAAAAATATCCATCAACTGGGAATATCTAAACAAATCATGGTGTGTGACTATAGCAGAATATTATTTTGCTGTAAGAAATTACAAATATGAAGAATTCAGAGAAATGCTTATATGAATTGCTGCAGAATGAAGTAAAGCAGAACAAGAAAAACAATACACACAATGACTCCAGCAATGTAATTGGAGAGAAAAACAACCACAACAAAAAGAAACTGAATGTTGTGTAATCAGAATGACTAAGCTTGGCCCCACAAAACAGATGAGAAAATGCATTTTCCTCATTGGCAGAGGTGGGAGGTCTATGGGTGTGTATATTCTGATGGTCAATTTAATTTTTCTGAAAACCTTCCTTCCCCTCTCCTCTTTTTATTTATTAATTTTTTTTTTTGTTACAAGGTATGGCTTCCTTGGTGGGGGAGATGGAAGGGATATATTCAGAAATTAAGGTGATATAGAAACAAAAGCTATCAATGAAAATAATGCTAAAGAAAGAAAGAAAAGAAAGATTCAGGAGGAAGGGACAGCAGGGGTAGGATATAACTTTTTTTTCAAAATATATCAATTATGGTTTTTGTTTGTTTCTTTTTTTGTGTGTGGGGGGGCATGGGGGTTAAGTGACTTGTCCAGGGTCACACAGCTAGTAAGTGTCAAGTGTCTGAGGCCGTATTTGAATTCAGGTACTCAGGAATCCAGGGCCAGTGCTTTATCCACTGCTCCACCCAACTGCCCCCCTTCAATTATGTTTTAATTCATAGTTTTCTGAAATGACAGGCTTGTATTATTGGCTCCCAATCTTATCATGCACAGTTTCCTTTTCTTCCTCTCTGTCTCTACTTGTATCTTACTTTGAGGGCCTTCATTGCAGACACACGTCTCCACTCTGTGTTGAGGAAAGGGTGCTTAGGAGTGAAAAATAATTCCTCACGATAAACTCTGAAGCTATCATTGCCCCTTCTGATCTAAACCCAATTTTTTCCAAATGACACAGTGGCAATTTTCCATTTTCTTTGTTGAATCTCTGTTGGGTGCATGATATCCTGACACATCTGGCACTGCCTCAGCTCTCAGCAGTTGATAGGCTGAGGTCGCAGGATGCCCATACCTGATTCATGATTTCTGTGTCTGGGTCATTGTGACATTTGCCTTGGTCAGCTTGTATCTGTAAGAATGCAGTCTCCACTCTCTCTTTCTCTTATGTACTTTTCCCACAGCACAGATAAGGTGCCACTAATGGCCTCATTTAGCTACCTGCAAGGCAGAGACTTGTTCTTGTCTGAGTTGGGGAGCTCTCAGTCCCCTGGCCAGCAGCAACTTCATTTTGAAGTAATTGTGTCTGGTTATTAGGATGACCTTTCTTCATCCCTTCTTGGTATCAGAGGGAATTCACTTTAGCTTTTCTGGGTCTTTCCATGTACATGTGTCTATCCATTTACCTCTTGGTCCATCTTTCCATCAGCTGTCTGTCTGGAGTATAGAGGTGTTCAGGGAGGACTAGCACCTCTGCCGTGAGGGCTTTTGCTGAGCCTTTTTCAGGGTGCTTACTTAGCCACCTTTGGTGTCTGTCTATCACCCAAGTCTCACTTGTGACTCCGTGAAGCTGTAGCATGTGCAGGGGCCATAACCCAGTAAAACTGTCTCAGCAATCGGGCTAAACCAGGTTGAGGGTAACCAACAGGCCTCAAACCTGGTGATGAGTTAGGGGGATGTCCACCCCACGCATGTGAAGACTTTCCCCAGCAGATGAGAACAATGTGTTCCAATGGCCATGAAGGGGGCTAAAGCAGGCACCGTGGAGCACTTGGAGCTTGGTCAGACCTTGAAGATGCCAAGGTCATCCACTACATCTTGGGCCATCTCCTGTTGTTTTGACTTTTGTCCTGTCACTGGACTTTGATGACACTGGAAGAGAGAGTGAGGCTCATGACTTTGCACAGCTCTGCCTCACTTAAATCCAATTCATGTACAAATCAAGATATCATCCGTCAACCACTATTTTATACCAATATCATGATGTCATTGGTCCCTTCAAAAACAAAGGATGAACAATAACAACTGTCTGTCCACCTGTCCATCTCTCTCTCTCTCTTATGGGGGGGGCGGGGCAGTGAGGGTTAAGTGACTTGCCCAGTGTCACACAGCTAGCAAGTGTCAAATGTTTGAGGCTGGATTTGAACTCAGGTCCTCCTGAATCCAGGGCTGGTACTTTATCCACTGCACCACCTAGCTGCCCCCCCATCTCTCTTTCTTGACTCTCTTTTCCTACCCTTTTGTACCCCTTATATTTATACCATTTATATCCTTTTAACTTCCAAGAAGATTTGTGGAAACTTATAGTACAAAATAAGATATGTTAGGGATGAAACAGAGCAAAAACCCTCAAGAGGAAACAAGCAGTAGTTATTATTAGGTACCTGAAATTAGCAACTTACTATAGCTGGCCACTAAATTTTGCTATAGTGTCTAGTGGCTAGGGCAAAAGGAGAATCAAATTTGTATTCTGTGGTTGTTAGTTTCTAATGAAAGAAAGCAGAGACCTTTAATCCACAGAGGTAATGTATTTTTGTATTTGATTGTATTTTTGTATTTGATGCCTTTTGTTTTGTCATCACAGACATTTCCTGGCATATTCTTCCTCCGTAAGCACTTCCTTTTATCTCTAGTAACCAAAGAAAAATTTCAACAAAAACAAGTGAATAAGTAGGTATGGGTGACAGCATAGGTAATGCTTCATGGGCTTAGTCTCCAACCTCCCCTGGTAGGAGAGCTGTATGATTTATCATCCATTCTCTTGGACCCAGACAGATCTTTGTGTTTAATCTACATACTCTTCAAGCATTGCTACACATTACTGTAATCATTGTGTTTATTGTTTTCCCCATACTGCTTGCTTTACTCTATGTCTGTTCACATAAGTTAGAGAGAATATGCTTTCTGAAATTGAACTCAAGGTGGAATTTATTGCCTGGGTCCTTTTACAAAGGATATTGGGTAGCAGAGTGAACAGTTGCTTCAAATAGTTTTTCAAAAGATCCAGAAATGCTATAACAAACAAAAGGAGTTCTGGTCTGGACCCTTTGTAAATTCTTCATGAAATTACAACTCAATGAAAGAATGTTGTTGAGAGGCTGAGATAACATTTATTGTCTACTCTATGCTTGTCACTGTGCCATGTGCTAGGGATGGATGCCAAGACAAAAATGGAGACAGTCCCTGCCCTGAAAGAGGTTATTGTCTAACCAGGAGAGAAACTACATGTACATAGATAGATAGATAGATAGATAGAGAAAATATAAGTATTGTATGAATGAATGTTAGGTTTAATACAAGTATAGAACTTGGAGAAGCTGCCCCATCCTAACTTGTGTATTGCTACTTCTAGACAGTTGAAGAAGAAGCTTTGATAAAGAACAACAACACATGTAAAGACTTCCTTATTGAAGCTATGAAGTACCACTTGCTGCCTTTGGATCAGAGGCTGTTGATAAAAAACCCAAGGACTAAGCCAAGGACTCCAGTCAGCCTGCCCAAGGTAAGAGGCTGCTCCTTTCTGGTGAGAACCACTAGTTGTTCTGCCCTGTCATCTCCAGGTCAAGGAGTGTAACTTCACACTCCCAACCTCAACATGGTCACCTTCCCATGATTTCCATGCCTGTGGGTTGATTATAGGGTTGGATGAGCCCCAAAGATTAGGAGGCTGTGAGTTTGGGGTAGGAAGTTTGAGATAGGAAAGCAGGAGCTGGAAAGTTCTCCGTTAAATACCTATCAAATTGATGTGAATAATGATAACAACAACAATAATAATGATAATGAACAATAACAACAACACATAGCTGACATTTATATAATTCTTCAAAACCTGTAAGGTACTTTTTTTGGGGGGTGGGCAATGAGGGTTAAGTGACTTGTCCAGGGTCACACAGCTAGTGTCAAGTATCTGAGGCCAAATTTGAACTCAGGTCCTCCTGAATCCAGGACCAGTGCTTTATCTACTGCGCAACCTAGCTTCCCCTTGTAAGGTACTTTTAATGTATTATCTCATTGCTCCTCAACTACCCTGCATGGTAGGCCCAGTGGTATTCTTATTCCCATTATAAAGGTGAGGAAATTGAGGCCCATAGTGGTAGTTACATAGCTGGTAAGTGTTAGAAGTAGGATTTGAATCTTGTTTTTTCTTACTCCAAGTCCAGAAGTTTATTCATGGTACCATATTGCCGTAGCCTAAATAGATGATCATAGAATTACATCTTTTAGGGGCAGTTAGGTGGCATATTTTGGGATACATGTGCCCTTAGAGGTAATCTAGTGTAATCCCCTCATTTTACAAATAAGGAAACTGAGGGCTAGAGAGGTGAAATCACTTGCTCAAGATCACATGGTAATAAGTGGGTCCTCTTTCTCCAAATGCAGTACTCTTTTCACTGTTCCATGCTGTCTTAGATCCTATTATAAGCAAAGTGCTTTATAAATCTTATTATAGTGCTATGTACATGTGAGCTTTTATGATTAAATGATTATTATTTCAATTGAGATTGGAATGGAAATGGTTATACAGAACCTCCTTTTTCTAGTCTGTGGATTAGCCCACTGTCCCTCTGACTGTCTTCTAGTCTTTTTTGGCTCATGACCATTTCCACTGGGAAAATAAAAGATGAGGCAATTCACACAAGGTCTCTTACTCCTTGTCTGCAGGCCCAGGCAAAGGTTTGGTGTCTAAAAGGAGACATGTGGATTCACTGTGGATTGTAGGGATCTCCCCCAATACCATGAACCAGGATAACTAAAAGTAGGTGGTGTTAAGATGATAAGTTCAAATTCAAGCTCCTTCTTGATACTGGTGACCAAAACTGTATGTGGGCTCATCCAGCTCCCTCTGTGTCTAAGCCTCACTTTTTATTTTTTATTGATATTTTGTTTTTATACCACTTTTATTTCCAAATATATCTCTCCCACATTCCCTGCCCCACAGACTATGTCTTGAAATAAAGAATGAAAAAGAGAAACATCCCTGGTGAAATATCCCCACACTCTCTCTTATCTTCAGTATCTTCCTATCTTCTTTTTTTTTACATTGATCCATATGATTTTTTTACACTTTTATTGATATTCTTTGTTTTAACATCACCTTCATGTCTTTTTTAATTCTTTTTTAATATCATAAAAGTATTTTATTTTCTAGTTACATGTAGAGATAGTTTTCAACATTTGTTTTCCTAAGATTTCTAGTTTCAAATTTTTCTTCCTCCCTCCCCTTCCTCTCCCCTCTCCAAGACAGCAAGCAATCTGATATAGGTTATATATGTACAATCACATTAAACATATTTTTGCATTAATCATGCTGTGAAAGAAGAATGTGAAACTTCAAAAAATAAAAACAAAAAAAGCAGAAATAGTATGGTTCAATCTGTATCTAGATGCCACAGTTCTTTTTTTTTTCTGGAATTGGAGAGTATTTTCCATCATGAGTCCTTTGAAACAATCTTGGACCATTGTATTGCTGAGAAGAGTCAAGTCTATCACGGTTGATCAACACACAATGTTGTTGATACTGTGTATAATGTTCTCCTGGTTTTGCTCATCTCATTAAGCATCAGTTCATGTAAGTCCTTCCAGGTTTCTCTGAAATCCACCTGCTCATCGTTTCTTTTTTCTTTTTCTTTTTTTAAGTGAGGCAATTGGGGTTAAGTGACTTGCCCAGGGTCACACAGCTGGTAAGTGTTAAGTGTCTGAGGCCAAATTTGAACTCAGGTACTCCTGACTCCAGGGCCAGTGGTCTATCCACTGTGCCACCTAGCTGCCGCTGCTCATTGTTTCTTACAGCACAACAGTATTCCATTGCATTCATATACCACAACTTGTTCAGCCATTCCCCAATTGATGGGCATTCCCTCAATTTCTAATTCCTTGCCACCACAAAAAGAGCAGCTATAAATATTTTTGTACATGTGGATCCTTTTCCCTTTTTTTCTGATCTCTTTGGGAAAAAGACCTAATAGTGGTATTACAGGGTCAAAGGGTATGCACAGCTTTATAGCCTTTTGGGTATAGTTCCAAATTGCTCTCCAGAATGGTTGGATCAGTTCACAGATCCACCAACAATGTATTAGTGTTCCAATTTTTCCACAGCTTCTCCAACATTTATTATTTTCCTTTTCTGTCATATTAGTCAATCTGATAGGTGTGAGATAGTACCTCAGAGTTGTTTTAATTTGCATTTCTCTAATCAATAGTAACTTAGAGCATTTTTTCATATGACAATAGCTTTGATTTCTTCATCAGAAAACTGCCTGTTCATATTCTTTGACCATTTCTCAATTGGGGAATGACTTGGTTTCTTATAAATTTGATTTAGTTCTCAATATATTTTAGAAATGAGGCCTTTATTAGAAATGCTGGCCATAAAAATAGTTTCCCAGCTTTCTGCCTCCCTTCTAATTTTGGCCACATTGCAGGACTATTCCAATAGCCTTCTAACTGGTTTCCCTGCCTCAAGCTTCTCCCCATTCCATTCCATCCTCTACTCAGCCACCATGGTGATGTTTCTAAATGTCTGACTGTCATCCTCTTGCAGTGGCTGCTGGTCACTCTCTTGTCATGGAAAGCCTCCCTCCATGCATGCTACAATGTACTTCCTCAAACATGACATTCTGTCTCCTGTCTCCACCTTTTTATTGGCTGTTCCCCATGCCTAGAATGCTCTATCCCATCATCTCCGCCTTTTGGTTTCCTTGACTTCCTTCAAAATTCAGCTTAAATTCCAGCTATTCCAGAAGACTTTTCTGGGTCCCCCCAACTGCTCATGTCTTTTCCCTTTTAGCTGTTTTTGATTTCTTTGTATATCTCTTATATATACCTAGTTGTTTACGTGTTGTCATCCCCATTGTAAGCCCTTTGGAGCAAGGGTGGTGTTCTTGCTTTGCTTGTATATCATCATCACTTAGCAGAGTACCTGGTACATACCAAGCACTTAAAAATACTTCTGGTTATTAGGAGAAAAAAAATTAGTTGAGCCAAACTTAACATCTCAACCAAATCTACTAATATATACAATGATCCACACCCACAGTCTTCCTCTCAAGGAAGGGAGGGAAATACACTTTCTCATCTTTCCTCTAGTTATCCTTACTTTTTTCTTTTTTTGCAGGGCAGTGAGGGTTAAATGACTTGCCCAGGGTAACACAGCTAGTAAATATCAAATGTCTGAGGCCACATTTAAACTCAGGTCCTCCTGAATCCAGGACCAGTGCTTTATCCACTGTGTCACCTAGCTGCCCTCTATCCTTATTTATTTATTTTTTTTTTTGGCGGGGCAATGGGGGGTTAAGTGACTTGCCCAGGGTCTGGAGATCTCAGCTGGAATCCAGCTTTAGCACTTGTTGCTGTGTAAACCACAGGCAAAGCATTTATTCTCTTAGAGTCTCCCTTTCCTCTTCTGTGAGATGGGATTGCCACTTCTAACTTTGTAACTGTGTCGTGGGGGAAAGCATTTTTTGTGTGTGTTTGTTTTTGTTTTTGTTTTTGCAGGACAATGAGGGTTAAGTGACTTGCTCAGGGTCACACAGCTAGTAAGTGTTAAGTGTCTGAGGCCGGATTTGAACTCAGGTACTCCTGACTCCAGGGCCAGTGCTCTTTCCACTGTGCCACCTAGCTGCCCGGGAAAGCATTTTGAAAACCTTATATGTAGGGGCAGCTGGGTGGCACAGTGGAAAGAGCACTGGCCCTGGAGTCAGGAGTACCTGAGTTCAAATCCGGCCTCAGACACTTAACACTTACTAGCTGTGTGACCCTGGGCAAGTCACTTAACCCCAATTGCCTCACTAAAATAAAGAAAGAAAACCTTATATGTAACAATATGAATTATCTATAACACAAATAGGAACAACATTATTTATCTATCCAATACTTTGTGTGACTGAATTAGTCTCTACTTATGCAAGACACTTGAGTGTTCTGATCTCTAGCTATATCTAAGGCCCAGGTCCAGGCTGAAGTTCTTCAGTTTGGCTGAGCCATAGTTATGCTAACCCTATGCTGTCCCTCATATATGGGATGTACATGGCCTTTGTTTCTCTGGAAATTCATACTTAGCTGCATGTATGAAAGACAAACATGAAGTTTGAAGAATAATAAGGATTTGCTTTCCTTCTTCCCTCTGAAAACATCTCTCTTCTTTGTATGTGCTTGGTTAAAGGAATGCAGAACTCAGAAAGCAGATTTTATTGATTATGGAGCTGGCCTTGGATGTGTGGGGAAGCTCATTCATCACTTCCTCCCTTAACCAGTCTCTATACAGTTCCTGTCAAAAGAAACCTCTTTTAATATTAAGGCTCAGTTTGTGCTCACGCTTAGACTGAGCACCTTGAGAATCCCTTATGGGGTACCAAGATTACAGTTGAGAAAGAACTTTATTGCCTTATTTCTGAATGCTAAGGTCAGCCTTTCGGCCTTTTCCTTTCCCTAGGAAGCAGATTTTTCTTTCTTTTGAGCACCTTGAGAATCTCTTATGGGGTACCAAGATTACAGTTGAGAAATAACTTTATTGCCTTATTTCTGAATGCTAAGGTCAGCCTTTCGGCCTTTTCCTTTCCCTAGGAAGCAGATTTTTCTTTCTTTTCTTTTCTTTTGTTTTTTAAACTCTTGGCTCTTTTGTGCCCCGTAGGGAGCTGCGGTACATCTTCATGAAGGATTAAAAATATAATGACATCTGGGGCATCTAGGTGGTGCAGTGGATAAAGTACTGGCCCTGAATTCAGGAGGACCCGAGTTCAAATTCGGCCTCATACACTTGACACTTAGTAACAGTGTGACCCTGGGCAAGTCACTTAATCCTCATTGCCCTGCCCCCCCCCAAATATAATGACATCCTAGCAATTCTGCTTAGTTGCACTCCTGTCTTTGACCCTAAAATGAATTGATTTGGGTCCTCTCAACCTCTTTCCTGAAAACAGTCTTATTTCCCATTGCCCAGGCAAAAAGTTAATACTAATACTAATGGAATGCTTTGGCCCAATAGTTCAGGTACTTTGCACCAGTAAATGAAGAAAGAACCAACCTTGCATTCCTGGCATAAATCCAAGCTGATTATATAATATTTTTGCTATATTGCTATACTTTCTTTTGATAATATGTTATTTAAAAATTTGGGGTTGATATTCATTAGGAATATTGTTTGTTGGGGCAGCTTGGTGGCGTAGTGGATAAAGCACTGACTCTGGATTCAGGAGGACCTGCGTTCAAACCCAGCCTCAGACCTTGATACTTACTAGCTGTGTGACCCTGGGCAAGTCACTTAACCCCAATTGCCTCACCAAAAAAAAAATAAAATAAAAAATAAAAGGAATATTGTTTGTTAATTTGCTTTCTGTTTTATATCTCTTTGACTTAAGTACCAGGATCATATTTGTATCATAGGAAATTTGTTAGCATCCTTTGCATATAGTTTATATAATATCCAAATTAAGTTTTCTGAATGTTTGATAGAATTATTTGTAAATACCAGTTAGCCTTTTTTATTTAATTTCTTTTTCTGAGATTGAGTTATTATTTAAGTTCTATTCCTTATTCTATTTATTGTAAGCATTTTTTAGTTTGGTAAATGCATTTTACTTAAGTTGTTAGTTTTATTGGCATAGTTGGGTGACATAATTTTAAAAAATATGTTACTTTTCACTCAATTACATGTAAAAAACAATTTTAACATTAAAAAAATTGGGTGTTATATTCTCTCCCTCCCTCCTTCTCTTAAGCCCCCCTTGAGAAGGTAGTTTATTAAGGTCATACATGTGCAGTCATGCAAAACATATTTCCATGTCAGACATGTTGTGAAAGAAAACACAGACAAAAAACCCAAGAAAAATAAAGAAAAAGTATGCTTTGATCTACATTCAGACTCCATGCATTCTTTCATTAAAGATGAATAGCATTTTTTATCTTAAGTACTTTGCAATTGCCTTGGATCACTGTATTGCTGAGAATAGCTGTTCTCTCTAATTCCCCATCTCCTAGTTCCTTCCATCTTCCCTTTTGAATTGAATATATTTCTACACAAAACTCTGTGTATGTATGTGTGTGTGCATGCATGCTTTCCTCATTCAGATGAAAGTCAGGTTCACGTGATATCTGTTCCACCAATCCCTTTCTTCTATTGTATATAGTCTTCTACTAGTATACTGTGATTATGAGATAGGAATTACCTTCTTTCCTCTTTTATCTATCTATCTATCTATCTATCCATTCATTCACTTATTTACTTATCTATCTATCTGTTATTTATTTATTTATTTATTTTTGGTAGGCAATGAGTGTTAAGTGACTTGCCCAGGGTCACACAGCTAGTAAGTGTTAGGAGTCTGAGGCCGGATTTGAACTCAGGTCCTCCTGAATCAAGGGCTGGTGCTCTATCCACTGTGCCACCTGGATGCCACTCCTCTTTCTTTCAGAGTGTGTTCTTTCCCCCTTCTCTCTGTCTCTGTCTCTGACTCTGCCTCTCTTTCTGTCTCTCTCCCCTCCTTTTCTGCCTCTGTCCCTCATTTCCTTCCTTCTTTTCTATCATCAAAACATCAAAAACACTCCGAGGCCCTCTTTCTCATTGAAATCCTTTAAGATTCTTGAAGATATTAGGATTCTTATGGGACACATTTTTCTACTCCACTAGAATTTAAATGCTCTATCTTTGTATTATCCCTTCCAATCACTCATTTACCTTTTTTCCCCTTTTAAATTTTTTGTTTATATTTCAAAATTTCTACTCAGCTCTGGTCTTTTCATCAGGAATTTTTAGAAGTCTTTTAATTAAAGGTCCATTTTTTCCCTTGTAGGATTATGCTTACTTGAACTTTGATGAGTAAGTTATTTTTAGTTGTAAGCCTACATCTTTAAAAAAGTTTCCATAATAATTATTACTTTTTTCTCCTTTGCATCTCTAACCCCCCAAACACAACAAATAAATAAACAAAAAAAACCCTCATAACAAATATGTGCATCGACTATGTCCAATACACACACACATATCTATAACTCATTTTTCATCTTGTCTTTTTTCTGTCATGAGGTAAGTGTTGTGTTTCATGTTCAATTCCTTTGAATCATAGCTTGTCATTTCATTGATTAGAATTCTCAAGTCTTTCAAAGCAGCATTTTCTTTATAATGTTTTTGGTGTATTATATAAGTTATTTTCCTCATTCTGCTCACTTTTCTTTGCAACAGTTCATATAAGTTGTCCCAGTTTTCTGTGAAATTATCCATTTTGTCATATCTTATGGTATAATATTATTCCATTACTTTAATATGCCATAATTTTTTGATACTACAAATTGAGCTTACATATATATTTATGTATATATGTATATGTATATAGGGGGTACTTTTCTTCTCTATTATCTTTGAGCTATAAACCTAATCGTGGTATTTCTAGATCATAGAATATGCATATTTTAGTGACTTTTTGGTGTGGTTCCAGCTTCATCAACGGTGCATTAGTGTGCCTCTTTTTCTATAGCCTCTCCAATATAAGCCCATGTCTTTTAATTTTTGAAATTTCATACTCTGATCTTTCTTCCCCTTGCAAGTGGTAGCTGGCAAGTCTTGTATAATCCTAATTGTGGCTCCTGGGTACTTGAAATTTTTTTTCCTGACTGTTTGAATTTAAAAATTAACCTTGAAGCTTTGGATTTTGGCTCTGTTGCTCCTGGGAGTTTTCATTTTGAAGTTTCTTTTCCAAGAGACAACTAGGAGATTTTTTTCTATTTTTACTTTGCTTTCTGATTCTAATAGATCCAGGGAGTTTTCTTTCACAGTGTCTTGTAATATACCATCCAGGCTCATTTTTGATTATGACTTTCTCTCCTTGTTTTCCAGGTCAGTTGTTTCTGATATGAAATACCTTGTATATTTTTCTTTTTTTGACTTTGATCCTGTTATCTCAAGGAGTCATTAATTTCTATTTGGTTTATTCTTAACTTTCAAGAAATCTTTTATTTGGATAAGATTTTGCACCTCTTCTAACTAAGATGTTAATTTGCTTTTAAGTCTTTTCTCTAAAGGTCTTATTCCATTTTAGATTTTTTCCTCTTATATTCTTATTCCATTTACATATAATTTTTTTTTTTAGTTAGGCAATTAGGGTTAAGTGACTTGCCCAGGGTCACACAGCTAGTAAGTGTTAAGTGTCTGAGGCCAGATTTGAACTCAGGTACTTCTGACTCCAGGGCCGGTACTCTATCCACTGCGCCACTTAGCTGCCCCGCATTTACATATCATTTAAAAACTTCATTTCTCCTGGGTATTATAGTTCAGATATGTCAAATATGATGTTTACAACATGCCCTGGACTGAACCAGATTAAAATATAATTGGTAAATGTTTAACAAAATAAATGAAAACACAATAAAACATAGATAATGTTAATAAGTGGTTTTCTAAGTCAATATGCAGCCTATAGGGATCCTTATGTATGGTTTAGTGACCTCCATTTCTGTTTGAGATCGATTGACATCACAGTTCTATTTGACCTTGTGGAACCAAACTATGTTTTTTTTGAGACTTTGCTTTCAGATATTTTAGAATTATTCTCTTCTGGGTTTGTATATTGAACATCTCTGACACCTGACTAGCTCTTTATAATGGGAGTCTTTTTTTTTGTTTGCTCATTCTTTTTGTCTTTACAAACAGAGACTTTGTCTTAGGAATAGACTGTGCATTCTGTGGACTTATAGAGGGAATATTGGGAACTATTTGGTTCTGATTTGTTTTCTCTCTGGGATCCATGCTCTTGATATTGAATGTTATGTTCTTCAAGGATTTCAGAGGCATCTCCAACCAGGGACTTGCAATCTTTCAGCTCACCTTAAGTACCTGATCTAAGGTGAAATTTGATTGCCATCTTCCTGGTCTGAGATTTTCAACCTCTTGACCCCAGTTTGGGTCTGCCTGACACAACTACAGACTTGTTCCTATTTTTCGAGCTTCAGTAAACTACTACTGGCCTCAGGCTCTGGCTGGTAACTTGGAGGAAGCCTTGCAGGTTCAGAGTGTTTTGACCTCCTTGTTGTCATTACTCAGCCATAGACCCCAATTTAGACCTATTGATGGGATCTGCAATTCCCACACAGCTGCTCACTTCTGTTGTTGGTCCTTGACAAGCATATACAGCCTCAGTCCAGGTATGAGCTGGATCTGTTCTTTCCCATAATATACAGCCACAGGTTTGATCTGAAATCTTCCCTGCCCCAATGCTTGGACCCAGCTCTGGGGTCAGAGCAACACAGCTTCTGGCTAGCTCCTATAACTTTTCTTACTCCTTCTATTTTCTACTTGAATTTTCTTGTCATTACTCATTCTGATGTTCTTCCTAGATCTTTTTTAGGGGAGATGTAAGGAAGAACTTCACTAGACTTCTACTTCATACTCTACCATATTTGCTGGTCTCTATTTATTTCACTTTGTATCAGTTCATGAAAATATTTCCATACTTCTTTAAGTTCTTAGAATTTATTGTTTCCTACACCATAGTAATACTCCCTTATATTAATGTAACACAGTTTGTTTAGCCATCCCCCAGTCAAAGGGCATCCACTTTTGTTTCTGGTTCTAAATTTTGACAAAAAGTGCTTCTATAAATGTTCTGGTGTGTAGAGTGTCTTTCTTTCTTCTTCTTCTTTTTTTTTTTTTTTGCGGGGCAATGGGGGCCAAGTGACTTGCCCAGGGTCACACAGCTGGTAAGCGTCAAGTGTCTGAGGCTGGATTTGAACTCAGGTACTCCTGAATCCAGGGCCCGTGCTTTATCCACTGTGCCACCTAGCCGTCCCCCAAGTGTCTTTCTTTTTATCAGCAACCTCCTTGGGGTATATGCCCAAGAGTAGAATCTTTGGGTCAAAAGATGGACATTTTAAACACTATTTATATAATTCCAAATTGTTTTCCAGAATGGTTTGTACCAATTTATAGTCCCAACAACAATGCATTAGTGTCCTAGTCTTTCCACAGTCCTTCCCACATTGATTATTCCCATCTTTGTCATCTTTATCAATTTGTTGGGTATGAGGTGAAACTTGAGAGATCTCTCTCATATACTTTTCATTCTCTCCTCAGATACTACTTCCACCTCTCTAGTTCAGGCCCTTATCATCAGACACCTGGTCTATCACAGTAGCCTTCTGATGCATCTACCTGCCTTCAATCTCTCTCCACTCTAATCCTTTCTCCATTTATCCACTAATGTGATTTTCCTAAAGTGCAGGACTGATCACATCACCTTTCTGTGCTTCCCTATTACCTCCAGGGGAAAATGAAAAATACTCTGTTTGACATTTAAAACCCTTTATAACCCAGCCATTTCCTATCTCTTCAGTCATCTTATACCTTACTCTCCAACCCTACATATCTTCTTCAATCTAGTAACACTGGCGTCCTTGCTGTCCCATGAACAAGATATTCCATCTCTCAGCTCCAAGCATTTTCTCTGGCTGCCTCCATTCTTGGAGTGATCTCCCTCCTCCTCTCTGGCTTCTGTCCTCCCTTACTTCCGTTAGCCCCCAATTAAAATCTCACCTCCAGGAAGCCATCCCCAAACCCTCTTAATCCCAGTGCTCTCACATTCATTTTGGATGTAGCTTACTTTGTATATATTTGTTTTCGTGTCGTCTCTCCTATGAGATGGGAAGCTCCTTTGAGGACAGGGGCCGTCTTTCGTCTCTTTGCATCCCCAGCGTTGTCACTTAATAAATGCTTATTGGTTGATTACTTTGACTTGTACTTCTTTTCTGATTTGGAGCATTTTTTATATGGTTGTTAGTAATTTATAATTCCTATATTTTTGAGAACTGTTTTATTTTTGATCTTGATATTTTGCTCATTTAGCAATTGAAGAATGCCTTTTTTTCTTTTTGTTTTGTTTTTGTTTTTTGTTTTTTTGGGGTTTTTTTTGCAGGGTAATGAGGATTGAGTGACTTGCCCAGGGTAACACAGCTAGCAAGTGTCAAATGTCTAAGGCCGGACTTGAACTCAGGTCCTCCTGAATCCAGGGCCAGTGCTTTATCCACCACTGCACCACCTAGCTGCCTGAAGAATGCCTTTTTAAAGCTGATTTCATTTGTTGATGGTCTGTAGTGCTACCTCAGTTACTTGATTATATTTATTAATTGCTGAAGCATGTAGGGCAGAAGAAAGAGTAGTGGACCCTAGAGTAAGAGAGCCTGAGGTTGAATCTTCTCTCTCCAATTAATTACTGACTTTAATTAATTAATTAATGAGTTTGGATAAGCACTTTATCTCTCTTGGCCTTCGTTTTTCCTCTGTGAAAGCAGAGGGTTGGAATTTGTGATCTCCAAAGTCTCTTCTAGCCCTAAATCTGCTATCCCGAGCACATATGGCATTATGTTAGATTCTATACAGAGAAAACTTCAGGGAAATGGCCCCTGGTTTAAGATTTGTACACAGAATCAGATGCTTTTATTAGGGATTTGTTTATGAACAAACAAAAGTAGTAAAAGCATAAGTGATTAACATCATATACGTGTTGGGGTAGGTACATTTTGGGCAGAGGTCAGATATAAATGTGTAATTGGGATAGACCGAAAGGAACAACCAGCAGGATTTTGATGCCAAAGAAGCTTTAATGTGCATCATTGCAATCCAGATAGGTTAATGAGAGCTTGGGCTTTCAGAAGTAGTCTGGATGGCGAGAAAAAAGAAAATGGGGAATATTAGGTGAAGGGAGGAGGATTTGGATAATTTTTATCAATGTCCTCTCTTCTGTCTGCAAAGCCTCACCACCCCACGCTTCCAACAAAACTATGTATGCAGAGATCAAACTGACATATTCAAGATGGAACAGCTAACAACATAATTTCAGAACCCACACATATACCAACCATAACATCACCCTAGGATGGGTTGCCATGGACAACCAGAGAACATCTCTCAGGCACTGGGAATACTCCTACATCACCCCACACTGCAGATGGCAACAGGGAAAATGATGTTCCAGGAAAATGAAAAAGCTTTTGGAAATTTACTGAAACCAGGGGTTAATTTAGCCTATCTTTTCATCATTTCCCCCCTCAAATGACATTAAAGACATTAAATGACAATTTTTGATTGGAAGTACTTGAAAGTTTCTGGTCCTTGTTTGTAGAAGTATTTTCTGGTAAAGGCTGTAGTCAGGGTGAGATGACCTATCCCTACTAAGTTGGACATAACAGGAGGTCAAGCCATCAGGCAGAATATCTGAGGGCAAAGTCCCTGCTGGTTCTTTGACTTCTTTTTTTTTTTTTTTTTTGGTGAGGCAATTGGGGTTAAGTGACTTGCCCAGGGTCACACAGCTAGTAAGTGTTAAGTGTCTGAGGCCAGATTTGAACTCAGGTACTCCTGACTACAGGGCCGGTGCTCTATCCATTGTGCCACCTAGCTGCCCCTTCTTTGACTTCTTATAGAGAAAATGTCCCATATGTCACACTGTCCCTGTGTCTCCATATGATTTTTGGCCACAGGCTACATTGCCACTTTCTGAAGAAATTTTACCAATAATAATCATTTACACAAATACATACATACATACATACATACATACATACATACATACATACATACATACATAAGCATTTCCCACATAACCTTGTGAGGTTGTTAGTTTATTATCACCCAATTTTGTAGATGAAGAAACTGAGGTTGAGAGGGGTATGGAGAGTTATCTACAATCATGCTGTCAGTCTGTAGAGAACCTGGGGTATGAACAGTTTTTCTGAGTACAAGTCTAGTATTTTTTTTTCCGATTAAACTGAGATGTCTTTAATTATAACAAAGAACAGTTCTGTCACTTTTTAATCCAGGAAGTTAAGTGGCACAGTGGATAGATCACCATGCCAGGAATCAGGAAGACCTGAGTTTAAATCTAGCCTTAGAAATTTCTTAGCTGTGTGACCGTGGGCAAGTCACTTAACTGCTGTTTGCCTCAGTTTGTAAGAGGGGGATAATAATAGCATCTACCTCCCAGGGTTGATAGGAGGATCAAATGAGATAATTCTAAAGTGCTTAACACAGTGCCTGACATATAGTAAGCATTACATAAAATTTTTAGCTATTATTATTATTATTATTATTAATCCTGCTTTCCTCTCCAGTGACAATTGTAATAGGGCAGATGCCCATGGGGCCATGATTTTGGCCTCAATATACACGTGGGCCATTTAGGTTTGCTCTGTTTCATGGCCAGATACTGTATAACCTTATTCTGATTAGACGGGTCCCAGAATGACCTTGGTTACAAGAGAGAGTATGGTCAGTAGAAGGCCATCATCACTCGTGGGAAAGTGATGTTAATATGTCTACCTTGTCAGCATCATATTAGAATTACAGAGTATGAGGGTACATCCTAATATTTTAGTCCTACAACATAAAAGACTGTTCAGTAGTCCACAAAACATTAAACAAAGGAATACTAGCAGGCTGGTAAATTGTCCCAAGAGCTTTTCTATCTTAATTCCACCAAAAAAGATGAAAAAAAGATAATAATAACAGTAACTACTATTAAAGCAACATAGAAATGTCAGTTATTAAGATTTGCAAAATATTCCATTTTGATCTCATTTGATCCTCATAATAGCTAGGATAGCATTTTTAAAAATTCATAGAGTTTGCTCTGAAATTACTTTCTCTATGGGTCTGGTGGTCTTTTCTAAAAACCTCCCTAATCTCTAGTATAATCTGCTTTCCTAGAGCAAAAGTACTTTCCTTGGTATAGGAACAACAACAACAACAATCTTACCACCTTTTAGTCACCTTATCCTTGTATTAATCACTGGACCATCAAGAATCATACTAATCTCAACCCTAACCTATAATTCTTTTGTGTGTGTGTGTGTGTGTGTGTGTGTGTGTGACAGAGAGAGAGGCAATTGGGGTTAAGTGACTTGCCCAAGGTCACACAGCTAGTAAGTGTTAAGTGTCTGAGGCCGGATTTGAACTCAGGTCCTCCTGAATCTAGGACTGGTGCTCTATCCACTGCACCACCTAGCTGCCCCTAACCTATAATTCTTATCCCCATCCTCCTTAATCCTGCCCTGCTCATGACCCACTCCAGCCCTGCCCACCACTTTTGCTGTGCCTTCTGAAATTCCTGTTTCAAATGAACCAACTTGCCTTCCTTCTGGACCTCTTTCACGCTCTTTCCATCTTCTTGTGCTCACCGAGATCTAGCTTACCTGACACTCATCCTTCCTATCCTTTCTAGTCCCTTCACTCCTACCCCCAATTGCCTCACCACTACCACTTCCAGATTTCCCCTTTTCTACCATCACACAGCAACCTCTACTCCTTTGAAGTTCTTCTTTATTCAGATCAAGATAACTTGTGTTCTGGCCTTTAGGTCATTCCCCTTCCTTTTTCTTTCTTTTTTAAAAATTTAATTAATTTTATTTTTTTCAATATTAATAGTATTTGATTTTTTCCAATTACAGTTAATTTTCAACAACCCCTTCCTTTTTCAAGGAGTTCAGTATCTGGCTCACAAGTTTCCTTTCTTTTCTAACTCCTCCCCTTATTTTGGGAACTTCACCATCCATGGTAATATTCCCTCCAACTTCCTTAACGTCCCTATTCCTTGATCACCTTATATCTCATGAACCTATTCCTTCACCCTAGATCTCACCATCAACTGCAAGTTTTCCAATTCTCTAATCAAAAACTCCTTTATCATTCCATAATCTCTTATCATCCCATCACTATACCTGTACCTTACCCTTCCACCTATTCTTCACTCTTACCAATACTTTCAATCCTTCTACTCTTCAGTATTTTTTCAGGCCTTTGCCCTTGGTCTTACTTCCCCTTCCACCTTTCCTAATCTCAACCCTACAATTAGCCAGTTTCACTCCAAACTGTTTTCTATTCTAAAATACCTCACCAACTTGTCCTATTGACATTCATCCTGTACTAAACCTTAGTCAGTCCTGTGGCACTCCAACCATGATCCTTTTCCACTCCTAGTCTCCAGTTAATTTGTTGGGTGAAAGGTGAAACTTGAGTTGTTTTAAATTTTTATTTCTCTTATATATTAATGATTTAATTTTATTTATGTAGAAGCTTATTTTAAAGTTTATGCAATCAAAATTATTTTATCTTTTGTAATTGCCTCTCTCCCTTGTTTAGTTAAGAATTCATCCCCTACTCACCCCTTTGAAAGCTATGTGCTCTAATTCTCTTCTAATTTTTTATAGTATGATTTTTAATATCCATTTCATATATTCATTTTGAATGTATTGTGGCACATGATATAAATTATTGGTCTAAGATTAAGTTCTGCCAGACTGCTTTCTCTAATTTTCCCAGAAATTCTTATTGAATAGGGACCCTGTTCTCCATCTTCCTCATTACTTCCAATCCCATGACCCCTCAGTTCTTTCCCATTCCATCAGCCTGATTACATTGATTACACTATCCTACTTTCTTCATTTTGACTTCTTAGTAAACCAGTTCAACTCTGTTTTCTCTCCAGTCCCTTTTCCCTTATCCTATTGCTGATCATGCTCTTCTAATTACTTGGGAGCAATTACTCCTACCATCCACTATCTTCATTTCTATTCGAGTGCTGCTGAACAAAGCTAGAGAAAAATCACAAATTGCCCTGACTGGGTCCACAGATATAATAAGCTTCTAATGTGATAGCTTTTAAAAAACTTTGTTTTTAGACATAAAACCAAAAGTCAGCAGTATATGCAGTGTGGCTACAGTTGAAGCTTTCACAGTAAATATAGGAGTAAATCAAGAATGTTCCCATTCTGTGCTATTTTGTTTTTGTTTGTTTGGGTTTTTTTATACCAAAAAAGTTATATTTTAAAATGCCTATACTTTGGAAGGTTTTTTAATAGCATAAAGGAATGTTGAACTTTGCCAAAGGCTTTTTCCTGAATCTTTTGAGATATTCATATGGTTTGGGATATTTTTGTTTATAATATGATTAATTTTGTTGATTTCTTTTAAATGTTAAACTATCCTTGCTTATTCAGTATAGATCCAACTTGGTCATAATGAATGATTTCTTAGATAAATTGCTATTGTCTTTTTGCTAGAATTTTAATTATAATTTTTGAACCAATATTCACTATGGCTCTTTTTCTTTATCCTCCCAGGCATTATATTTGTCTCATTAAAGGAGTGTTGTGGATTACTATCTTTATAAATTTTTAAAAGTAATTTATATATCATAGTTATTAATTGTTCTTTAAAAGTTTGATGGGACTTCTAGGAGCCAAGATAGCAAAGTAAGCAGGAAATTGTCTGAACTCTTTCCAAATTTACCTCCAACAAACTATAAAATAGATCCTCAAAATGAATTCTGGGATGAAACAATTTTGTAGCTCAAGACAATTTGGAAGGTCAACAGGAAAATTCTATCTCACTCAAGTAAAAGGCGAATGCAGTCCAGGGAAGACAGTGTCCCAGCAAGCCAGCAGCAGGCCCTGCCCTTAGCAAGCCAATAAGAAACCCTTATCTTCAGCACAGATCAGTAGCCAAGGCCCCATAGCCTTGGTACAGCATCAGGTGAGCAGTATCCCAGCATAGCACTAGGTGAGCAGATTCCATACCCTCTGCATCACCAGGCCCCCCACCAGGTGAGCGGCTAGGGCCTGCAGTCTGCAGCACAAGAACCTTGGGAAGAGGAAACAAAATACTTAAATAACCCCATCTTAGAAAAAGAAGTTGGACAAGCCACCACTGAACTGCCTAAGAAAAAAAATCTCCAGGGCCAGAGGGGCTCTCAAGTGAATTCTACTAAACATTTAAAGAACAATGAATTCCAGTGCTATGTAAACTATTTGGGAAAACAAGCAAAGAAGGAGTCCTACAAAATTCCTTTTATGACACAAATATGGTGCTGTTATCCAAACTAGGAAGAGCTAAAGCAGATAAAGAAAACTATAGACCAATTTCTGTAATGAATATTGATGCAAAAATTTTAAATAAGATACTAGCAAGTAGATTAAAGCAATAAATCCCAAGGATTATACACTATGACCAGGTGGGATTTATACCAGTAATGTAAGGTTGGTTCATCATTAGGAAAACTATCATCATAATTGACCACAACAGGGGGCACAGTGGATAAAGCACTGGCCCTGGATTCAGAAGGACCTGAGTTCAAATCCGGCCTCAGACACTTGACACTTACTATAGCTGTGTGACCCTGGGCAAGTCACTTAACCCTTATTGCTCTGGGGGAAAAAAAAGGAAACTAAAATAATTGACCACAACAATAACAAAACTAACAGAAATCATATGATTATTTTGATAGATGCAGAAAAAGCTTTTGACAAAATACAGTACCCATCCCCATTAAAAACACTAGAGAACATAGAAATAAATGGAGCTTTTTTAAAAAATGCTAAATACTATCTAAAACTATCAGCAAGAATTATCTCTAATGGGGATAATCTAAAAACCTTTGCAGTAAGATCAGGGGTGAAGTAAGGATCCCCATTATCTCCACTGTTATTCAATATTATACTAGAAATATTAGTTATAACAATAAAAGAAGAAAAAGAAATTGAAGGAATTAGAATAGGGAATGATGAAACAGAATTATCACTCTTTGTAGATGATATGATGGTATACTTAGAGAATCCTAGAGTTAACTGAAAAAAACTTGTTGAAATAATAACTTCAGCAAAGTTGTAGGATATAATAATGAATAATAATCATCAGCATTTCTACATATGACCAACAAAGCACAGCAGCAAGAGTTAGAAAAATTCCAATTAAAATAACTGTGGACAATATGAAATACTTGGGAGTCTGTCTGTCAAGAGAAACCCAGGAACCGTATGAACCCAAACACTTTTCACACAAATGATTAGGCTCAGGTTTATAGGGCATGTCATTTTGGGTTGCATCTTGAGCTCTTTTCCTTTTCAGAAATTTTCGCCCCATTCTCTTCTATGGATTCAAGTGTGTTCAGAATAATTTTGTGTTTTTCAGATTTTTTTCTTTATATATGAAGATGTTTTTTCCTCTGAATATTTATAATTTTTGTTACTGGAATTATTGAATTTAACTACTAAAGAAAAAGAGGAAAAAAATCAACACAACTGGTCAATATATTGATATTGTCTAAAAACATGCAAAGTATTGTAGAGTTTGAAGTGTAGCTTTTCTTTCCCTTTTTCTTTTCTGGAGGGAACCTGTTAATTCTTTCCATTGGTACCTTTAAAATATATATATATATATATTCATAACTTCTGGGTAGTTTTCTCATATTATTTCTTGTATTATGGTCTTCAGGTTTTTTGATTTGCCATATTACCCTGGAAGACCTATGAGCCTTAAATTCTTCTTTGCATCTTGTCGTTTAGACCAATGACTTTTGCTTGAATAGAGATGAGATGTGTTCTTTTAGAATCATTGCTTTTTGTTTTTCTTTCAGATTGTTCTTCACTATAGTATATTTGTATTCCAATTGTTCTTTTTCTTCTTTAGAGAGACTCTGTCAAGCGTCCAATTAAGCTAATTATTTCTGCTACAAAGACTAGCAATTCTGACATTTGTTTCTTCCTAACTTCAAGCAACATTTTCACCTCACTTTTAAATCATTTTGGAACAACCTATTGTGGTTCCATGCTCTCTTGTGAATTGTTTTGTAATATTTCTTTAGCAATGTTTGTAATCTTAAAAATTTTTTTTTGTACTCATCCTCTGTTCTAATGGTGGCTTCTTCTCTATTGATACCTGATTATGCTCTAAGTTTTTAATTGTATTATATTCTTGAAATTTTTGGTGGTTTTTAGTCTTCATTTCTTATGTTCCTCTGTCACCCATTTTCTGACTCCTCCTTTGATGGTGGATTTATCCCTGAAGCTGAATCTCTGCCTCAAGCTCTTCCCACTGGAGATGCTTACTTTTCACTAAGCTTGGCCCCATATGGATTTCAGTTCCCTTTCTGCTGGTCCCAGGCTTGCTCTGTCTGTGGCTGAGTTGATTCAGCATCTTTGACCTTTTGCAGGGTTGGGGGAGGGCAGCATGTATGTTCTAGGTATTCTCTGTAGCCCCAGGCAGAAGGAAGCCTGATTTTTTACTCTAATCTCTTTTGTCCTCCTCATGACTGGGCAGAGTCATGACTTACTTATTGCAATGTGATGGAGGAAATGCAGTCAGGGTACACTGGAAACAAGAGGGAAATACTTGAGTGAGTTCTAGACCAGAAGCCCAGTGTTTGTATGTTTCTTAGTGCCATGCCTGATCATGGTAACTCTTAAGGAAAAGTGTCCTGAGTAAGTGTTTAAGGATAGTTAACTTGTTGGACTTCTTGCTTCTAGTTCTGTAGATTCAGCTATAATTGCTCTATCTCTGACACATAATTCCTCTTTGGGAAATGTTTTTAAGAGTAAATGTGTGGGGCAGCTAGGTGGCGCAGTAGATAAAGCACCAGCCCTGGATTCAGGAGGACCTGAGTTCAAATGTGACCTCATACACTTGATACTTACCAGCTGTGTAACCCTGGGCAAGTCATCACAACCCTCATTGCCCCACAAAAAAAAAAGAGTAAATGTGGAATGGAGAAAATGTTTAGTCCTCAGTCTTTTTGGTTATGTGACTCCTCAGCAGCCAATCATTCATTCATTCATTTATCTATCTATCTACTTATTTATTTCTGCGGGGCAATGAGGGTTAAGTGACTTTGCCAGGGTCATATACCTACTAAGTATCAAGTATCTGAGGTCTGATTTGAACTCAGGTCCTCCTGAATCTTGGGCTGGTACTCTATCTACTGTGCCACCTAGCAGCCCCTCAATGATTTATTAATAACCAAATCTTATGGGCTTCCCCACCTCCATCCTTCTTGACCTCTTCATCATTGACCAAGTCTTCATCCTTCTTGACCTCTTTGCTGCAGTTGACACTGTTGACTGCCTCTTGTATCCTCTCTTCTCTGGGTTTTTGTTTGTTTGTTTGTTTGTTTGTTTTATTTTTTTAGTGAGGCAATTGGGGTTAAGTGACTTGCCCAGGGTCACACAGCTAGTAAGTGTTAAGTGTCTGAGGCCGGATTTGAACTCAGGTACTCCTGACTCCAGGGCCGGTGCTCTATCCATTGCGCCATCTAGCTGCCCCTTCTCTGGGTTTTTGTGACACTACTCTCTGTTGGCTCTGCTGCTACTCATCTAACTGCTATCCTTGATCATGTCTCTTCACTGTGGGCTTTTGTCAAGTCTCTGTCCTGGGAGTCTTCTTTTCTCCCTCTATACTGTCTCCCTTGGGCACCTCATCAGATCCCATGAACTTAGTTATCATCTTTATACAGATGCCTCACAGGTTTATGCATACAGCCCCAGTCTCTGCTCTGAGCTTTAGTTCTATATCATGAATGCCTATTAGACATCAACATGTCTGAATGTTCCAGAGACACCCCAAAGTCAATATATAAAATCCATCCTCTTTCCCTCAAAACCACCTATATTTCAAACTTCCCTGTTTCTGTTGAAATAGCCACCATTCTTCCAACCCTCCAAGTTTGTAACCTCAGTGTTTTATTCAACTCCTCATTCTTCCCCAGTTAGAATTCCTTGATAGTAGAGATTTTTTCATTCCTTGCATTTGAACTACCCCAGTGCATGGCATAGTAGTTAGTAAATGTTTAATAAATTAATAATTAATAAATGTTTGTTGATTCATTGATTTATCGACCATTCTGTAACTTTCTACTAACCATCATGTCCTCACATCTACTGGACAGTGATACAATGTAGCTAAGGTTTACAAAGCACATTATAAATATGATCTCATTTTTTTCTTCAAAATAATCCTACGAGGTGTAGGTGTTATTATTACTCCCACTTTACATATGAGAAAACTGAGACAAAGGTTAAATGATGTAACGATCTGAATGATGCCACCTGCTGGAGACTTACTATAGGAAAGCTCCACTATGAAGAGAAGGCCTCTGACATGGCCGTGGTGGAGGCTAGACTCCTGAGGACTTCACAGGGGAGTGGAGGAAAGCTAGGATTGCCAGGTTGTAGGAATTCTGTTCTCAATCTTTCTCTTTCTTTTACTATCTTTCTTTCTTTCTTTTTTTTTTTTTAGTGAGGCAATTGGGGTTAAGTGACTTGCCCAGGATCACACAGCTAGTAAGTGTTAAGTGTCTGAGGCCGGATTTGAACCCAGGTACTCCTGACTCCAGGGCTGGTGCTCTATCCACTGCGCCACCTAGCTGCCCCTACTATCTTTCAATAAACCCTTAAAAACCTAAACTTGTTTATCAGTGATTTTGATCAGTTTCCCCCCAAAACTGGGGGGGGCAGATTAGAACCTACATTTAGAAATTTAAATTACACAATGACTTGCTCAGGGTCACATAGCTGGTGAATATGAGGCTAAATTTGAACATGTGTCTTTCTGGAAGATTCTAAGTTCAGTGCTCTATCTAGGGCACCATCTAGCTGTTAAAAGGATGAACTTAAAGTTCTACAAGTCCTAAAGTTCCTTTTGAATCATCAAAGAAATTTTGAATTCAGTGCAGTATGCTTTCAGTGCTGAGTTTATATTTTACTGTAATATTTTGAACGTTAGTAATTCATGTATGGTAGACAGGCAGCTGCTGATTGTTGTCCTTCAGTATTGAAGAGGACGATGACATCAGGAGATGATGTCATGACTTACAGTGAATTGGATTTAAGTGAGGGAGGGCTGTGCAAAGTCACCAACCTCACTCACTCCTCCTGAGCTATCTGGGTCCAGAGGCAAGGTATACATGAGGATAACTGGAGATGGCCCCAGATGTTTGAGGCAGTTGGGTTTAAGTGACCTGTCCAGGGTCACACAGCTAGTAACTGTCGAGTGTCTGAGGGAAGATTTGAACTCATATCCTCCTGACTCCAGTACCAATGTTCTATCCACTGCACCACCTAGCTGCTGATATACAAATGATGAAGAGGTAGTATAGCACAGTGTATGGTGCTGGATGTGGTGTCAATAGTAGCACCTACCTTATAGATTTGTGAACTGAGAAAATGTGTGTAAATTGCTTTGCAAATCTTAAAGCATTACACAAAGGTCTGTTATTATGATTGTTAAATCAAATAGGTGATTAAAGAATGGTATCTGAACCCACCGCAGTGGTGTAGTTTTCTTAGAGGAAGAGGACTTTCCTTCAGCTGTCAGTTCTACTTATGACTTTGGCTACATCATTTCATGTCATTGTGCCTCAGTTTCCTCACCAACAATTTGAAGAAGCTGGACTAGACGATCTTTTTTTTTTTTTTGTGAGGCAATTGGGTTTAAGTGACTTGCCTAGGGTCACACAGCTAGTAAGTGTTAAGTGTTTGAGGCCAGATTTGAACTCAGGTCCTCCTGACTCCAGGGCTGGTGCTTTATCCACTACGCCACCTAGCTGCCCCTAGATTATCTTTAAGGTCCCTTCCAGTCCTATTATACTATGTTCTATGACCTCTGTGCTCCAATGTGAAGTGTGGGTGGGGAAGGAGTGAGGATGTGTGTGGTTGGAGTAACCATAAAGCTCTTTCTTCTCTGTCTGCCACAAATGGAGTTGGGAATAGGTCCAATATTTAGTAGATGAATTATTTCACCTTCCTAAGTTTTCGTTTCCCCATCTGTAAAATAGGATTAATGATACCTTTACTGCTTACTTCATAGGGTTGTTGGGAGCAGAGTGGCATGCAGTTACATCGAGGGGTTCCTACTATATACCAGGCCCTGTGATAAGTGCTTTACAAATATTATTTCATTATATATCCACACACAATTCTTATTTTGCTATATTACTTTCAGTTTAGTGTGGGTGGGTAGAGCAATGCCAATTTAAAACGTGCAGCAAATCATCATTAGTCAAAGTAAAGCTACCCAGCTCAGACCCCATTTTCCAGCCTTTGCTCCTAGATCTGCTTGCCTTGTTTTGTTTTGTTTTGTTTTAGCCAGACTTTCTTTTATTAACCACCTACTAGTTCTTCACAACTAGTCTAAGTATGGAAACTCTGCTGTGAAGACAGTTCCCCGTACTTCCCCCAATTCAGAATATTTAGTATAGTAAAAAAAAGAATAATTTAATATAGTAAAAAAGTGTTTGACTGGGATGTAGGAGGTGTAAGGAGAGACAGTGGTTGGTTTCTTCCAAGTCTGGTGATATGATCTTAGGTAAATTATTTCTAGTCTCTGAACCTCAGTTTTCCCAACTATAAATGATGGGGTCAAACTAGGTCTTGGGATGCTGTTTTAATGCTTGCTTTTTTCTCTTTGCAGGTTATGATTGTGGTGGGCGGCCAAGCCCCCAAAGCTATCCGGAGCGTTGAATGTTATGATTTTGAGGAGGACAGATGGGATCAGATTGCTGAACTTCCTTCAAGGAGATGCAGAGCAGGTGAGATAAATGATTTTTTTGGAACTGTAGTATGACATACCCATTGCCTTATACAACTCTTGTTTTTTCTTAAAACCTTCCTTCTCAGCCTCAGAGGAGTGTTCTAGGGCTGTCTCCCCTGATAGTTTGAGGCAACATAAAGGCCTGATTGGTGTGGAGGGGAGAGCCCTGCACAGAGCAGAGTTATTGGGTTTGAGTAGTCTTGACTCTGCTACTCATTATTCTGTGACCTTGGGCAAATCGCTGAGTTTTTCTTAGCCTGAATTTCTTCGTTTGTAAAATTAGGCCATTGGATTAGACAACTTCTAAGGTCCCTTCCAGCCCTAAATCTATCCCTTTATGATCCTATGATCTGGGTTTGAATTCAGGTTCTAATTACTATCTGTGTGACTTTGTCATTCTGGGCTTAAGTTTTCTTTCTTTTTTTTTTTTTTTAGTGAGGCAATTGGGGTTAAGTGACTTGCCCAAGGTCACACAGCTAGTAAGTGTTAAGTGTCTGAGGCTGGATTTGAACTCAGGTACTCCTGACTCCAGGGCCAGTGCTCTATCCACTGCGCCACCTAGCTGCCCCTAAGTTTTCTTATATGTAAGATTGGGAGACTGGATTATATCTGATGCAAATTAATTTAACAAGCATTTATTAAGCACCTGCTATGTAGTCAGTGAGGGAGTCAACAAGCAACTTAACCACTTACTTTGTGTCAGGTTCTGGGGGGTACAAAGACAAAATGAAAAGCAAAACAAAACATGAGCCAATCCCATTTAACTCTGAATCTATGATCTTATGGCTCTAGAAATGTAAGTTTATTTTGAATATTTCTTTCACACTTCAAGCATTGTTTTCTGGGTAGATTATAACCCCTTCATGACTGTGAAGTTACCATAGCTAAAAAAGTCATAACCCCATAGCCACCCCATTAATGAACATCTCTCCATTTAGCTCGGCCTTGGACAGGATAGAGTCCATCATTGGGCTGAATCTTTCCTAGATTGATAGGAAGTACCTGAGCTCTACTCTCTGAGTCTTCAGGAACTGGAGATTTCTTCCATTTCATTCTGTGAGCATTTCGATGCCTCCTGTGTGTCAGCTATGATTCAAGGTGCTGGGGATCTAAGGATAAGAACCAAACAGTCTCTGTCCTCTGGGGTGGATAATTAATTATAACAACTGAGGAAACACAATCCTAGCATAATAAATGGGTCAGCGGACTCCCCAGTTAGTCCAAGCACTCTAAATACAGAGTGAGACAGATTTTTATGTATTATAAACAACTAATCAAATAAGACCAGTTAAGTCAAAGAAAACAATGAACAGAATTCACACCAGGATACAAAATTCGGTATCTGATTTCCAATGGGCGGAAAGATTAGGGGGCTTTCCAAGTTGGGAGGGGGATGAATGATTTTGAAAGTTGGGAGGAGGGAGAACAAGCAGGTGCAATTTCCCGAAATCATAAAAAGAGGTGTCTCACTCCTCCCAAGTGTCTGTGTTTAATCAAAGGAACATGGAAACAGTGACAGATTGACTAGTATGGGGCCAATTATCAGATAAGACAAATGGGTTGCTTGAGATATATAATTGTGAGAAACTCCTTGCATCAGTTTTCAGATCCAATTGGGTTTCTGTTCAGCATAACCTAGGTGCTTAGTTAAATCTCTCTTTGTTGTTTTTTTTTTTTTAATTTTGTGGGGCAATGGGGGTTTAAGTGACTTGCCCAAGGTCACACAGCTAGTAAGTGTCAAGTGTCTGAGGCCGGATTTGAACTCAGATACTCCTGAATCCAGGGCCAGTGCTTTATCCACTGTGCCATCTAGCTGCCCCCTAAATCTCTCTTAAACAACAGGTAGAGCTGGTCCAGCTGCCCAGCCACACAGGACTAGGTTCAAACAATGCAGTAGTTTTCTCACAATTTTCATAACTGAATAAAGTCTTCTCACAAGACAGAAATGAGACTAGACCCATAATTGAAAAGAAAGGGAACTGCGCTAGATCCAGAATTGAGTCACAAGATGGAGTCAGTGTGGTTCACTCAGTTTCCACACCTCAAAGAATTTATTCCATGCCATTTTGACATTTATTGTTTCAGTTGTGTCTAGTAAGTGTCAAGTGTCTGAGGCCGCATTTGAACTCAGATCCTCCTAGCTGCCCCTCCAACTTGTTTGAGGAAACTGAAGCAAATAGGGTTAAGTGACTTGCCCAGGGTCACAGAGCTAGAATGTGTCTGAGGACTGATTTGAACTCTGGTCTTCCTGAATCCAGGCCTGTAGCTCTATTCACTGTACCATTTAACTGCTACTGCCCATGTTGAGATTGTGAAGGACAATAATAAAAGGATTTTTAAAACTTAATTTTATTTTTTTTACTTACAAGCATTTGTTTTCTCTCTCTTCCACTTCTCCCTGCTCCCACCATTGGGAAAAACAATATCCTTGCAACAATATGCATAGTCAAGAAGAACAAATTCCTAGACTGGCCGTGTCTAAAAATGTATGTGGTCATCATATTAATCAGAGTTAATAAGAGAAGTTTTAAAAATAAAAATGTATCATATTAGTCTTCACTAATGTTGTCCTCTGATGTTTCGTCATGATTTTTAGAGGTGAACCCTGGATCCTCATAGGCTTAAATGCCATCAGAGTACAAACTTTGGAAGGATCTACTAAGCCAAAAGGGTTCTGAATAGGTGCTTAGTTACAGATTGTGTCTTTCCCCTGACTTCATATTGGTCACAACATGATACATATTTTGGTCCTAGCAATCACAGATCCTTAAAGGTATTAGACTGAGTAAAATTTAATATCCATTTTAGTGTTAGCCTTCATAAAACAGAACTCAAAAGGTAACTCTCTTTATTTATTTATTTATTTATTTTGTGGGGCAGTGAGGGTTAAGTGACTTGCCCAGGGTCACTTAACACAGCTAGTAAGTGTCAAATGTCTGAGGCCAGATTTGAACTCAGCTCCTCCTGAATCCAGGGCTGGTGCTTTACCCACTGTGCCACCTAGCTACCCCCAAAAGATAACTCTTAAAGAAAAGACCCACCACCATATAAGCAATAGATGTTATTTGAGGTTAACTGATAATTTGAACTATCAATGCTGGTGTCATATTTCCTCTTCTTCCCCTTTCAATCAAACAATCAACATGCATTTATTGAGTTCTTAATAAGTGCCATACAACAAGATAAAAAAAAAGTCCCTATCCTCCGGGAGCTTATAGTCTAACAAAGGAGGTAATATGCAAAGAACTATGTACACACAAGGCATATACATGATAAACTGGGGGTAATCTCAGGGGGGAGGCATTACGATTAAGGAGGCTTCTTGAAGAAGGAGGGATTTTGACTGGGACTTGGTGGAAGCCAGGGAAGTTAGGAGGTGAAATTGAAGAGGGAAATCCTTCCAGGTGTAGGGGATAGCCTTCCAGGGTTGGGAGATGGAGGGGCTTGTTCAAGGAGCATTAGGGAGGCCAATGTCACTGGATTGGCAGAGTATGTGGAGGGCAGTAAGGTAGAAGAAGACTGGAAAGGTAGAAAGGGGGCAGGTTATGAAGAGTTTGAAAAGTCAGAAGATTTATATTTAATCCTGGGTATGATAGGGAGTCACTAGACTTTATTGAAAAGGGAAGTGATGTGGACAGATCTGTGTTTTCGGATGATCAATGTGAAGGCTGAGTAGATGATGCACTGAAGTGGGGACAGACTTAATGCAATAGTACAGTTTTGAAATGATGAGGGTCTGTGACAGGGTAGCTGCAGGAAAGGTGGGGGTGGGGATAGATGAGAGATGTTAGGAAGGTAGAAATGACAGCACTTGGCCATTGGTTGTCAATGGGGAATGGGAGTGAGGAGTTGAAGATGACACTGGATTTCAAGCCTGAATGACTGGGAGGATAGTGGTGCCCTCTACAGTAATAGGGAAGGTAGTAAGAGGGAGAGGGAAGAGTTTGTACCCTTTTAAATTTGGCTTCTGTGCCTTGCCTGGGCTATTTCCTATACATAGAATATCCTCCTCTTTGCCTGTTTAAAGCCTATTTATCCTGTAAAGCCCAACTCAAATGTCATTTCCAACCACTGAAGCTTTCCCTAATTTTCTGGGAAAACCAGGCCCTCCATAGCACTTTGGTGTATAATTCTCTAATTCACATATTATTTAATATTATGTATTATAGTTCTCTGTATTATTATTTTATTCCCATACTACACTATAAGCTCCTTAAAGGTAGGCATGATGTCTTATCTGAGCTTTATATCTCTCCCAGAACCCAGCACCGATTGCATTTTTTGTTTGTTTCAACCTATGATTTCATCATTGGGAGCTCCCAATATGGAGTCACTGATGCACAATATCTATAATTATTAATCTGAGAGAATTGCCTGGGGTCAGTGATTTGTCCTCGGTCACATAGCTAGGATGTGTCAGAGGCAGAACTTGACCCTAGCTCTTCCTGACGCCCAGGCGAGCTCTCCATTTTCAGCCACTATCCCAGGTTGCCACTCTGTGCTCTATTAATGTTGCTTATATCGTACAATTGAAAATTGACTAGTTCTCCTTGCTATTACATGTGCTAAACCCAAAATCTTTGCTTTTCCTGCTCCTCAGGAGTCGTGTTCATGGCCGGAAGCGTTTATGCTGTAGGGGGCTTTAATGGCTCCCTTCGTGTTCGGACTGTTGATGTGTATGATGGTGTGAAGGACCAGTGGACGTCTATTGCCAGCATGCAGGAGCGCCGGAGCACGCTAGGCGCAGCTGTGCTCAATGACCTCCTCTATGCAGTGGGAGGGTTTGATGGTAGCACAGGTAGGCTCTTAGAACTTTAGTCTAGGACACAGCCATGAGTTTGACCAAACACAGTGAGAAGATCCATTTCATTCCTCTCCTCCCCTGCAAAGTTCTTGTCAACTGCTCATTAGTGTAATCACTGATCCATCCATACTCTCTCTCTGCCCTATGTTCTCTGTGTCTTTTCATCTTCTAATCTCTGTCTTACATACACATAATCTCTTTTGACACCACAAACATAATTTTGTCCCCATAGACACATAAATTCTTTCTTGCTTAATCAAAGTGCATTTTATTAAGTCCTTACTATGTGTCAAATATCGAGCTAAAAAGAATATAAAGAAAAAAAAGTATTAAAAAAGAAAAAGACAAAAAAAGCCCTTGTCTTTGAGGAGTGAGTGAAAGGGAGTAAAGAGACTACGAATATAGGACAGGGCTGGGTTATGAATCAGTTAATTAACAAGCATTTATTAATCACTTACTATGTGCCATACACTATGCTACATGCTAGATAGAGATAGGTCATAGGCACCACCAGAGCTTATTGGGAAGGGGGTGACATGGTCAGACCTATGCTTTAGGAAAATCATTTTGACAGCTGTGTGGAGGATAGATTGGAATGGAGAGAGATCTGAGGCAAGGAGACCAATTAAGGTACCATTGCAATTGTCCTGACAAAAGGTGATGAGGGCATGAACTAGAGTGTTGGCTGCATGAGTCGAGGGAAAGGACAGTTATGGAAGATGATTGGAGGAATAAATGGCAAGATTTGGCAACTGATCAGGTATGTGGAATGAATGAATTTGAGGAGTCAAGGATGACACCCAAGTTGCTAATGTAAATGATTGAGAGGATGGTGCTCACAGAAGTAATAGGGCAGTAAGGAAGAGGTTTGGGGGCAGGGGTGGGAGGAAATAATAATAAAGTAGGCCTATAAATATAGACCTGGGAATCATCTGTATAGAGATGACAGTTGAAGGGAAGCTAGGTGGAGCAGTGGATAAAGCACCAGCCCTAGATTCAAGAGGACCTGAGTTCAAATCTTGCCTCGGACACTTGACACTTACTAGCCGTGTGACCCTGGGCAAGTCATTTGACCCTCATTGCCCCACAAAAAAAAAAAAAAGAGAGAGATGACAGCTGAGCCATGGCAGTTGTTGAGATCACCAAGCAAGCAAGATGGTAAAGAGGAAGAAGAGAAAAAGAGGAACATTCATAGTTAGTGGATGTGAACTGGATCTAAAGAACAAGGCAATGAGACTAAAAAAGAGCAGCTATAATGGTAGCAGTGTAACCAGGAGAGAACAGTGTCAACCTAATGAGGAGAGAGTATCTAGGAGAGAATCAACAGGGTCAGGTGCTGCAGAGAATTCAGGAAAGTATCAGGATGGAGAAAAGGCCGTTAGATTTATCAATTAAGAAGTCATTGGTTGGGGCAGCTAGTTGGCGCAGTGGATAAAGCACCGGCCCTGGATTCAGGAGGACCTGAGTTCAAATCAGGCCTCAGACACTTGACACTTACTAGCTGTGTGACCCTGGGCAAGTCACTTAACCCTCATTGCCCCACAAAAACAAAAACAAAAAAGCTTAAAGCATTAAAATTTTGGGGGGCAGCTAGGTGGCGCAGTGGATAAAGCACTGGCCTTGGATTCAGGAGGACCTGAGTTCGGATCCAGCCTCAGACACTTGACACTTAACTAGCTGTGTGACTCTGGGCAGGTCACTTAAACCTCATTGCCCTGCCAAGAAAAAAAAAAAAAGAAAAAAAAAAGTCATTGGCGGGGGGGGGGGGGGGGGGGGCAGCTAGGTGGTGCAGTGGATAAAGCACCCGCCCTGGATTCAGGAGGACCTGAGTTCAAATCCGGTCTCAGACACTTGACATTTGCTAGCTGTGTGACCTCGGGCAAGTCACTTAACCCTCATTGCCTGGACAAAAAAAAAAAAAGAAGTCATTGGTAACTTTGGGAAGAGCAGTTTTGGTTGAATGATGACATCAGAAACCGTATTGCAGAAATTTAGAAATGACAGGGGAGGAAGAACTGAGTGTAGATGGCTTTCTTAAAGAGTTTAGTCAAGAGGGGGAGCAGAGATACAGGATGATAGTTAATGGAAGCTGTAGGAGCATTTTAAGGATGGGGAGATAAGAGCATATTTGGAGGCAGCTTGGAAGGAATCAGTAGATAGAGAGACTGATAATTAGGAGGGGTGATAGTGCAGATAATCTGCTGGAGAAGGTGATGGGATTAAGGGCACATGTGGATAGACTGGCCTTGGCAAAGAGAAGGAGCACTTCATTATCATAGACTGGGGGAAAGAAGAGTAGGGGATGATGCCAAAGGACTTTAAGAAATGGGAAGAAGAAGCAGTTCGGGGGGAGGGGGATAGAGACTATAGTGTGGGGTTTGAGGAGAAAAGATGAAAAGATAAGATTTGGAATAGCTGCTGTGGTGAGGGAGGTAGAAAATAATTTAATTAGGGAGATGTAGGATTGTCTTGCTGCAGTGAGGGCTCATTTCAGATTAGAGATCATCAATTTGTAATGATCCTAGTCAGCGTGACTTTATGACTTCTCCAGCTCCACTCAGCACCATGTGGAGAGAAGGTGACTGAGGGTAGCCGTAATCCATGGCTGAGGTTTGGCAAGTCATGAGTGTCTATAGAACAAGGGGGGCACATCTATGTACTCCCACAGATACTTGCTCACACAAAGGCACATAGTCTCTCTTTTTACTCATGCAAATAAAACTACACGCACTATCTTTCTCAGACACAGAGTATGTCACACACACAAGAACACACACACACACACATACCCACTATTTTTCTTATATTCCCACACATAGAGACACACTGCTTATGAAAGCTGATGTCTGTAGTCAATGACAGCAAGGTGACAGAGAAGTCTTTCCTATTTCTTGGTTCCCAGGTCTTGCCTCAGTGGAAGCCTACAGTTACAAAACAAATGAGTGGTTCTTCGTGGCACCTATGAACACAAGGAGAAGCAGTGTGGGAGTGGGTGTTGTGGAAGGTAAGTAAAGGTGGCAGGGGTGGGAATAAGAAGTGATTGGTTTCTCTGGTTGGCTCAGGGATTCTGAGGCCCTTCCAACCCCTCTCTCTTCTATGGGCTCCAAGGGGGAAGATCTCTTTGCTTCTGACCATGTGGGTGCCTCAAGTTAATCCACGAGCTGGCGATTTGGTTTTGGGGCAGTCTCTTTATTCCTCTTTCATCTAAGCTGCTGGTTTTGAGGTTTTTGTTAATACCTCACCTACATAGACTGAGTGGGAAGGATTTGAGAGATAAGGCAAGGTAAGTTCAATGTATGGCTCCCTGGTGAAAGGAAGAGGATGAAGGTAAACTGGAGTTTCAGTTCATTAGTCAGGTATCTTCATTTGGTTAACTTTGTTCACATTTTTTCCCAATTTCTTTTTGGAGGTGGTGAGGCAATTGGGGTTAAGTGACTCACCCAGAGTCACACAGCTAGTAAGTGTTAAGTTTTTGAGGCAGGATTTGAACTCAGGTCCTCCTGAATCTAGGGCTGGTACTCTATCCATTGCACCACCTAGCTGCCCCACTTTGTTCATATTTTTAAAAAAATATATTTTAAAAAAAATAGTAGAGGCAGAGTGGGGTAGTGGGGTAAAGAGCCAGTCTTCAAGTCAGGAGGACTCGGGGTTCAAGTGTGCACTTAAAACAGTCTGACTGGGGGCAGCTAGGTAGCGCAGTGTATAAAGCACTGGCCCTGGATTCAGGAGGACCTGAGTTCAAATCCGGCCTCAGACACTTGACACTTACTAGCTGTGTGACCCTGGGCAAGTCACTTAACCCTCATTGCCCCACAAAAGCAAAACAAAACAAAAAGCCCAACACTCTGACTGTATGACTTTAACCTGCTGGTGCTTCGGACAACTCTGTGCTGCAAAACAGCTGCTCACTGTTCTGGCAGAAGGAGTTCCCCCTCTTGGATTTCTTTACATCTGTGGTCCAGATCTCTCTCTCTCTCTCTCTCTCTCTCTCTCTCTCTCTCTCTCTCTCTCTCTCTCTCTCTCTCTTTCTTTCTCTCTCTTCCCTCCCTCCCTCTCCCTCTCTCTCTGGCATTGGGATCATTATGACTTATACACTGGAATACAGTTGGGAGAACTTAGAGGTAGGGAGAACAGTTAAGCTATTTAACAATTCAATTCAAGAAACATTTATTGAGTATGTGCTATGTGCAGGGCACTGTGGTAGGTAGCTGGAGACACAAACATGGAAAAGGACATAGTTCCTGTCCTGTTATTAGAAAGGCCTCCTACCCTCACCATCTGGTGCTGTGATCTTATAGTATTGAGGTGTTTAATTTTCCCTTTAGAAATATATTTTCTGGGGCAGCCAAGTGGTGCAGTGGATAAAGCACTGGCCCTAGAGTCAGGGGGACCTGAGTTCAGATCCGGCCTCAGACACTTGACACTTACTAGCTGTGTGACCCTGGGCAAGTCACTTAGCCCTCATTGCCCCACCAAAAAAAAAAAAAAAAGAAAGAAAAAGAAACAAAAGAAATATATTTTCCTTTTTTTAAAAAAAAGTTTAACTGATGCTTTTTATTGCATTGTTGTTATTTCCCAATACCCAAGCCCCACCTCCCTGCACTCCCCAAACCTTGCAGGGAAACACTCCCCTGTAACAAATTTTGCCTTTCCTGGGCTTCACTTTTCCTCATCTGGAAATGTGAGGGTTGCAGTGGATAGCTTCTGAGGACCTTTCCTTTTCTGTGGTCTTAAGAAATAAGACCAACACAGTGGGCATGTGTGGGAGTATGAGGCTCACTCTTCACCTGTGTTCTACCTCCTCTCTATTGAGAGGAGGGAGATAGATTTAATTATCAGTCCTCTCAGTCCAGTCAAGATAGGCATTGATCTCAGTTCCAATGTATTTTAGTGTTCTTTTTCTTTCCGTTAATGAGGTCATTGCAAGTATTATCTCAATTCTTCTTACATTGCTGTGTACCCATTCATACAGTTCTTCCCAGGTAACTCTGAATTCCTCTCATTGATTCTCACAGTGCAGTCACATTATGTTTATATGCCACTGTTTGTTCAGCCATTTCCCATTTGATGGGTATCCATTTTATTTCTAGTTTTTTGATATTACAAAAAGTGCTGTCATTGGTATATATGGAATTTCTTTCTCTGTCTTTGACCTCCTTGGAGTACGTGCACAGTAGTGGGATCACTGTTATTACAAAGGTAATAAACAGTTTAGTCATTTTTCTTACACAGAGTCATCTCTATCACTTACTACATAGATGACCTTAGACAAGTCACTTAAGGAGACTGAGGAAGTTGGACAATATGACCCCTGACATTTCTTCCATCCCTGGATCTAATATCCTATAAACCTTGTGTTTTCCAGAATGGAAACAATTCACACCACCATTAATAGAGTATTAGTGTGCCTGTTTTCTCTCATTTATAACCCTGCAACATTTATAGCTTGTCTTTTTTTAATCATCTGTGCTAATTTGTTAGATAAAAGGCAGTGAAACCTCTGGGTTCTTTTAAATTTGCATTTCTCTTATTATTAGTGATTTAGAGGATTTTTAGAAATATAATCCTGACAAAAATGAAACTGGCACAGCTAGCAATGAAATCGGTCAGTGCCAAGAAAATGTTTCTGCTAATGAGGTCAGTCATTTCTTAGACTCATTCTCTCAGTGGAGCGAGTGGAATGTGTTCTTCCTGGTCCTCTCTTCTGCTCAATGTAAGTGTTCTTTGGGTAACCAGCTTCTATTTACCACCCCTCCTCCTCCTCCCTTGTTGTTCCTCAGCCAAGAATATCCAACAATAGACCAGGGGTTAAAAATAGCAAACTATGGTTAAGCAGACACAAGTAAAGCTTTGCAGTCACAGCATGGAGATTTTTGCAGCTCATGTCGGGATGGAGTTTGTGAAGTTCAAGGAGATGTTTTAATGTTAGTAATTTAAAACACTTCATTTGAGGGATATTGCTGTGTGTGCCTCCTGTATGTAGAAGAAAACATTGTCTTTTAACCTGGCACATTTTTTTTTTTTTGCAGGGCAATGGGGGTTAAGTGACTTGCCCAGGGTCACACAGCTAGTAAGTGTCAAGTGTCTGAGGCCGGATTTGAACTCAGGAACTCCTGAATCCAGGGCCAGTGCTTTATCCACTGCGCCACCTAGCCGCCCCAACCTGGCACAATTTAAATGAGAAGACAGGCTGTGAATGCGCTCGCTCCTCTCTCTGTCTCTGTCTCTCTCTGTCTCTCTGTCTCTGTCTCTCTCTCCCCATCTCTCCCCCTCTCTTTCCCTCTCTCTCTGTCTCTGTCTCTCTCTCTATCTCTCTCTCCCCCTCTCTTTCCCTCTCTCTCTCTCTCTCTGTCTCTCTCTCCCCCTCTCTGTCTCTGTCTCTCTCTCTGTCTCTGTCTCTCTGTCTCTCTCTCCCCCTCTCTTTCCCTCTCTCTCTCTCTGTCTCTGTCTCTCTCTGTCTCTCTCTCCCCCTCTCTTTCCCCCTCTCTCTCTGTCTCTGTCTCTCTCTGTCTCTCTCTCCCCCTCTCTTTCCCCCTCTCTCTCTGTCTCTGTCTCTCTCCCCCTCTTTTTCCCTCTCTCTCTCTCTCTGTCTGTCTCTGTCTCTGTCTCTCTGTCTCTCTCTGTCTCTCTCTCCCCCTCTCTTTCCCTCTCTCTCTCTCTGTCTCTCTCTGTCTCTGTCTCTCTCTCCCCCTCTCTTTCCCTCTCTCTGTCTCTGTCTCTCTCTGTCTCTGTCTCTCTCTCCCCCTCTCTTTCCCTCTCTTTCTCTCTGTCTCTCTCTCCCCCTCTCTCTCCCTCTCTCTCTGTCTCTCTCTCCTCCTCTCTTTCCCTCTCTCTGTCTCTCTTTCCCCCTCTTTCCCTCTCTCTCTCTGTCTCTGTCTCTCTGTCTCTCTCTCCCCCTCTCTTTCCCTCTGTCTCTCTGTCTCTGTCTCTCTCTGTCTCTCTGTCTCTGTCTCTCTCTCCCCCTCTCTTTCCCTCTGTCTCTCTCTGTCTCTGTCTCTCTCTCCCCATGGATCATAGATTTAGAGCTGGGAGGTAGTGTAGAGGTCATCTGGTCCAGCACCCTCATTCTGCAGATGATGAAGCCAGGCACCTTGCAAGATGAAGTCACTCGCCCAAAGTCACATGGGTGGTAAGGAGCAGAGCTGGTTTTAAACACAGACCCTCTGGCTCTTCATATGGTGCTCTTTATCATTGAATTCATTGTCTATTTGAAGCTTACTTGGATTTGAGCCACCCAGAGATAGTAGCGTATCCATTTCCCTCATCCCCAGAAAGCCTCAGAACATGAAAGACATTGAGGGAGTGATTTTTTTTTAACCACAGTAACTCACAAATACTATCTGCTAAGGTACAGAGGGTCTAAGAACTTTTTTTGTGGGGTTTTTTGTTTTTTGGGGTTTTTTGCGGGGCAATGGGGGTTAAGTGACTTGCCCAGGGTCACACAACTAGCAAGTGTCAAGTGTCTGAGGCCAGATTTGAACTCAGGTCCTCCTGACTCCAGGGCCAGTGCTTTATCCACTGCGCCACCTAGCTGCCCTGGGTCTAAGAACTTTACTAGTGGAAGGGGCAACAACAACAAGGACATAATCCATCCTTGAGGAAGTGTATAAGGTATAGAGACCAGCTGAGTGGTGCCATGGATAGAGTCCTGGGCCTGAAGTCAGGAAGATCTGAGGTCAAATCCACTCTTAGATACTTACTAGCTGTATGACCCTGAGCAAGTCACTTAACCTCTGTTTGTCTCAGTTTCCTCAACTGTAAAATGGTGATAATAACAGTACCTACCTTCCAGGTTTCCTGTAGGGGTCAAATTAAATATTTATAAAGTACTTATTAGCCAGTACTTGGCACATATGACACTATATAAATGCTTATTCTCTTTTTCTTCTAGAGCATAGATGGGGGCTCAAGGCAGATAAACTTATTTACTTCAGAGAATAAAGTTGACAGATTTATTGCAACTGCCTTCTGGGAATTCACCTGACCCAATAGTAGATGTGAGATGGAGGCAATCTGAATGTTTTAGTTGCTAAAGATTTGAGATCTGCATCAGTCAGTCCATTTATCCCTGTTCAACTCTCAGCTGTGATCATTAGGTTAATGTATTTATTGGACCGTGTACATTGATTGAACTGAATCAATAAGAGCATGGGCTCCAGAAATGGGAATATCCCCCAATCCCCAGTATCTAGGATTTTGCCAAAGCGTGCTAAGGGGGAGAAGCCACGCCTCCCGTCAAGTAACATATAGTCTATTAAAACACAAAATAGAAACACCTGACATTGACAGAGACCTCCGACCATGGTGAGATAGAAGTGTTTTGATGGGGGATTGCATTGGCAGGTTGGAAAAAAAAATACTGCATCAACCCAGATGAGCATTCTAGGTGAAGAGGACCTTCCACTACGATTTATTTTTATTTTATTTTATTTTTTGCAGGGCAGTTGGGGTTAAGTGACTTGCCCAGGGTCACACAGATAGTAAATCCAGGGCCGGTGCTCTATCCACTGCGCCACCTAGCTGCCCCCCCTCCCACTATGATTTAAAAGAAGGGTGGATAGTATGGCAGGATGGAAATTAAGATTAGGCTGTCAGTGGAATATATTTGGCAGAGGTTTCAATAGGAAAATCTTTTCTGCCATGACTTCTTTCTTCCGTGACTTCTGGTAGAATGGAAGGTCCCTGAAGTCAGGACTGGTTTTTTCATTCTGTTTTTGTATCCTCAGGGCAAGCACACTTGATGACAATGCTGGCTGAATTGCCTTGGCTTCTGTGGTGCTAATGTCATCCCTGCTTTGTTTCCCCCCCCAGGAAAGTTATATGCTGTTGGAGGTTATGATGGGGCTTCCCGCCAGTGCCTCAGTACTGTGGAACAATACAACCCAGCGACCAATGAGTGGACATATGTGGCAGACATGAGCACGCGCCGCAGTGGTGCAGGTATCAAGGTGTTGGGTGTCAAGGTCTTTGAGAATTAGAAGCTTCTAGTGAAGGCAGCCAGATCATTCTTCCAGTTCTTCCCTTCCAGGGTGTTTAATTACTGAGGGTAATGGTGCCACCAAGACAGCAAGACCTTACATGCTCAAGAAGACAGGTGGTGAGAGTCATCTGGGGCTAGGGTTCAGCAAGTCATGAGTGTCAGAATTGAGAGGGGAGGATAGTGAAGAGTTAAACTCATTAGAAGTTGAGAGCTAGACCAATTTTTAATTTCATTTAATTTTTTTTTTTTTGGCGGGGCAATGAGGGCTTAAGTGACTTGCCCAGGGTCACACAGCTAGTAAGTGTCAAGTGTTTGAGGCTGGATTTGAACTCAGGTCCTCCTGAATCCAGCGCCAGTGCTTTATCTACTACACCACCTAGCTGCCCGTAGACCAAATTTTCATAATATTATTAACAATAACAACCTTAAACTTGAATAACACTTTACAATGTTGAAAGCATGTTCATGTCCCTTATTGCATTTTACTCTCAGAATAGTCCTGTGAAATAGACATGGTAGATCTACTCTCCCTATTTTGTACATATCTGCCAGGGGCATCTAGGTGGCACAGTGGATAAGAACACTGACCCTGAAGTTGGGAGGATGTGAGTTCAAATTTGACCTAAGATAATTTCTAGCTCTGTGACCCTGGGCAAGTCACTTAACTCCAGTTATCTTAAATATTTGGGGCTATCTCTAGTCATCCTGATGTATATCTTGCCACTGGACTCAGAAAGCTGTGAAGGTGAGAGTGAGGTTGGTGATTGCACAGCCCTCCCTCACTTAAATCTAATTCACTACCATCGCCCTATGTCATGGTTCAATTTGAGAACCAAGGACAAACAACAAGATGTCTCTCTGACCTCCCTCCGTCTCAGTGATGGACTTCTCATTTGAGGATGAGAGCTGAGTTCAGGCAGTTTGGCTGCAAGATAACTGGCAACTAGATGAATTCTTTTGGCTACAGCAACTCCTAAAGTGTGTACAGGGAGGTGTGTCTGTGCCAGCAGAAGGAATACTTGCATCTTTTGTATTTGGTATATTTTATAGAAGAAGGAACTGAACCCTGGCAGATATGTAGCCTGATTGAAGGTCAAGTTGAAGGGCAGGCTGTTGAGCTGCCTCCCTTTGGGAATGGACTTGCTCTTCATTGGGCAGCTTCTCCATTGCTTCTCATTGAAAGTACAGGAGTTATGTTCATCTTTTGAGGAATCTTCAGGGAGTGTGGTACATTGGCCCACACTGTACTATTTTTCTGCCCATCTTTCAGAGGCTTATAGAAAAATGCCCGAGCAGGCAGCTTCCATTGGCTGCTGCTCCCAGGAGCCGTCTGTGGGAAAGGAGTAGGAGAAGATACCCCTGACCTCCCACACACAGGGGAGAAATCAGACTCTTTGTTACTGAAACTCTTGGTGATGTGCAAGGCTGCCCTGATTAATAGCCTGGACTTAGTGGATTCTTCCTGGGCATCTGATCATGAGCAGACTCTGGCTTCTGCTAAACACACTCACATAGACTTTCTGTTTTTAAAGCTACTGAAATAATGTTGCCCTGTTCTGTCTGTGAAGATGTAGACTTTATAGTATATATGTGGGATCTAGCACATTGCAGTCTCTCTGCAAATCGGGCTGAGCATCTTCCAACAAATGATTTAAAAAAACAAAAAACACCAAATTGGTGAAATTCATAGAGTCAGACAGCTTGGTTCAGGTGGCTTTAGGGTCAGTCTTACAGTCTGGAAGACCTGGGTTCAAGTCCTGCAGACAAACTCTGAGACTGTTACTTGAGGACTAGCTACTAATCTGCTTTGATGGAGCAAGCTCCCCATACCAATGAAATCACAAGTCTGGACCAAAAAAGCCTGGCGGGGGGGGGGTGAGGTGGGGAGGATAGCGGGGAGAAGTACACAGTATGAATCCATTAGAAGTTATTAAAAGGCCTTGTGCTCCAAATGTTATTTTTAGAGTTAGCAATCCTCTTGAGATTTGAAGGTTGGCCTTCTGTGGGAATAACCCTGTCATCCATTAAAAGGAAAGGCCTTTTGGATAAACCCATTAAGAAAATCCCAAACAACTTACTTCCTTACCTGAATCACCTCTATTGTGACTCTGAAGCGTTGGAGAAAGTCTTAAGAATTTGGTTGTGTTGTAACAACTTAGCGGCATAGAGAGGGCTCTTTGATACTGAGAGGAGTCTGCTGTCTGTTGCAGTAGGTACTTTGGAAGAAAGCCTGGCCTCTGTGGGAAGTAGCCTAATGCCTGGTTGGACACCCCTCTGTATTCTGAGCCTGATTCTCCCCCCACCTCTCTTTGTATCTTAGTAAATGAGGCACTTGGGGGCGTTCTGCTGGACTCCTCTAGACGCCAAAGGGCAAATCCGCCAGTAAATCTTTTCAGCAAGTTCTCCAGGGAAAGAATTCATACAAGTGACCTTACAGTGGGAACTGAACGTGAACACTTATACTGCCAGTTTCAGATGGGTATTGTAGGGAAATGCTTTATAAACCTTAAAACGCTACAGAAATGTCAGGCTGTATGACCTGGTGTATAATGAGCTCATTTGGAATTTTCAGTGTCAAATTTCAGGTGTGGCCCTTGTTGGAAGACCTGACTACAAATTGTGGCTCTGCCACTTACTTGTGTAATTTTGTGAAAGTCACGTAACCCCATGGAACCTCAGTTTCTTCACATCACTGCTCCGCTGGACTCTTTGTAATAGGTCTCCCTTCTTGAATTCTCTCCCTTCTACGTTCTCTCCTCCATATCTCTACCAAAGTGATTTTCCTAAGGCAGGGAGGCCTCTGCCACACTTCTACTCAAACTCCAATGGCTCTATTGCCTTGAGGATAAATTGCAAGCTTCTGTTTGGACTTGAAAGGCCTTCACCACCTGGCCCTAACCTGCCTTTGCAACCTTATTATAATTGCTCCCTTCCCGTACTCCATGGCTCACGGGCCTGCTTGCAGTTCCTGACATATGACACTCTAATTTGCATCTCTGCATCTCTATACTGTCTGCTCCTCATATCAGGAATGCACCTCACCTCTGCCTCCCTTGTTTCCCTTAAAATGTTTCTTAAATATCATCTTCTACATGAAGCTTTTCTTAATTTTCCCAGTTGTTATTGCCCTACCTATTCCCCATCTCCCATTTACTTTGTATATTTTTGCATATCATACTTGTGTATATGATGTCTCTTCCAGTAATACCTAGCATATATCTCACACACACACACACACACACACACACACACACACATCCCTTTAAGGTTTACAAAGCACTTTTCATGTGTTAACTTATCTGAACCTCATGACAACCCTGTGAGGTAGGTACTATCGTTATCCTCTTTTTACACATGAGGGAACTGAGGCAGACAGAAGTTTATTTGCCAAAGATCACACTGAAAGTAAAGGTTTGAGCCTGGGTTTGAACTCAGGTCTTCCTGCCTCCCACCCCAATGCTCTGTCCACTGAACCATCTAGCTGTCTTACAAAGGAGGTTGAATTCAGGGGAGTAGAATCCTTTCCACACAAATGAACTGCTTCTCCATGGTATTATCAGGGCCCTAGCCTCACATTCCAGTTCATTGCCATTATTGAGAGCCCAGTGCTCCCAGAAATTGAGGGGAGGCCCAGTTACAGGTACGCATTGTTTTCCAGTGGTTTGGAGTGCTATATTAATTCAGGAACTGGAGACCCCTTAGCATTTAGCAGACTTATTATGGGAAATCCCTGTGAAGTCCCAGGATGCTAAATAATTTTAGATCTAGGACTAAAAATTGGACTAAGAAGGACAGTGCAGTATGGCAGAACAAAAGCAACAAGGGTGATACTCGAGTTAATTCCCTGTATTGTGTGCCCTCATCAGGGAGAAAGGCAGCCTCACAAAGCAGTGGACTTTGGTCCCTTACACGCTTATTCCAGTAGGATTTGCTTTTTAATATAGGCTTTCATGATGAAAATCACTGGCATTTTTTGTACTGGCTCGCCCTCTTGTGGCCATTTATGGTAACTGCCGTGCTCTCATTTTACAGAGATGAATGAAATGACTCATATAGCTAATTAGTGTAAAAGCCACATTCCAGTAGAATTTATGCCTTTTGAGGGCAGTGACTGTCTCACAGGGACTGCACGCAGACTAACACCTAGTATGTGATCAGTAAATACTTGTTGAATTAAACTGATCTGGGTCTCTTGGTGCTTTGCCTGCTATTCTTGCTACTCTCAGCATTTCAGGTTTTATTGTGTATTATGTCATTTTTCTCTGCTAAAGCCCCATTCTGGTTTGTCACCGTTCCATGGAAGGAATTCTGGGTTATTGAAGGCCGTGTCAGTGGAACTTATTCTCTGGGAGCTCCTGCCAAGCTGAAAAGGCTTTGAGGACAGGCCTCACGATATTCTCTCTGTTATCAGAGACTGGCCTGGCTAATGTCAGAAGTTCTTTGGCAGGTTTTCAATGGAGTGACAATTTCCTGGCCACAGCAGTTCCCCCAAACTGTCTCTCAGCTACCTGCTATCAGTGGGGGGCAAACCCATACCAAGAAAATCACGTCTCCTTGAAGTTGAAGAAATTACATTGCATTTATCTTTTTCAGACCATCGTAAGTGTGCATAATGATATTCCAGCATATACCAATAATTGGAAATAGTTCTGTTTCAGTCCAACACTTTGAATGATCATTTCTGACTGCTTTTGCTTAGAGCAAATGGAAATAAAAGACGTGACACTTCCAGTTTCATAAGCAGAAAAAACTGGCCAGGACCAAATGACCACATATATGTTCTCTTTCAGGGGTGGGAGTACTCAGTGGGCAGCTGTATGCCACAGGTGGGCATGATGGCCCCTTGGTGAGGAAGAGTGTGGAGGTTTATGACCCTGGGACAAATACCTGGAAGCAAGTTGCAGATATGAACATGTGTCGGCGAAATGCAGGTAATAGCTGTTCTTTTTCCCCCTCCCTCCCATGGTTAATGGGTTTCTTTCCTTAGGAAATGCTGCCTCCAAGGGAGGGAGAAAGACTACTGGGTATCATTGACTGTCTTTTGGGGGGGGGGAGCAGTGAGGGGTAAGTGACTTGCCCAGGGTCATACAGCTAGTAAGTGTCAACTGTCTGAGGACAGATTTGAACTCAGGTCCTCCTGAATCCAGGGCTGGTACTTTATCCACTGCACCACCTAGCTGCTCTCGATATCATTGACTCTAGAAGAGGAAGAAGGTGACTTGCTCAACATTACACAAGTAGTCAGGTAGTCCAACTTCAGGTCTCCTTCTATAAGACCATGTTCTGGTGCCAACAACATCCTTGTTAGAACAATTCCCTAAGAAGTAGTAGGGATTCGGGGGCACTTACTAGCTGTGTGACCCTGGGCAAGTCACTTAACCCCAAATGCCTCACCAAAAAAAAAGAAAGAAAGAAAGTAGTAGGGATTCGAACACAGTACCTTTGACTTCAAATCCAGTCCTCAACACCAAAGTCTGGAGTTGAGAATCTGTTTGTTAAAACAGTTGTCTCCTTCACAAATATACAGTCAGGGGTGGGGAAGAAAATGGAAGCCCCTTTAAACCCTTGCTTTCAGATTCCTTGGGAATCTCCCTCCTCATTTCTAGGTAACCAAAGTGAGCATTTCATCCCCAGTGACCATGCCTGTGATTTCTGTTGTGCACTGAGCAACACCACACTTAGGAAATAAGTATCCTCTAAGCCTCCAGGACCTAGGCAATAGCCTTTTCCTAGAGGCCTATTTTGACAGTATGGACCACCTTGGGAGGGCTGGGCAACCTTAGGTAGACTAAACGGAGTTTGGTTTCATGATCTTTTTGTTTTTTAATTTTATTTTTTCTCAGTTACATGTAAACAAAAAGTTTTAACATTTGTTTTTTAAAATCTTGATTTCCAAATTCTCTCCCTCTTCTCTCCTTCAGAAGGCAAGCAGTATGATATATATATATATATATATATATATATATATGTGCAGTCATGCAAAACATTTCCATCTTACCTATGTTGCAAAACAAATCACAGACCAAAAAAAATCAAGAATAGTAAAAACAAAACAAAACAGTATGTTTCAATCTGTCATTTCTTTCTCTGGAAATGGATAGCATTTTCATAATCTTTTTTACTTTGATGTGAGGCAGAAGAGGGTGGAAAGGCTAGCTTTCAGGGGTATAAGATTGCCGCCACGCTACTCGTTCCTTTCTCTCCACTCGTACAGTCACTGCCCTAGACCAGGCCTCTATCACATTTCCTGTGAACTATTGTAATAGCCTCCTAATTGGTTTGTGTTTCTATTCTCTCTCCTCTCCGATTCAGCTTCCACACAACTTCCAAAATAATCTTCCTAAGACACAGGCCTGACCATGTTTAAAGCCCTTCGCTGGTTCTCCATTGTCTCTGTGAGTCAGTGCAAACTCTTCAGTCTGGCACAAGCTCTACCGGTTGGCTCCAAGCTACTTTTCCAAGTTCATGCCACATTACTTCCTTATGTGTACTCCATATTCCAGGCCAAATGCTGATTTCCTTTCTTGCTCTAGTCAGTGTCAGAGGCAGGAATTGACCCTAGGTCTTCTCACTTCCAAGGCCAGCCCGCTGTCCACTGTGCATGTGCTGCCCTTCTCAAGCTCTCCTGTGTGACTCTTGTCCACGACTTCCTAGGAATCATTTTTTTATATCCCCCATCTTGCTTTGGAGATTCACTTGATGTTCTGGAGGCTTTCCTCTGATTATTTTGATATTTCTTGGGTGTCAATGCCGTGGTCTATGGAGGGCAGTAGGATTTGGAATCAGGCAGACCTGAATTCAAGACCTGCCTCTGACACCTAACCACTGTGATCATGGGCAGGTCGCTTAATCTCAGTGACTCAGGCAGGTCTCCAAGACTATAAGTGATAGATGAATTGCAAATCAGTATTGATGAAGTAAGCTTCTAGACCAAATCAAAATCTCAAAGAAATAAAGTAGAGCATTCAGGCTGTTCATTTATTATCTCTGATCCTTGTATTTTTCATTCTGGCTGACCCCCTTTCTTAGTTCTGCATAATCCTTCATGATGTCATTCGTGCCATTTCTTGCACTCACATTAAAGTATCTCTTGTGCACCTGTTAAGGCCATGTAAGATTCCATGACACATACATCCAAGGAGGTGGCTTTGTTCAACAATCCACCAAATGTCACTGTCCATCAAGGCATTACTGGGGGTGATGTATTTGCTCCCCCTGAGCACTCAGGGGAGTCATGTGATATATCTTACACAAAGTTCAGATAGAAGACAAATATCCCTATGAGTAGAGATGGATCCTGTCTGTGGATGATGCTTTGTGAATGCATTGAGTCCCAAATCACTATATCCCTTTCACTCTCCAAATGTGTCAGTTATCTCTCAACTCTGGGTCACCTGAAAATGTTTGTCTTCTGTGTTTGAATGGGACAGAACAATAAAAAAAGTCTTGGAATCTGCCACTGGGGACTGTCAGTCAATTTAATTCATTAGTTTTGTTCTGGTGTTGTGGGGTTTGTTTTTTGTTTTTTTCTTTTGGCAGGGCAACGGGGGTTAAGTGACTTGCCCAGGGTCACACAGCTAGTAAGTGTCAAGTGTCTGAAGCTGGATTTGAACTCAGGTCCTCCTGAATCCAGGGCCAGTGCTTTATCTACTGCGCCACCTAGCTGCCCCTGGTATTGTTCACATTATGAATCAACCCTCTTTCGGTACACTTGCCTAAGTAGTTCCTCAAGTCCGCTTACCTCTACTATTGTCACTATGGATTTCTTCATAAGGGTATCATGGGAGTTTTTTTGTAGATGCCTTATTGAAATCCTTATGCCCTGTTTTGTGGCTCTCCCCTTACCTACCAGCCTAGTTGCTCTATCTAAACAGAAAATTAGATTAGTTTTGCATGAATGCTGGCTTTTGAGCTCCTTGAGTAACGTGAATATGTCTTATTTTATCTTTTTATCTTTATTTACTAATGTAGTATTTTTTAAAAAAGAAGTTATTGTTGATGTCTTCTGTGTTTTATACCATTGTAGTTTCCTCCAAGATCCCCCCCCTTTTCCCTTTCAGAGAATCATCCCATATAACAAATAGTATTTAAAAAAATTTTTAATTTTAATTTTTTAGTAAGGCAATTGGGGTTAAGTGACTTGCCTAGGGTCACACAGCTAGTAAATGTCAAGTGTCTGAGGCCGGATTTGAACTCAGGTCCTCCTGACTCCAGGGCTGGTGCTCTATCTACTGCGCCACCTACCTGCACCTACACAAATAGTATATTTTGGAAAATACTAAGAAAGAAAAAGAAGAGGGGAAAAATCAATACAACCAGTTGATCTATTGAAAAGTTTGAAAAATATGTGCAGTGTGCAATACTTGTAGTTATCCCACCTTCATGAAGGAGTGTGTTGGAGCTGTTCTCTCATATCTCTTCAACTAACAGCATTTTCTATATAGTGCAGTACTTAATCCATTTTTTGTAGCATTGATTTGTTCTTAGAAACCCCATGTTGGTTCCTTGTGCTCACTGCTTTTTTTTTTCCTCAGTGCTTACAAACTATGTCATAATCCTGCTCTAGAATTTTGCCTGTGATCAATGTTAAGCTTACCAGTATATACATTTCAGAGCTATATTTTTAATAAATTAGGGCCAGATTTGCTTTTCTCTAGTCTTTTGGTAACTTTTTCGTTTCCTTGTAGGTAGTGGTTTGTGATCACAGTTTGATCTTTGGATGTAATTTGTCTGGAATCTGAACTTGAAGATTTGAACTAATGGAGACAAATTTGGTGCTCTCTTACTGTATTCTAAACACGTTGCTTGTTTGTTTAATAGTTGACGGAAGACCCTTTAATAATGAACTGTTTTAGCCTACTGATGATGTTAGCTGGCATTTTCTTAACTCATAGGTGAGAAATTGAGGAAACCTATCAAGGGACTAACATTTAGGTCCAGGCTAATATTGCACCAAGTTAATGGATTCCTCCTTCTTTTTTTGTTTTTTGTTTTTTGTTTTTTTGTTTTTTTGGTGAGGCAATTGGGGTTAAGTGACTTGCCCAGGGTCACACAGCTAGTAAGTGTTAAGTGTCTGAGGCCAGATTTGAACTCAGGTCCTCCTGACTCCAGGGCCTGTGCTCTATCCACTGCGCCACCTAACTGCCCCTGAACCTTCTTTATGTACTTTCTAAAGATTTTTTTTTCCTCTCAGCAGTAGCATTTGTATTCATCCTATAGGTTATAGTGAAATTCAGAATGTCCATAGCCTAATCTTGTATAAATAAACCTGAGAGTACAGTATGTCAGTCTTACATCCCTTTTCAAGCCTTGATGGAGTATTAATTATCTTTTTAAATTGCTTGGGACTTTTCTAGAAGGCAAAATCTCTTTGTGGCCTCGACCATGAGCCTGCATTATGGCTCATTAGTGGCTTCCTGGAAATCACCATAAAAAAAAATCTCTATATATATTTCTATAGTTATGACTATAGAAATCACTCCTTCTTTCCCACCCCTCCATCACTGGGAATTTGAGAAACAATATTGTGTAAAGCACTGGACTCGGAGTGAGGAAGATCTAGGGTCTAATCCTATCTATGACACTCACTGGCTCACTGCGTCTTCTGAGCTTCAACATCCTTATCTATAAACTGAGATAATAATAACACTTGCCTCACAGAGTCATTGTGCAGATCAAATGAGGTAGCATATACAAAGCACTTTACAAACCTCAAAACAGTATGTACATAGGCACGTGTGAGCTATTATTAACTCCTGCCTGTAACACCTCTTGGGGGCTTGTGTTTGATTTGCAGGTGTGTGTGCAGTGAATGGGCTCTTGTACGTGGTGGGAGGTGATGATGGTTCCTGCAATCTGGCGTCCGTGGAATATTACAACCCTGTCAGCGACAAGTGGACGCTGCTGCCAACCAACATGAGCACAGGGAGGAGTTATGCAGGTTAGCAGAGCCTCTCCTCCTTCTGTATCTTTGTGGTTTCATAAGTGTAGGCTCAGTCAGGTCAGCAGGTGCTTATTGGGTGCTGACCTTGAGCCCAGCTGTATGCTAAGCACTTTGGGAAATCTGTGTAAAAGAAGATGAAATAGCAATAACTTACACTTGAATAGCATTTATAGTTTCCAGGACACATTTAAAATTTAAAATTGTTATCTTTTGTTTTTACATTACTTTAATTTCCAGGTAATCTCTCCATCTTTCTATCTTAAAAGAGCCATGCCTTGTAATAAATAAAAAAAGACTGAAGAGGGACTGGATTAAGACTAGAGGGAAGGGTGGGGCAGCTAGGTGGTACAGTGGATAAAGCACCAGTCCTAGATTCAGGAGGACCTGAGTTCAAATGCATCCTCAGACACTTGACACTTACTAGCTGTGTGACCCTGGGCAAGTCACTTAACCCTCATTGCCCTGCCCTCCCCCCCCCCCAAAACAAAGAAGGACAGAAGAGGTAGTTTATAGTTTCAAGGGATGAGATCATTCAGAGTCTACTCATCCAAAGTTGTTTTCCACAGGAGGCAGCCAGGAGGCACTGAGCCCAGTGGATAGAGTACCAGCCCTGGTGTCAGGAGGATCTGAGTTCAAATTTGACCTCAGATACGTATTAGCTGTGTGACCCAGGGCAAGTCACTTAACCTTGATTGCTTTTTTAAAAAAAAATATATTTTTCAAAATGGGCATTTGGTGTGGCTTGTGTGTTGTGTGGGATAAAGAACTGTCCTCAAAGGTGGAAAGGCCTGGGTTCAAGTCCTGCCTCTAAGACATACTGATTATGTGATTCTGAGGGTCACAACCATTCGGTGACCCTTGCAACTCTATAAGATTATAAGTTGCAGAGTCACTCACCAACCATCTGTATTGATAGAGGGAGGTTTCTTACCATTGAGCTTCCTATACAAATAAAACCACAGGTCTGTGCTTGAGACACACGATCCCTGGAGTAGAGTAGAGATGATAACTCATCGGGTCTCTGTGAGCATATATATATAATTTTACTCCCTCAATAGGTGTCGCTGTGATTCATAAGCCATTATGACAATAATCTGCGCTGCCAAGAGGTGGAGGACGGGAGGGAATGCTGCTTGGCTTTCACAACACTGTGGACAAGAACTGATTTGTTCCAGCTTGTCATGACATCACATTCCACGGGACAAGAAGTCATGGCGAGAGCCTCGCCTCTACTCTGGCTTGGCTGTGAATGGTAACACAGTGTGAGAACCCCCTCTCCCCTCCGTCCCACCTCCCCCATCAAACCTACCCTCCATCTCACCTTGTGTGCAGTGCACACTTTGTGCAATGAGCTGTCCCCTGCCCCTGCCCCACAAGTGGCCTCCAAAGAAGGGCCTACTGTGTTTTTCATAGTTCCACAATGACACCGGAGAAACTGTAATTCTTCTGTGTAAAACACCGTGCTTTAACAAGGTAGGTGGGTAGAAAGTCTACTGGATTTCTTTACTACTGATGTTTCAAATATGCTAAAACTCAAGGGATGGAAAAAAACCTGCTCTGGCCTCACTCCATCGGTTCAGTTGGAAGTGACCCATGACTCCAGAGGTTGTCTTCGAGAGGCAGAATCAGGTGATTGACCGACCGTCTCCTGCGGACAGCCAGGGAAATGGGAAACTCCGTGAGAAGGAACTGAGGACCAGGCAGGGTTCCGGTGACTGTGTATATGTACATTAATCACCTCCTGTAAATTTATTCTCTAGAAGAACTGTGGCATTTTTGGAGCTGGATTGTGCCCTTTCTTTGCTAGTCAGTACGATTGTGTTCACAAGCCACGCCTCAGCAGAGCACCGAAGGCACCCTAGGAAGGGGTCTTCCCTGCCTCAGAAGCCCCTGAATCAATGCTGGAAACCCCTAAAGCAATGCTGCCTCAATGTCTTGGTTTTTTTGTTACTTATTTTAAGTAGGGGAAAAAGAAACACACACACACACACACACACACACACACTGACTATATGAATCAGCCTCTTGCCTTCTTGGGGTTTTCCTGCTGCCCATGAAAAGATCCTAGAAAATGGTGTGACCTCAACTACAGAGCCAATTTTCATGACCGTCTAAAAGCATGAAGGTGTGTTTTGCCTCTGGGTGCCAACCTTGGTGTCATTAGGAGCCTGCTGTTGCATCCTGATGCCCTTTACAACCTCCAAGCTGTGGGATGTGACTCCAGCTGGGGCCAAATTCAGATCTAGACTTACAGTGCCTCTGTACACACATAGCATATCTGTAGGCCAAGACCCCCAGGGGACCTCTGCCTTGGAAGCTTCCCTGATTGTGATACCCGGTGGTCTTCATCAGGGGCTCCCCAGAGTCTCAGCTTGACTGTCACCAAAACCCTCAGGAGGCAGACTCTGTTACAGGGTCCCCTGGCAGCCTTTAGAAGTTACTGTGGGGGTTCTAGGTTTTGTGGATTGAACATGTGTCTCTTCCACCAGGAAAAGCAGTTCTTTAGAATGATTCTGGAAAGAATGTGGGAAGAAAAGAAGGTGACAGGCACACCCAGTCTTTGTCCATCATAGCTTCAGAGACAAAAGGGGGTACGCGTCTCCTCTGGGTATCAGAAGAAGGTGGACAGCTTCAGACTACTACATGCCAGTCAGGGCTAGCTCTTGGTGAATTGTGCCATTGGTGAAGTTGGACTTAATTCTTGCTTTCCCTTTCCACATTTCTGTGCCTCCTTCCCTCTCCTCACTCAGACTCCCATTGCTGCCTCAACTCCCTTTAAAATAAAGGAGTCAGAAGTGTTAGGGGTCTTCATGTATGATCCTTCCTGAGGCATTGGCACTTTAAGAAAGGGTAATACTTAACTCCAAAGGAATAAATCACTTTTGGTTGAATTTCAGTCATCAGTTGGGAAGGTGTTTCAGAATCCCTCATAATCATACCAAAAGAGGCAGCTGCCTACTTTATCTGTACATAAAGCCAGCCTGATGCTGGCATTTGGCTTCTTTTCCTGCGGAATTTTTGGAGTCAATTGTCACTTCAGGTCATGATCAATAGGCCCAAGAGACCTGGTATAGTCATGATTATTTAAAAAAAACACACACACACAAACAGATACTGCTGAAAGTACTGTCTATAGGTCTTTAAAAACCTTGGGACCACACTGGGTCAGTCAGTCAATATTAAGCACTTGACTGTGTATACCAACACCCTCAGAGAGGACCCCATATATTCTTCCTTGCCCTTTGCCAATATCAGACCTCCTGGTGCTGGGCAGATGTTTCTTGGGATGGAAATAGCACCTCCCTAGGGCATGTATGTTTTGCCCATAATTCCTGCCAACTGCACTGCAAAGCCTCAAATATCTGGCCATACTGTTTGGGAGACAAATGGCCATATGATAATAGGGATCAAAATGTGTCTCTGATTGGGTGCTCCAGTGGATAAGACTGGTGCTCTTGACATTTCAGCCCAGGCCGTTGGGATATGAATTGAAGGCAGGGGTTGTTTGCAATAGGTGCTCCCTTCCCTTGCTTAGGCTGTCATCTTTTTGTCCCAAATGGGTGAATGGGGTGTCCATATCATGAGAGATGGGGGATGGCATTGGGACTTCAGTACATTACAGATACCAAGTCTTGCTTTCAGACAAAAGATGAATTCCATTTCCAGGTCATCTACCCATAAAGAGGCCCGCTTGCTAAAGCAAACCATTGCTGTTTTCTGCTTTTTGGATTTTGCTTTTGTTTCTGCTTCCTAGGATTCCCTTGTACCAGGGAGCACTGCCCCTGTTTATCTGTGGGGTCAGTGGAATGATGTACATTTCATCTCCATGCATGTTTCTGTGGGGGCTAGAACACTGGTATGTCATCACCCAGAGGCTGGTCTGCTTATACCTGCAGCCAGGTGAGAATCAGCCCAATAGGAAACCTGTTGATTAGGAATGATGATTTTATTTTAGCATTGGTGCACCCGCAGAGTAGGCATCTCAGGCAGTTAACACAGGCCTGTGAAGGCTGAATGCCTTCCAGGATGGGGTGGCACTGCTAGGGAGTATAATACTGCAAGCCTGTTGGCTACAAAGAAATTAAATTGAAACCCAAAGTGCAAAGAAAACTACTAGATCCTGAGCAAGCAATGTGGGACCTTGCTCAGATGCCTATTGGAAAGTGGATGTTGGGTTCTGAATTCCAAAGGTCTTTCTCCTTAGTGACCAGTGCTATCTCTCCTTTATCTAAAAAGTTGCAGTGTTAAGCCAAGCAACATGACCTCCTTTTTTGCTATGCAATGTGAACACCTGAGAAGTCCATGACAGACCAGTTGCAATATCCCCCCTCCCCACATTGCTTTTTGAAGTGTCTTTCTTCAATATTTGTTGTGTAATGTTTGTACATTTCTGAGCCAGATCCTTTTCAAAGAATGCCTTTTTATAGAATTGAAGCTATAGCTTTTGGGGCTAAAATTTTAATGTAGATATTTTTATAAGATAATTTTAAAGACTTTTTGAATCACTTTTTATTGGCTTCATGGTTGAAAGTTGATGTTCTTTGTGTGACTCATGTCTCAACCCTGCTTATCCCTATAGCCATTATACCTGAGTTTTCAATGCAGAAAATCACATCAGATTCAATTGTGGTAGACAGCCCTCGTCCCTATCCCTGTTCTGTTGTGATTTTTCTTATGGAACATTAAAGGGACACTTCTTAATTGGAAAAAATATATATAATGAGCTTTATGTAGATTCTTATATTCCTGATGAAGCAAAGCTTTGGATACTAACACTAAACTTTAAAATTTGATTTTCATCATTTATATTGCTTGTTTACTTTTATGCAGCCGGTCTGCATTCTGTGGGCCAGGAAATACTAGACTTGTCTATTTTCCAATTGGCTCCACCATCCTGCTCCATAACTCAACAGTGCTTATGAGATCAAGCTTGGGAGAGGGTCCTGCCTTCTAAAGTCAAATTCCTGTGACCTTTGTTATTTCTAGCTGACTTTCCTAATTTTCTTCTTGCATTCAGAAGCTAAAAGTAGAGGACTTTGCTACCAGAAAGTGTCCATTTTGGAAGAATCTGGTTATTAGACACTTTCCCTGCCCCCAGCAAAGATGGATCGATCTTGCTCTGAGTTAAAGTAGTTTGTACTTTTCAGATACACACATCAAACCTTACAAGCCTTGCTTCCTGAGCTGTATGTTTAATGACATTTGTAAAGTACTGTATCCCTAAGCCTTCTGTGAGGAACATTTGTAGTTTCAATAGGGCAGTGTCTTCTTGGTTTTAGCTTTGCTTTCTTGCTTTCTGATCCCTTCCCCCCCACACCCCATATAGGTGACATAAGTCATATCAGAAAATTGACTCTACTTTCCATTTGTACCTTGTAAACTAGATTTGGGAAGTAGACTGAACCTGTTTTCAGTTGGCTGGAGTTCTTAGGGCTTGCTACTGACCGAAGAAGGAAGGTTTGACCTCATTGCATCATGAAGCCATGAGGTTGGAACATTTTTCCTGTGTTTGCACTATTAAGAGATTTAATCTATGATATTCTGCTATGTTGTTATGTCTACTGAATCAAGTGGGTATGCTGTCTCCAGGACCAGCTTTTCTTTGGAAATGGAAGAAGATTCCCCTACAGCAGGCAACAGCAGGCCAGTTACACCATTTAATCTTACCACCCCAGGTCCATTGCTGGGGACACCAAAAGGGTTCTCTCCAGGCCTGGATCTGGGAACTTGAGATCACAGTTTTGGCAGAGTCCATAATGCATTGGAAGTGGTCTGACTTCTTGCCATTGGTGATGAGATTGTAATTTTTTTCTCCTTTTCAGTGGCAATAAGGAACCACCATGAAACTTATTGTTTAGTTTGTATAGTTTTCATATGTATATTATGTGTAAAATACTTTCTTTTAAAAAATGAATTGAGATGGTAAAGTGTGTTTGTGTGTGTGTGTGTGTGTGTGTGTGTGTGTGCGTGTGAGTGAGTGTGTGAGCGTATGCGCATGTGTGCACGAGGCTGCTCAGCCCCTGTGATTTCCCACAGGAGGCTTTGGTAAAATCTGATTAATTATACAGATTCTAGCATACTGAGTGGGCAAGGTCCTTGATCTGTTTTTAATTCATGAATGGGATGGACCAAATGTCTTGTAAGAGAAAATTTGGCAGAAGTATGCTCAATTTCAGTGACAATTGAAGATACAATGTCCAAAATTTATGATTTTAACAGGAATCATGTTCTAGTTCCCAACATTTCATGTTTCTTTATAAAATAAAGAATAAAAGCTGTGCAATTAAAACAATTCTCAGCATTTCTTTTGGACTGACTGGTGCCATGCATGACTCTTCCCCATCCCAGTAATGAAAACTGCAGGCTCATTACCTTTTCTCCTTTCCTTCTTGTCTTTTTGTCATTTATTCTCTGTCATGGCATCGAAACCAGAAGCACCCAGCTATGGCCCTTTTCCCCCCTGAGGGTCTCTATGATGTATAGAAGACTGGAAAAGGTTGAAAGCAGTTGCTAGAAGAGGACAGCAAAGGGACCTCAGGGAAATAAAAGGGCCAAATTTTATAACAGAACAAAATATGCTTTCAGTTCTTGGCATCATTCTTTCAGCAAACATTGATTGAGTGGCTACCATTAGCTAGGCCTTGTACTAGCTGCTATGGGAGATAGAAAAAGTAAGTCATGGTCCTCATTCTCAAGGAGCTTAGTAGGAAAAACATCCCATGTACCCAGATAACTACAATACACGGCCATCAGTAAGCAACAAAGTGTTTTGGGTTCAGAGGAGGGAGGATCTTAGAGAAGACTTTATGTTAGAAAAGGTGGCTGTGAAATGAATTTGAAGAATGATCGGGGTGTCAGTAGAATGCAGAGAGCAATTTTGTATAGATGGTTTTACTATAGGATTCATTTAAATAGAAAACTCATCTTTGTGCATTTAAAATATGATTTGAGGGGCAGCTAGGTGGTGCAGTGGATAGAGCACCGGCCCTGGAGTCAGGAGGACCTGAATTCAAATATGGCCTCAGACACTTGACACTAGCTGTGTGGCCTTGGGCAGGTCACTTAACCCCAATTGCCTCACCAAAAAAAGAAAAAAAAGATTTTATTTGTAAAAATTTGGTTTAGCAGATAACTTTAAAAATAGAACTCTTGTGTAAAGGGAGGTCTGCCCTTTCTTGAAACCTGGGCCCTGTGAAGTTTCCAGAGGCCCTCTGGTCTAGGCTCCACAGACCCTTCTTTACTGGTGCAGCCCCCTTCAGGGTCCTAGGCTGGGCGTATGTGTTTGTGTATCAGTCAGTCAATAAGCATTTATTAAAGTGTGTACTAAGTGCTGGGGATAGAAAGAATGGCAAAAAAATTGTCTCTCCTCTCAAGGAGCTCACAGTCTAATGGAAGGACACAACGTGCAAACTCCTATCTATAAAAAAAGCTATATGCAAGTAAATTGGAAATAATTAACAGAGAGCACCAGAATTAAGAGGGATCAGCAAAGTCTTTTTCTCGATGATGGGCTTTATCAAGGACTTAAGGAAGCCAGAAGGCAGAGGTGAAGAGGAAGAACATTCCATGCATGAGGGACAGCCAGTGAAAATGCCCAGAATTGGGGGATGGAAACACATTTTGTTGTTCCAAATTTAGTGATGTGACCTCATATAGGGTCACAATCCACAGTTTAAGAAGCTAGGTTGTACTGGACTCTCTCCTATGAACAGAGGTTTTCTTTGACCCTTGGCTGAGGAAGCGGGAAGCAAAAGTAGTGAGAATCCATCCAAAATTTCATTGTGTCAGGTCACAGATGTATGGCATAGGGGAGTTGTGTCTGGTGGCTCCTTGTGATTCTGCACTCAAAGTCATACATCCACACACACCCACACCCACACCCACACCCACACTCTCTCTTTCCCTTTCTTCCTCCCTCTGTCTTCTTGTTAGTTAAAGAATCAGAGACGTTTAGAGATTGAAGGGATGGTTAAAAAAAAAAAACCCAAAACCATCTAGACCAACTTTGAGACATCCCGTGTAGTATGGTAGGAAGAGTGCTGGACTGGGACTCAGGGGATTCATGTTCAAATCCAACTTCTGCCAATCAATTAATCAACAAAAATTAAAACTACAAAGCAAAAAAATTAAATCGCCTCTGCCCCTCAAGCAAGGTATTCTATTGGGCAAAACAACATATACACATAAAAATATATGCAAGACATACATAAAATAAATACAAGGTAATTTCAGGAAGGGTCTATGTTGGCATTTGGATAGATAAAGACCTTGTGTACAAATAGTTTTGAAAACGTGCCAGTTGTAGCCTTTCTGCATTTCATTCTTCTCATCTAAAATAAAACTAATAATCTCTGTCACACCTACTATTATGAGGAGAAATTGAGGCTATGGATGTGAATGTGCTTAGAAAAGTGTACTTATAAGGGTAATGGGTTATTACTGTGCATTTTCCATACCACTAAACAATGATATTTTAAATAGATTTGGTGTGGTACAACATTTTACTTAGGAGGAAAGAAAATGGGGCAGCTAGATGGCTCAGTAGATAGAGCACCGGCCCTGGATTCAGGAGGACCTGAGTTCAAATCCGGCCTCAGACACTTAATACTTATTAGCTGTGTGACCCTGGGCAAGTCACTTAACCCCAATTGCCTTACTAAAAAAAAACAAAACAAAAACAAACAAACAAACAAACAAAAAAGAAAATGAGGTCTCTTAATAAATACATTGTGTAGTGGTTTCAGAATAAAGTGAGCTATGTATACTGAGCTAGTTGCAACACCCTAGAATTGTTCAGTTCTGGGCACATATGAGAAAGAGCACATGAAGCAGTGGAAATCACACCAGCCAAGATGGTAAGGTAGGAGGAAACAGAATAGCCCAACTTTCTCCCACAACTATTCTCTGAAGACCAAGGAAATGTATCAGATCCAAATCCTGATGAGAAAAATCCAAGGAAAAATCACAGTGAGTCATTTTTCCAGCCCAGGTGAGTAGAAGGAGACAGACAGACTCTGTGTAGGGAGCAAGAACAGATACCCACTGGTAGTTCTGTCACTCATACCCCACAGCTGGGTCACAAATCTCCTGTAGGGGCAGGTGGGGAGGGGGACCTTTGCTTAGGAGAGTTATGTCAAAGAAAGTAGCAGTCAAGGGTTGGAGGCTGTATCAGTCAGTTAATAAACATTTATTATGGGATTACTTTGTGCCAGACACTGCTAAGGGTTGGAAATATAAATAATAAGCTGAAAGAAATATAGCTTGTCCTCAAGGGGCTTACATTTTAATGGAGGAAGGCAACACATAAAAGAAGTTGATGGGGAGGGAGGTGATAGTACCTGACAAGCATATGGTTGAGAAAGTCCTGTGGAGAGGAGTCAGCAGGCAGCCTGAAAAAAAATGACAGGGTTGGCCTGGGCCTTCTTGTGAGCTATGCAAGCAATAGGAACATAGTAACAAGCTATGTGGCTCTGGGGGTGGATCAAGATATCAGATCTAGACCCATTCCAGTCTGAAATCCTACAGCATAATAACTAGGGTAGGGAGCCTAGACCAAGAAAGGAAATAAAGATGAAAAATGCCACTCACTTCTTGCCAGAAAGGTGATAAAGCTAAAATTCAGAAAGAGACATGCATTTTTGGACATGGCCAATATAAGGATTTGTTTGCTGGACTGACTATGCATGTTTGTAATGAGGTTTTTCTTTAAAAAAAAATGTTCAGTCGGAGAGGGTAGCAGAATGAACAAATTATAAATGCTTTAAAAATAAATCTATTAAAGGATGAAAAAACTGGAATTGACCTCTGGGCAAGAGAAGGTGAAGAAGGCCAGGGGATCAGAGGCAGACTGCTTCATACCTAAATCATTAGTGCTAAGCACACTCCTATGTTTGTATTTCAAAATTTCTATATGGCCTTGGTCTTTTCTTTAGACATGGTTTGGAATAAACCAAACATATTACAAGACAAAAAAGAGAAAAGAAAAATTATCTTTCATAATCAAGCTTTGCAAATAGAAAACTACAAACAAGGAGTATGTATGTGTGGTGGAGAGTGGGGAGGGAGGGAAATGAATAACTCTTGAACCTCACTTTCATCTTAACCAATCAAAGGAGGGAAGAATACACATACACACAGGTGGGTTCAGAAATGCAATTCCCTCAACAAGAAAAGGAGGGGAAGAGGAAAGTGAAAAGGGGAATATGAGAGAGCATTAAGGAGAGATTAGCTGTAAACAAAACAAAATCTAGCCACAGAAGGTGGATGATGAAGGATTTAAAAGGAAAGAAAAAAAGGACAAGATTGCATCTATTTCAGTGATTAAATGGGCAGAAAACAAAGAGAGGGAAAGGTATAAGAGGATAGTCTGGAGGGAAATTCACAATTAATAATCATGACTGAATGGGAATAGAATAAACTCACCCATAAAATAGAGTAGCAGAATGGATTAAAAAGCAGAATCCAATAATATGATTTTTTTTCCCAAGAAGCACATTTGAAACAAAAAGATGAATAGAGTTAAAAGGAAAAGGGCTGTGGCAAAATCTATTTTGCTTCAGCTGAGATTTTTTAAAGACTGTACACTTTATTGAAAGAGTTAAACATGAAAAATACATTATGCTAAAGGATTCAATAGACAATATAAAAACTGAACATTATATATATGTAGAGATATGTATGTATGTATAGATATATACAATATATGCATTAAATGTCAATACCTAAATGTTTAGAGAAAAAGTTAAATGAGTTACAGGGAAAAATAGACAGTAAAACTATAATAGTGAGAGACCTCAATGTACTCCCTTTGGGTCTGGACACATCTCACCAAAAAATAAACAAGAAAAATATTAAGAACCGAAATGTAATTTAAGAGAAGCTAGATAGGATAGACCTCTGGTAATTAGTGAATGGGAATAGACAGGATGCATATTTCTCAGATGTGAATGGCACCTTTATACAAATTGACCCTGTGTTAGGGCAGAAAAACCTCACTAACAAATGCAGAAAAAAACAGGAATAGTAAACATCTTTTATGGACCACAATGTAATAAAATTTGTATTTAACAAAAAGCCAAGGAAGAAATCATTAAATTAATTGGAGAATAATTAACTTAATCATAAGAATGAGTGGGTCAAAAGCATCATAGAAATAATAATTTCGTTAAAAACATGACAAAAATGAGTCAACAAACCAAAATATTTGGAAGGTAGCCAAAACAGTTGGTAGGGGAAAATTTGTATCTCTAAACACTTTCATCAACAAAAGAGAGAGAGGACAGATCAATACATTGGACATGTAACTAAAAAAAGTCCACATTAAAAAAAAAACACAATTAAACACCAATGTAGAGATCCTGCAAATCAAAGAAGAGGTTAACAAAACTGAAAGCCAAAAATCTTGAATTAACACACAAAATTAGAAGCTAATTTTTAAAAAGAAATCATTTGTTATCTAATTTGATTTTAAAAGGAAGAGAAACTTGTCATTATTAAAAGTGAAAAAGGTAAATTCACAATGAATGAAGAAATAAAGGACATTATCAAAAAATCTTTGCCCACTTATGTGCCATTAAAACTGACAACCTGAAGGAAATGGATAAAAATTTACAAAAATATAAAATGCTTAGATCAACAGAACAAAAAATTGGAGGACCTAAACAATCCCAAACTGAGAAAAAGAAACTAAACAAGCCCTAAATGAGCTCCCAAAGAAGAACAAAATTCTGGTACCAGATGAATTACCAATTAAATTGTATCAAAAATTAAAAGAATAATTAATTCTGATATTACACAAATTGTTTGAAAAAATAGTTTAAGAAATGGGGTCAGGGTAGCTAGTGGCACAGTGGAAAAAGCACTGGCCCTGGATTCAGGAGGACCCGAGTTCAAATCCAACCTCAGATACTTGACACTTACTAGCTGTGTGACCCTGGGCAAGTCACTTAACCCTCATTGGCCCCCCCCCCAAAGTGGGGTCTTACTAGGTTTTTTGTATGATACAATATGCTCTTGCTACCTAAACCCGGGAAAGTCAAAATTGGGGGGGGGGAGAAAAAGAAGCATAGGCTATTATCCCTAGTAAGTATTTTAATGAAAAAAAAATTTAATAAAATATTAGTCAAAAGACTATAGAAACATATCAAAGATTATATACTATAAATATGTTGGATTTATACCAGGAATATGATTCAATATAAGGAAAACTATCAATATAGCAGACCATATTAAAAACAAGGATAACAAGAACCATGATTATATTAATAGATGCAAAAAAGTTTTTGGCAAGATATGATACCCGTTCCTTTTCAAAACACTAGAAAATAAGATTAAATGGATCTTTGCTCAGAGTGATAAATAGTGTGTGTTTAAAACCAAAAAGCCAGAATTATATATGATGGGGATCAACTAGAGGCCTTTCCAATAAAATCAAAGATAAAACAAGGATATCCATTATCACAATTACTGTTTGACACAGTGCTAAAAATATTAGCTATAGCAAATAAGAAAAAGAAATTGAAACAATAAGCATAGGCAAAGAGAAAACCATCACCTTTTGCAGATATGATGGCATAGTTAATGAACCCTAGAGTCAACTAAAAAATTAATTGAAATCAAACTTCAGCAGAGTTGCTGAATAGAAAAGAAACCCACATAAGTCATCAATATTTCTTTATGTTACCAACAAAACCTAGTAGTAAGAGGTAGAAAAAGAAATACCTTTTAAAATAACTACAGCATATATAAGATACTTAGGGATCTAACTGCTAAGACACACACAAGAACTACATGAGTACAACTACTCAAAACCAAAATAAATACAGATTTAAATGTAAACAATAAGATAAAATATAACAAATATGGATATGTATTTATTTACAAAGATAAAAACATCTAAAATTTTGAAAAAAATTGCTCATGAATAGGTTGAACCAATATAATAACAATAATAACAATAATTTTCTCTAAATATATTTATTCAGTGCCATACCAAACTACCAAAAGTTTATTCTGTACATCTAGAAAAAAATAAAAATTTTTCCAAAAGACTAAAAGATTCAGGAGGACCTGAGTTCAAATCCAGCCTCTGACACTTGACACTTACTAGCTGTGTGACTCTGGGCAAGTCACTTAACCCCAACTACCTCACCAAAAGACTAAGCGATCAAGAACATCAAGGGAAAATTTTTAAAAAGTGAGAAGGAAGGTGGCTTATCTCTAAGCAGTAATCAAATCAGTTTAGTATTGATTAAGTGATAGAGAGGTTGATCAGTAGAACAGATCATGTATACAATATGTAGCTCTCTAACTAACCATTTTTTCTATAGTGACTCAAGTCCTTTCAGCTGCTACCTTTCCAGCCTGAATAATCCAGATCTTGTAGGTCAGAATATATGACCCATCTATCTCTCTGGAAATTATAATTGCCTGAGATACTCATTTATCAGGCATCAAGATATCAGATTGTATGTTGAAAGCTAGTACAGCTCCCTCATTTTATAGATAAGGAAACTCAATCCCAGATTAGGGATTTAATAAACATTTATTGACTGACCAATTGCTCAAGGTCACACAGAAGTTCCAATCCAGGACCCTGCAGCACCAAGCTGCCTCCTCTGACATATCAACAAATATAAATGATACCTTTGAGTCATTGGAGACTATGTGATGAGGTAATATCCAGTTATGAAGTAGTGTGAATCTGTTAACACCAATCAAGAAAGTCTTTCCAGTGAGAGTGGCCCCCAGGAGGATTCATGCTATCCGCTAAAAAATCTCTCAGTTTAACTAGGGATTTCCTTGGTGGAGAAAATGTCTATGTCCACCTTGGAGAACTGGATGAAAAATTCTGAGAGCTGGAGACCTTAGCAGAGCCAGCTAATCATTTGTCAACCATAGAAAGCCCCATGAAGGGTTGACAGGGGAACACTATGAAATGGAAGAAATAGTACTTTTACCTCAAAGATGACCTATAAGATTTGCAGCATAAATCTTTTCCAGAGTCACTGACAATGGCTGAAGGAAAGAACAATTTGGTGTCTGCCTCTTGTAGGTAGTGGAAATTTTCCTGACTCCCATCTCTTCTAGGACTGCTGTTCTTAGGTTTTCCTCATCTCTCACCTTTGGTCTTGGGGATCCAGAACAGAAGAATCCAAGTTCGGTGGAAAGAGTACTGGCTCGAGGGCCAGAGGAACCAGGTTCAAACCATTCCTTTGATGTATATTACTCCCCTTGCCCCCAAAGGCTGGGTCATTTCACTTCTCCACCCCCAACCTCACCTCCAGGGTTCTCCAATACTGTTAAAGGGTTTTGAGGCCCTCTCTGAAAATAGCTGTAGCTCCCATCAGTGATGTTCCTTAAGACTGATGATCATCTGCACCCTTGACCCATTAAACTACCAAGGGATTAGCCTTTACAAAGAAATATTTAGTTAAAAGATATAATCACAAATATGCAAAATTTTCCCTCTACACCTGGGAGGCTTAATTCCTCCTCCCACCTAGTACCAAGCTAAATCTCTGGAGAGGGGGAGGGGATTAGGTTAATAGTTTAGCTCAGTTCCTATGTAGCACAGTCCCAATTCCAAGTCCAAAACCCACCTTGGGCTCGAGTGTTTGGTACCCTGGCTTCTCAGGGTTTCCTTTCTGGGCTGACTGGCTGCACTGTCCTGTCTACAATCCTGTCACTGCTGGGACCTAAAACTGAGAAGGACACACAACATAGAACAGAAACAAACATCCCGAGGTCCACTTATCAAAGGAGGAAAAGTGAGAACAGGGGAAGTAAAGTCCTCTCACTGATTCGGTTCATGGAGTGCTATGAGTGAATTTAGGATCTTCATCCTCTGGACCCAGCATGAAAAGATAAGCCAAGAAGAGAAAGGTTTCTTTCTCACCAGTTTTAAAGACACAGCCTGTTCAAGTTATTGCTGTTGTTTTCCTTTACTCTCTAAGGAGACCATGACAGATGTCATGACTTGAAATGAATTGGATTTAAGTGAGGAAGGTCATCAGCCTCACTCTCTCCTCCAGAGCCATTTGGGTCCAGTGGCAAAATATGTTATCAGGACGACTGGAGATGGCCCTGGATGTTTAAGGCAATCGGGGATTAAGTGACTTGCCCAGAGTCACACAGCTAGTAAGTGTCTGAGGTGACTTTAGGACCAGTGCTTTCTCCACTTCACCACCAGCTGCCTTTGTTCAAGTTATACAGCCAATCAAAGGAGGCTACCCTCACCCAGTAGAGACACAAAGTGCTTCCAAGTTAGTCAATCTGGGAATGCCCAGACAAGCTCAGTTATACATTTCTCTTTTTGAAATTTGCCCTCCTAGCAAATAGGCAGAGGTACATTTTGTTTTTGTTTTGTTTTGTTTTTTAAACACAGTCCTCATGCCAAATTGAGGTCAGTTTTCTAGGAGGCATAAGCAATGTCTTTTTACTCGTTTCCCCAATGTCATTACAGTAAAGCCTCAAAACAGCCAATATTGCATAATCACATACATGTACAGATGAAAACCATCATTTCCCCCCAAAACAGATTTAACAAAATAAGAAACATTTTTCTAATTTGAGCAAATATCTCTGTTTACTTAGTCTTAGCCTTATAGGGCTTTTCTCAACCCACAAGACAAAGAAAGCAGGCTTCCATCTTGAACAGAAGCATGTTCCACAGTGAAATTTCCAAACTATGTGGAACTTTCCCAAGGGACCTGGGGTCAACTTGGCATTACCCAATTCTTGAATGAGAAAGTTATCCTAGATGGACTCTTCTGATGCTCCCTTCAGTGTATAAGGACATCCAAAGGGCATCTGCACAAAAAGTCATGCTTGGACAAGCCTGATTACTTGTGTGACCTTGGGCATGTCACTTAACCCCCCACCCCCCAACCTGGGCTTTTCAGTTTCCTCATCTATGAAATGAAGGTCCAGATCTTTGATCTGGTCATGCCACTTATCTACTAAAAATCTTTCAGTGACTCCTCATCTACAGAATAAAGTCCTAGGCCTAACTTGACCTTCAAGGCCCTCCAGAGGCTGATACCACCAGACCTTTCCAGTCACTTCTGTTATAATACATTCCCAAATGTTCTAATACAAGTGACATATTAGACAACATTCTGAGCACAGTGAATTCGAGTTTGCTCTTTTGATTTCTCCCTTAAGAAATGCAGAAAACTTCTTGGAAGGCTTTCTTTCTTTCTCTTCACCTACTGCATTTGTAGCCTCCCTTTAAAGCCCAACTCTAATGTCACCTTCTCCATGAAGACCTGATCCCCATCAGTAAAGATTTTCCATCTGGGATCTCATGACAAATTTTGTCTTGCACCTCTTCAATCAGTCAGTCAATATATGTTTATTAAGTACCTACTATTTACTGTGCTAGGTGCTAAGGATACAAAGACAAAAATGAAGCAGTTCCTGCCCTCAAAATTTTATGGTGGGTAATAATATACACACTCAATTAGTGAATATTTATTAAGTGCCTACTATGCACCTGCACATAGTTTCTGGTTAGTTCCTGGAAATACAAATACAAAAATATGAAACAGTTCACACATACAAATATATACAGTACAAATAATAAATACTTGGTATATATTGGTTTTAGGGGAAAGACACTAGTAGCTGGTAGGGGAGGGGGGAAGATCAGGAAGGGCTTCATGAAGGAGGTGGCATTTGAATTGATCTTTGAAGGAAGCTAGGGATTTAGGTGGGAAAGAAGTGCATTCCAGGATTGGGGAAACAGCCTATACAAAGACACAAAGACTGAGTATGAGGAAGAGGATGGAGGCCTGTTTGGCTCCACTATGATAATGTGTAAAAGGCTTACAAAGGTACTATTTAATAGTAATAAACTTAACCTTATAGATATTATGATATTTTTAGGGTGCTTTAAAATTTGGGAAGCTCTTTACATAAATAATTTATTTGATTCTCACTATAAGCACCCGAGGTAGGTTATTATAGATGTGTCTAGTATGCCTGTTTTATAGATAAGAAAACTGAGTCTCATAGAGGTTGCGGTGATCAACATAGCAGGTAAGTGTGGGATTTAGGACTGGAATCCAGGTCTTTCTGAGTCCATCACACCATTTACAGCATGCTTCCCTCCTGTTTATCATTTATGGTTGTGTCTCAATCTATAATTAGACTATAATCCTCAATACCTAATGCAGGACTCTGCCCACAGTGGATGTTTAGTGAATGTTTGTAGAACTGAATCAAATACAGCCCCTAGCAAAGATCAGGGAAACCCTCTTTCAGGTTGCTGAAGGAAAAGAAATTGAGAGGAAGTCAACGTGAGCTGACATAATTTAGGGGAACTTCCCCGGAGGTGAGATATAGTTCTCTCTTTTTTAGTTGAACCTTGATCCCAATGGGCGAGATCCTTCACACTGTATCATTTGGTATATATTCTATTGTCTACTCTCTCTGATTTCTAGTCTGGTCTCTGAGAAGAGCAGAGTGGCCAAGTTTCTGGACCCAAACTCCTTCTTCCCTTCCTGGCAGGAATTAAAGTCCTTCTTGGAGAAGTGGAGAGAGAGAAGACACTAGAGATGTCTATTCTCCTTCCTTTTGAGCCATACCACAATACCTCCATGCTATATGTGGGGGATAGCCCTCCTGTCATTCCGATCTTCTTATACTTTATTCCCCTACATGGCCTCCTTGCTGTTCTTCACACATGATGGACTTTTTTACTGGCTTTCCACCATGTCTGGAATTCTCTTCCTCCTCATTTCTTCCTCCTGGCTTCCTTTCAAGTCTCAGCTAAAATTCCAACTTTTAAAAGAAGCCTTCACTCATCTTCATTAATGTTAGTGCCTTTCCTTTGAGATGATCTCCAATTTACCTTGTATAAATCTTGTTTGTACATAGTTGCTTACATGTTGGCCCTCCTATTAACCTGTGGGCTCCTTGAAAGCAGGAGAGTTCTCTTGCCATTCTTTTCTTTTTTTTTGAATCTTTAACAATTTTTAAAAGTTATACATGTGCAGTCATGCAAAACATAACAGACAAAAAAACCTTAGAAAGAGGAACCAACAAAAACCAAACAAAAAAAACTTCAATCTGCATTCGGATACCATTAGTTCTTTCTCTGTAGATAGATTGCATTTTTCATAAGTCCTTCTGATAGCATCCTTCTCCTCATTTCTTACAACACAATAGTATTCCATCCTAGTCTCTACTCTATTTTCTATCTTCCTGCACCCTATCCCTCCTCAAAAGTGTTTTGCTTCTGACTGCCCCTCCCACAATCTGCCCTCCCTTACTTTGCCCATCCTCCCTTATCCCTTTCCCCTCCCACTTTCCCACAGGGCAAGATATATTACTATACCCGATTGAGTGTGTATGTTATTCCCTCTTTGAGCCAATTCTGATGAGAGTAAGGCTCACTCACTCCCCTGCACCTCCCCGAACTTCTCCTCCACTCCATAAGCTTTTTTTTTTTTGTTTCTTTTATGTAAGACACTTAACTCCATTCCACCTCTCCCTTTCTCTTTCTCCAAGTGCATTCCTCTCACCCCTTAATTTTTTTTAAAGATAGCATCCTGGGACAGTTAGGTGGCACAGCAGACAAAGCACCAGCCCTGGACACAGTAGGACCTGAGCCTAAATCTGGCCTCAAACACCTGACACTCACCAGCTACACGACCCTGGGCAAGCCACCCAACCCTGACTGTCTGCCCCCCCCCCCAATGACAAAAAACATGCTTTAAAGATATCATCCATTCATATTCAACTCACACCTGTGCCCTCTGTCTAAGTATACTCCATTCAGCTGCACTAATAATGAGAAAGTTCTTTTGAGTTAGAAGTATCATCTTCCCATATAGGAATGTAAACAGTTTAACCTTTTAATATTCCTCATAGTTTCTTTTTCCTGTTTACATTTTTATGCTTCTCTAGGGTCTTGTATTTGAAAGTCAAATTTTCTGTTCAGCTCAGGTCCTTTCATCATGAATGTCTGAAAGTCCTCTCTTTCATTGAATTCCCATTTTCCCACCTGAAAGATTATACTCAGTTTTGCTGGGTATGTGATTCTTGGTTGTAATCCCAGGTCCTTTGCCCTCCAGAATATCATATTCCTTGCCTTCTGATCCTTTAATGTAGAAGCTGCTAGATCTTGTGTTATCCTGACTTTGGCTCCACAGTACTTGAATTGTTTCTTTCTAGCTGCTTGCAGTATTTTCCCCTTGACCTGGGAGTTCTGGAATTTGGCTAGTTTTCATTTTGGAATCTCTTTCAGGAGGTAATCAGTGGATTCTTTCAATTTCTATTTTACCTTCTGCTTCTAGAATATCAGGGTAATTTTCCCTGATAATTTCTTGGAAGACGATGTCTAAGATCTTTTTTTGATCATGGCTTTCAGGTAGTTCAATAATTTTCTAATTATCTCTCCTGAATCTATTTTCCAGCTCAGTTGTTTTTCCAAGGAGATATTTCACATTGCCCTCTATTTTTCAATCATTTGGATTTGCTTTATTGTGTCTTGATTTCTCATTAAAGTCATTAGCTTTCATTTGCTCAATCCTAATTTTTAAGCAATGATTTTCTTCAGAGAGCTTTTGTACCTCCTTTTTCATTTTGCTTTTCAAACTGTTGACTTTTTTCATGACTTTCCTGCATCTCTCTCATTTCTCTTTCCATTTTTTCCTCTACCTCTCTTACTTTCTTTTCTTTTCTTTTGGTGAGGCAATTTGGGTTAAGTGACTTGCCCAGGGTCACACAGCTAGTGTCAAGGATCTGAGGCCAGATTTGAACTTAGGTCCTCCTAAATCCAGAGCTGGTGCTCTATCCACCATGCCACCCAGCTTCCCCACTCTTTTCCTTTTGACTTCATATTTAGGTCTGTAGTAATCATCTCCCTGGCCAACCACTAAATCCCCTCACTGTCCATGGGCTGATTTCTAGAAGCAGACGCAGCCACAGCCAAGAGGCTCCTCTGGAGCAGACCACCTGGGGCTGGATCTGCACAGTGTGGCTGCAGGGCTGTGCTCCATTCTCACCCTGGTACAACAGACCTTTCCTGCCAACCTTCTAAGTTGTCTTTTGCTGGAAAATGATCTTACCCCATCCTTTTGTGGGTTCTGCTGCTCCAGGAATTGTCTTATGGCATTATTTGAAGGGATTTGGGGGAGAGCTCTGAGAAGTCACTGCCTTTCCTCTGCCATTTTGACTCTACCCTTTTGCCTTTCTTTTTATCCTTAGGTCTTAACAGTGCCTGACACATAGGAAGTGTGAATGGATATTGACTTGAATGCTCTTTCCCCTTGGATTTCCATTTATCTTTCAAAACAAAAGTATCAAACAGGCAGCCCACGTGCTACCCGCCACACTCCTGAGTGCAGCCCAAACCAGATTAAAATGTAATTGGGAAATAGTTAACAAAATAAATAAAAATACAATAAAACCTAGATAACATTACATTTTTAAGCTAAGTCAATATGTGGCCAGCAGGGATCCTTAGGTACTGATTAGTGGCATTCATTTCTATTTGAGCTTGACACCAATGCTTTAAAACTTAATTTAAATGTTATCTTCTCAGGAAGCCTTCCTTCATCCTGGGCATTCCCTCCACCATACACACAGCCTTCCTCGACTTGATATAGCACTTTGTTTTGTAGCTCTCTAAATTTTTTATGTAATGTTGTACATTGTTGTTACCTGAATTTATGTTTTTCCCCCCTTATTAGCTTATAAATTTTGTGGGGACAGTTCAATTCAGTGGTTTTTCAGTCATGCCTGATTCTTTGGGATTTTCTTGGCAAAGATGCTGGAATGGTTTGCCATTTCCTTCTCCAGCTCATTTTACAGATGAGGAAACTAAGGCAAACAGGGTTAAGTGACTTGCCCAGGGGCACACACCTAGTAAGTATCTAAGGCTGGACTTGAACTCAGGAAGATGAGTCTTCCTGACTCCAGGGATGGCACTCTCTCCACTGTTACACCTAGTTGGGGACAGGCATTGTATCTTATCTGAATTTTCTCTTTTACCTATTCCCCAGTGTACACACATCAGGATTTTAATATAGATTTTGAATATATGGTGAGTGGGAGGAGGGATAATTGGGGCACAGGAAGGTTTTTGTGCACAGTCTGGATAGGAAGCCAGAGCTTTGCCCTGTCACTTGTTCATCTGAATGGTCCATTCTGGGCCTTCCTTCTCTTAAGAGTTTCCTGCTCTCAAGGACATCCTGACAAAGACAGCCTAACATTTTATCACTGACATTCTGAAAAATGATTGGCCCTGGGCCTCACAAATGTCAGGGCTGGGGCTTGAGCCCACAATTCCCATTTTGGTGTTCGTCCCCTTTTATGATCCCGTAGTGATGGCTAATACCTCTGATTAGAATACTACCTGCTAGGCACAATGAATAATAACCTTAATTTCTGGCAACTGCCTTTACCTGAGTTAAAAAGGAGTAAGGTTGGGGTTGGACGGCCATTGCCAGGAGTCAGAAGTGCTCCTAGTTCTAACTCTCCATTTTCAAAAGGGAGACAATTCATGTCTTTCTCTAATCTCCAGGGCAGCTAATATTTTATCCAAAAATGTTTTTGACCTCTTAATAGAGGAAGGAGCTACAGAAACTCAAAGAATTATTGCTGTTCCCTTCATTTTCTGGTTCAAATAGGACTCTGGAAAAATTTCCTGGAAATTAAGCACTTTTAGCACTAGAGGGCGCTCAGAGCCTCCTATTTAGCGATGACCATGGTAGGGATGTCAGTTATCAATTATCTTTACCAGGACTGGTGGAGTCCTACCCAGGGCAAAATGAAGGTGTTTCAGAGCTAATAATTAACTGGGACTTCTGCTGGAAACCTTCCAAAACTGTTTAAAAACAAACAATCAACACTTTGGGAGTGACCATTAAGAATGACAGGGATATGGCTAATGTAGATGGTGTATAGGATTGGAAGAGGCAGGAGCTCAGCATAGTAGAGACCAAGTGACATTCTAGCAATGCTGCTGCCGATGAAAGTGTAATAGCAGATCCTCCTGGGGGAGGAGCTCCCCACTCAGACTTGATTTAGCCCTGGGGGAAGGGAGTGTGGTGACCTGGCTCTGAGCTCAGGGGGCCTGCAGTGAGTCCTGGGGGAACCTGGCTTCAGAAGAAAGGGATCACACTCTTCTTTTTTGCACATTTTGGCTATTTATACCCCCATACCCTCAAACCTTGGGAGAAAATCACTTAAAGTTTGGGATCATACTTTAGCTATGGCTCATAATTAAGGTCTCCCCCAAAAGGAAGTAGAAAGGCATTCAATTTATAAAGTACATCTGGTATAGCTAATAATGTGATGATGACTATGACAATGACAACAACAACAAAACAACAAGAAGAAGTTCATTCTTCATTTTCTAAGAGGACCAGGACATCAGGGTGATGTCATGACTTGCAGTGAGGCAGAGCTGTGCAAGGTCACCAACCTCATTTTCTCTTTCAGAACCATTTGGGTCCAATGGCAAGATATATATCAGGATGACTGGAGATGGCCCCTGATAGTGCTGCTGCTGCTGCTACTACTACTACTACTACTACTACTACTACTACTACTACTACTACTACTAGCTAGCTAGCTAGCTAGCATTTAAATAGTGCCTACTACATGCCAGGCATTGTGCTAAGCATATTACAAATATTATCTCATTTGATCCTCATAACAACTCTGAGAGGAAGGTGCTATTATTATTTCCATTTTATAGAGGAAGAAAGTTGGGGAGACAGAGGCCAAGTGACTTACCCAAGGTCACACAGCTAGGTAGTAAATGCCTACGACTAGGTCTGAACTCAGGTCTTCCTGACTCCAGGCCTGATAGAAGTGGCTCTTTATTTCTTCCACTACAGAAGAAAAGACTCATAAACAGGTAGTGACAGACTTAAGACATAATATAATAATCTATGACTCCTATTATACTTCCTGGGGAGGTTGATACTTAATATTAAAACACAGGGCATTTAGTGGGACTGCTGAATTGTCATTTTGCCTTCACCTTGTCTCTGCACTGTCTGAACAACTCCTTCAAGGTATGTGTCTTCTGGCAAGCCAGGCCAGGGCCCCAGGCATTAGTTATCTCCTCTAAGAGATATCATAGTATTTTCAGGGAGTATCTTCTGAAGTGCATCTACTGAAGGACCTGGTAGCTTCTGAATTCTCAAATTTGTGTGGTTGCCTCTCAGGCTGGAAAAAATTTCAACTCAGGATCATTTTATTGGCACCTAGGCTCAGGTAAATAAAGCAGAAGAGGCAGCCAGGGCCTTGAGATCCCGACTTAGCCTTACCTTAGTGAGCTTATGTTCTAGCTTCCACATGTGAGCAGCTGCCATTGCTTCCAAGGGAAGAAGAAATCCTCTCCCTTCCCTCACTGCAAGTCCCAGAGTTCTCAGCTGCAGGTTCAGAAGAGAGGAAGAAGAGGGCAAAGAGGGCAGAGTTATTCCTTGTAAGGTCTGCTAAGTGAGATGCTCTTCCTTACTTTGGAGCTAATCCTTATTAGCACAGCATGGGGTTATGGGGTGAGGGGAGGGACATAGGGACCAAGAAATTGATTTGTTCAAAAAAAGGCTCTCAGCAGGGAGCCACATGTGTCAATGGAAATGGGGTGGAGTGGGGGCACAGCTCAGCTCAGTACCAGGAAGCAACTGGTGTTCTGGGCTTGGAGTCAGGAAGACCTGAGTTCAAATTTGATCTCAGACACTTACTATGTACTGAGCAAGTCACTTTACCACCCTTTGCCCCAGTTTCCTCATCTGTAAAATGGGAAAAATTACAGTAGCACTTTTATCTCCCACTGAGAGCCCTTGGGGAAATAATATAGGATGGGCCAAAGGTCACAAAGGGGTCTGATGTTTTAATAACTTTGAAATTTATTTTTTATTTCCTATATATGTACACATATTTATTTCCTATATATACTGTATATGATACTATGATATTGTAAATTAAAAACAAAAAATAAAGGAGTTATTAAATATTGAAATCCCTTCGTGATTTTATGAGTTTTGGTCCACCCTGTATAGTCTTAATAAGTCTATCATCTATAAAATGAGGTAGTTTGTAAAATGAGCTTGACTAGGTGATCTCTAAATTCCCTTTAAGATAAAAATCTAGGATCTCAATTTTCCAGAAATCTTTTGCTAGCTACCCTAGTTAGGTTTACCACTCTCTGATGCACTTGTCATATAATATTGCATAGTTACTTGAGTAAGAAAGCTCCATGAGACCAAGGACCATAAAGCACTTAGCTAAATTTTATGTATTCCTTAGCTCCTAGCATAGTTCTCTGCCATCTGTAACTGTTTAATAAATATTTGTGGATCAATGTATGAAAAATGCAAATAGCATTTATTAAGGCTTAGTATGTTCTGTGCTAAGTATTGGGAATACAAAAGGAAAGAAAGACAGTTTTTGCCTTACAGTTCTTCAACTATATGCCCTCAGTTTCCCCATAGTTATCTTTATAGTTCTCCCAGCTCTAAACAATAGATCTTATGAACCCTGCTCAGTGGGCATGTCCATATAAATCCTGTAGTTTTCATTACCCAGATCTTATATGTTATTTATCTTGTTTTAAGGTTCTAAACTCTGTTAGGATTGTTATTGCTTTTGTCTTGATATATATTTCTATGAGTGTTTGGCCTTTTTCTGGGTATTGACAAGCTTCTCTGATAGGTTTCTTAAAATACTAAGACCATTCAAAAAAAGCAGGTAGTGGTGATGGGAAAAATTCCAAACTTGTGATGTCTTAGGTCCTTCTGAATCCAGGGCTGGTGCCTTATCTACTGTGCCACCTAGCTGCACCCCCCCCCCCAACTCTCAATAATTTAGTCTTAGTTCCCAGGGCACTGAGAGACTGTATATGTCATAGGCAGGATCTGAACTCGGGTCTCCTTGACTCCTAGGCTGGCTCTCTATCCATTATGCTACACTGCCTCCTTTTATATAATATAATAATCTAATGTAACACATATTCATGAAGTTTTATGGAGTACAGAATACTATTAGAAATTGGAGATGTGGCAAAAATGTTCTCAAAGTGTTTATAGTCTAATCATAAGTGAAATTCTGTAATAAGGGACAAGAGTGACATAAGTATAACACTGAATCTGAAGTTAAGATCAGCTTCATTTTATTCCCTTTTGGGGGGTGGGGCAATTGGGGTTAAATTACCTGCCCAGGGTAACACAGCTAATAAGTATCAAGTGTCTGAGGTCAAATTTGAACTCAGATCCTCCTGGATCGATGTTCTATCCACTGTGCCACTCAGCTGCTTCCTTGGCTTATTCCTTTAAAGAAATGGAAATAATAATAGCACCTACTGCTCAGGGTTGTTTTGAGAATCCAGATCATAAAGCACTATTATTATTAATATCCAAACAAAACATGAGTTTTGTGAGTCAGATTTCTACAGCCAGCACATTGACTGGGGGCACCTGAGAAACCTGAGCTCTCCTTTACAATCCCCAGATACCTCAAACTTTATCTACTCATGAAACATAAGCTAGGGTATCTGCTCCGGCTTGTTCTTCACCATTCAGGAGTCCTTCAGAGTCATGATTAGAGTAGAAGGGCCTTGAGGTCAGGCAGTCTCATTTTTGCCTTCATATCCCCCAAGCTTATCACAATTCTTGGCACACACTAGGTATCTAATAAATGCTTGTTGCATTAAATCTAGAGAAGCGGTGGATTCCTCTTTCCTTTACCTGCACCATTCTATTAATAGGGAGTGACATTGTCTGGATGCACCTCCAGGTCTCCTGCCTCTTGGCTCTTTGTGGAAATGGACACAGTGTTGTGTCGGTCTTTCCTCTTCTCTTCATTTTTCAAGGGTAATTGACAGAGCTTTGGTTAATTTGTTAGCTCATTGCCAGTCAGTCCATCAGCACCCCGTACATTATTAGCACATCTGCATATGCTCACATTTGCCAAGCTCTTGCCTTCCCTGATCAAGCACATTTTTTTTTGCTAGCCTTTCATCCCTTCCTAATTGTTGAAAGCTCTGCTCTTTGTTTTGTTCCTGCAAGACATATTTTTACAAATCACTTTAGTTTTAGATAATCAGCCTTCAACCAACAGATTAGATGTGTCTGGTAATCCTGGCCATAATCTGCTCATTATAAAGGGTTTTACATCCTTTAGGCTCTCTGGAGAATTGTTTTTGACCCTTTGTGCTCCTTTCAGCCCATTAATTCAATTCAGTGCAATTACAGTCCTTTTCCTTTCTGGTATCTGCAAACCTCAAGGTGCTGCCTAGGTACTTCCCCTCATATATGAAATGGAAAGTAAATTTTTTTAGCTAATACTGCCCACCCTCTCCAAACCCCAAACCTCAGCTCAAGAAAAGTTCCTGACTCTCACACTAGCAATTGCCAGAGAATACACACACACACACACACACACACACACACACACACACACATATATATATAGAGAGAGACAGAGACAGAGACAGAGAGACAGAGACAGAGACAGAGAGACAGAGACAGAGACAGAGAGACAGAGACACAGAGAGAGACAGAGACAGAGAGACAGAGAGACAGAGAGAGACAGAGACAGAGACAGAGACAGAGATTAAATATCTTTCTCACTTGTTCTTATTTTCTTGGGATGATAGTTCTATCTCATATTTTCTTTCCAAGAATCACAAATTATCACAAAAGACCTCAAAAACTGTCCATTTCAACCTCTTCATTTTACTAGTGAAGAAATTAAGCTTCAGGGAATGGAAGTGACTTGTCTAAGGTCACACAGCTTGTTAATGGTAGAAGTGGGATGAAAACTTAGCTGCCTCCCAGAGTAGTCCTCTCCGCTGGCCCTCTTCACCTGGTGAGGGCTATTAGTCCTTGGTGGAGCTGGACTTATACTGATCCATCCATATTTTCCTACTTTGTGACTAGCAGGGGCAGTATGGCCCAGTGCAGTGGGGTCACTAAACCATCCATAAGGATCCCTGTTGTGCCTGTATATTATTGACTCAGAAAACCAAATATTAACATTATGTTCTATTGTATTTTTATTCCTTTTGTTAAACATTTTCCAGTTACATTCTAATCTGGCTCTTTGCCAGCAGTGTGTGTGTGTGTGACACCTCTAGATGGTGGATAAAAAGGTGTTCTTGGACACATTATTTTTGTGACACTTCTTAGCTGTGTGTCCAAAAGCAAGCCACTGAAAATCTCTAAGCCTCACTTGTTTTATCTGAAAAATGGGGATAATCATACTTGTTATATTTACCTCATAAGGTTGTTATGAAAGCAAAATTATACTGACAATGATAACTAACACTGATACAGCTAATCAAGGTAATAAATAATATAGAGATAGCTAAGAAGGGTTTTTTTGTTTGTTTGTTTTTTACTTGGCTGTTAGCAGACAAACTGTGACTAGATTATTTGGAAGAATGAAATCTCCTTGTGGGCAAAGACCATTTTGGTTTTGTCTGTGAATATGACATAAAAATTATTTGTTGGATTAAATTGAATTGACTTTCTCCTAAGATCTTCATTTAGACCTGCATTTTATTCTGCTCCTATTGACTTGATTGGTCATTCCTGAACTCACATATATGTGGATTCTTCGTGCTCCTCCTCCTCCTCCCCCTCCCTGTGTCCCCCTCACTCCCAGCCCTGTCCTCCTCCACTTCCTCCATCCTCAAGCTTAAATCCACTTTAGGCATTTAAGGTAGTTATGGAAATGGTCAGTCAATCAATCAATATTTATTAAGCACCTATGAGGCAGGCGCTGAGCTAAGTTGAGTTACAAAGAAAGACCAAAGACAATTCCTCAAGGAGTTCATGATCTAATGAGGGAAGATTACAAATGAAAAAGAAGCTGAAAAGGGGCCTGGGGGAGGGTACTCAGTGCAGGGCCATGATGGAATTCAGAAAAGTGCATCTGAGTCGGAAATGATGAGATGGCTCCCCTGGGTGCTCTCCTTAAATGAAGGGTCTGAGAGGAATCCCTTTTCACCTTCCCCCTCTATTTTCACCAAAGCATGAGCCAGAGAAAAGGAATTGTAGTGTAATGGAAAGAACAATGACTCTGGGGTCAGAGGACCTGAGCTCTCACCCTAGTTTAGACTGTTAACTCATGGTGTGTTATTACCTAGGCAAGCCTCAAAGGAAGGAGCTTATAGGATTTGGAGGGGAAGTAACATTAGGGATCATCTAGTTCAGCTCCCTAATTTTACAGGAAGGAAACTGAGGCTCAGAGAGTTGGTCTGGGTCACACAGGTTATAAGTAGCAGAGCTGAAGTTTCCAAGCAGGTCTTCTGACTTATTTACAGGATGGGTGAAAAGAATTTTTCATGCATTGTACTTCTTCACAGGAGCTATAGAAATGTTACTGTTTTGTCAGCTTCTGAATATGCACTGGCCACACCTACATCCCTAATGCCCTTATTCTTTTCCACACCCCCACATCAACATCCCCTGCCCCTCTCCTCTTCTGTGGGCCACAATTGGGCTCAGCCAGCACTTGGATGCAGAGTCTCTGATCAGCAAGAAGTATCATTCATTGTTTAGATTTAAGGAAGTGATGGAGAAAAGTTAATAAAGCAGATCAAACTAAAAAAGAAAAGAAGTATCATTCATAAATACTTGTGAACTTGACCTGGTATAGCAGAAAGGGCTGAATTTGGAGGGAGATCCTTAATTCAACCCTAATCTCTGATATATTTAACCTGCGTTACCTTGTACAGGATGACCTCTGAGTTCTCTTCTAATTCTTTTTTGTTTGTTTGTTTGTTTTTGCTGAGCAATAAGGGATAAATGACTTGCCCAGGGTCACACAGCTAGTGTCAAGTGTCTGAAGTCACATTTAAACTCAGGTCCTCCTGAATCCAGGGCCTATGTTTTATCCACTGTGCCACCTAGCTGCCTTTAGCCTTAATGACCTCAAATGATGAGGTTGGACCTGATGACTTCCAAGATCCCTTCCAGTTTTCCATTCAGATGCTCTCATGAAAGGGAACAGGCTTGGAGGATTCTACACTTGTCCCCCTAACAACCATCCACTGTGCAGTATTTCCATCTGGAGCTATAGATGAAAGGACCCCTAGAGACCTGAGTCACCAGGATGCTCTGGCTGGCCTTGGCTGATCCTTGGGTGGGGCTGTTTTATTAGTATTCAGGGGATCATCTCTTCTGCCTAAACCCTCACTTCTAGCTGTTGCCACTTTATTTTTCACAGAAATGCCTTCACAGAGAGGCAGGAGTGAGGCAGAGTGCTCCCAAGGTCTCAGTGTAATTTGGTTTTATTACAAGGGTTTTCATTTTGATGGTAACATTATTCTTTTCATGGAAGAAATTATCTTCAAATTATTTAATCTTACTCTTTTATCTCTGGGGATGTTTTCCTTGGTAGATGGCTGTGCCTTTACAGATTGCTGCAAAAGAGCGAGCCTGTCTGTCGGTTTTAATCATTAATACAAACCCCAAACTGATTCCCCCGTCCCCCTCCCCCTGCCACCAAAAAAGGGCTTTATTCCTGCAAAGAAATCTGTTTTTTAAAATAATACTATTGGAGCTTTTCTGAGTTCAAGTACCCCTGCTACTCCAAGGGCTTCAAAGGAAAATATTAGTGGTTGGTCAGGAAAGCAGAGCATTGCTGTGGATTACTCTCTTGCCTATGAAGGTTATGAGGAAGCCAGCAGGGATTTGACAAGAACAGCTTTCTCTCCGTAACAATATCATTTTCACACATAGATTCTGGTCCAGCTTCTCCCCTCCCCCCCCTGCCACTAGCATTGTCTGTGCCCTTCTGAATCCTGAGCTTATGGGATGTGGCTTTCTTGGCCTCTTCTCCCATTTCCTCCCCTTCCCTTCAATGTACATCATTGAAACTGGGTGAATGTTCAGCTACAAGTTTGTAGCCACACCGTGGGTAAGGGTCATCAGAGGTTCCTTGGGGGAAAGATTGAATTGTATAAAAAGGAAATAGGCCCACATCAACCTTGGGTGACTTAAAGACTAGATAATTCCCCTTTTGGGCCAAATGAGAAAAAAACAATCTTCTCTTCTGCTGCAGGCCTTTTCAAAGGACAGAAATCATCATAGGCTGAAGCATTAGGATCTACAAAGGATCTTGGGTGATTTAGCTTTGGGGAGCAAAGTCTTTTGGATTACAAACAGAGGTGGGGGGAAGGAGGAATGAAACAGAACAATAGACACAATAAATGTTGTATTTCACTATTTATAGAGCATTGTGTTGGGTATTTGTAGAGAGACAAAGCTTAGAAAAGACATAGTTCCCGTCCTTATTTCTAGTAGGGGGATAAAATATAGACACAGTTATAATACAGAGGCAGCTAGGTGGCTTAGCAGAATGTGGGGTCCAGAAGAATTGTCTTGGAAGCCTGCTTCATAAATATGATACTAAATACTAAATAAATAGACAGACAGATAAAAACAAATACATAAACAAACAAATACATAAATAAACATAAATGAATGAATGAATGAATGAATGAATGAATGAATGAATGAATGAATGAATGAATACTATTTATAAAGTTAATACTAGCTGTTCGACCTTGGGTAAATCACTTAAACTCTTTGTGCCTTAGTTTCTTCATCTGCAAAGTGGAAATAATAGTAGCACCTACCTTGACAAGGTTGTGCAAACTAGTGAGCTTTATAAAATTAGCTATGGCATACATGAGAGATGCAAACAAAGGACATGTGAACTTTGAGGGTAAGGGGCATTACTGACCAGCAGAAACTTCCTGGAAGAGGTGGCATTTGAGTTGGACTCTAAAGGATGGGTGGGAATTCAACAAAGAAGCAGGAAAGCTTATAATGTTGGGTGACGATGCAGGGATAGAGAGTAGTCTACTTTGTCTAGAGAATGACTCCTATTGAGAATGAGCTGGAGGAAAAAAGGTACCATTTTGTGAAGAACATTGAGTGAATTGTGAAGGGCAGAGGATCTTGAAAACAAATGTTTACCTCCTTCCCTCAGATCAGGATGAGAGGAAATTGTCTTAACCCACAGCAATATGGACTCTGGAAAGAAACAAGGAAGAACTTCAGGTTGGTTGTGCTTGTCTGGAAATTTAAACTAATTTTTATTGGTTTTATCCAAAATAAAATAAGACATTAAAAGCTATTGAGAGAATAATCACAAACTGCATATTAAGCATAATTGTATTATGAGAGATTTTTGAATTATTTACCAATGGAAAGTCCAGCTCATCAATTCTTACCTAATGACACAGAAAAAGGAGTTAACTATATGTGTGTGTGTGTGTGTGTGTGTGTGTAGTAGGCACTTCCTGGTTTTGTGGGGCACATGGGCAGAGAGCACATATAAAAATTAATGAAGGCAGACACAGACCTCCTAGGCCTCCCTTGGAGCCAAAGAAGCAAGTGAATCATTAGTGTTGGCTTTACAAGTAGAAGCACTAACACCGACAGTTAAAAAGAGTTGGGGATGGGGAAGGAGGGTGTCTTTGGAATACATTCCTAAGCTTTGAAGAGAGAAACTAGCACACATTCCCCCTAGGCCAGGCAGTATGGTGAGATGGAAAGAGGATTGGATTTGGAGTTAGGCGATCCTTTTTCAAAGCTTAGCTCTGTCCCTTTGGGTCTAGGCAATCTTGGGTAATCCTTTAATTTCTCTGGGTCTCAGTTTCATCTTTTGTAAAATGAGGAGAGTAGATACTGTATGGTTTTTTTTTTTAACAAAAGAAATAGTATGGTTCAATCAGCATCTATACTCCACAGTTCTTTTTTTTTTTTTCCTGGATTTGGAGATCCCCTTCTATCATGAGTCCCCTGGAACTCTTCTGTACCATTGCATTGGTGAGAAGAATCTAGTCCATCACAGTAGATCAAGACACAATGTTGATGATACTGTGTACAGTGTTCTTCTGGTTCTGCTCATCTCACTCTTCATCAGCCCACGCAGGACCCTCCAGGTTTCTCTGAACTCCTCCTGCTCATCGTTTCTTACAGCACAATGATACTATATGGTTTTTAAGGTCTTGTTTATTATGATCTGATATCCAGTGGTACCCCCAGTTCCTCTATTAAAGATAGAGCCCAGGTTGCCTAAATCAAGGAGATGGCCCAGAGTAAGAGTGGTCTTGGTCTTCAGGTATGAGATTCTACTGTGTTCTAAACATTAAACAATAAGTGTTTCTTATGGGAACACAGTGGCACCTACAGCTGGAACATCCTGCTACACCAGCAGCACCCTCCCCCCCCTCGATACGATCTTTCCAAACTGTCCTTTTTGAGCCTTTTAAATCCTGTTTAGTGTTGACATGGGGGTTGGGCCAACTAGCTATCAGGACAGATACACCTAAGTAAGGGAAGATTAAATTCTATAGCAAGAAAATCAGTTAGGGGTGGCTACTACCTGAGCTGGGAGACGAGATGACTCTGGAGTTCAGGACTATCATTCCAAAAGAAAATCCCTCTGACTCTCAGGAATCTTTCCCCAGCCAGAAAGGGAACTTTCTATAGTCAGGTGGTTACCCCATCATCCTCTATAAAGGCTTAAGTTTTTTGGTGTGGGGGAAGTGAGGCGAGCGGAGGATGTTCTTCAGGTGTGGAGATGTGAGTGCTCACTATAAAAGACAAGTGCTTTGGAGATTCAGGCTGAGATAAGGCAATCCCTTGGGTGAAACTCCCCATAGTTTGCTTTATGATCCAGTATAAACTTCCCAGTCTGAATTTCACTGTTCCTATAACTGACCTTAAAGAAACTCGGAGACCAACTAAGCCTGCCTTCAGTTTCCACCTGCTTAGGCCCAGATTCTGACACTTCCCTTTTCCCTGTCACCTGCTCAATCATCAGCACTGGCTGGCCCTTCCTGGGCAGGAGTCATCAGGGTGCACCGGAAATTCTATTTAGTCAGTTTAACTCTTCAATGTTTTGGGCTTCACTGCTTGTGGATGAAAATCTCTAAAAGTGTCTTTCAGTCCATTCTTTGACCTCAATAAATCAAGTTTTGTTAAGATAAACTGAATGTTGAGTAAGACTCTTTTTTTTTTTTTTTTTTAGTGAGGCAATTGGGGTTAAGTGACTTGCCCAGGGTCACACAGCTAGTAAGTGTTAAGCGTCTCAGGCCGGATTTGAACTCAGGTACTCCTGACTCCAGGGCCAGTGCTCTATTCCCTGCGCCACCTAGCTGCCCCGAGTGAGACTCTTAGAAAGCTTCAATAGACGTCTCTGTGCTGGGCAGTAGAGGAGTTTGGACTGAGTAAGGGTACTCAGGCATATCCCACATGTTTTTACTAAATCTGTGATACTGGCTAGCTTTGTAACAACCCTGTAGGGGCTAGGTAGTGTGAATGTTTTTATCATTTTACAGGTGAGGAAACCCAAGCTCCTGACTCTAGCTCTAAAATACATATCTCCATCTTCATCTCGATTTCACCTCTTATCATTATGGATCTTTATCTCTCTGTCTTTATTTCTGTCTCGGAAATCTCTCCTCTGTCTCTAAAGGAGGAAGTCAGAGAAAATTGTTTAACTGAAGATTCTGATTATTTGGGCCAGTCTGGGTTGCTGGAGGTTTTATTGTGCTGATGTTACACATTAGCTTAGTTCCTTTGCTGATGTTTCTGACCAGGGCTTTTCAAGGACATGAAGAAGTGAGGGGCTTGAATATAATAAATGTTCAGTCTTCACCTCTGAGGGGTGGTAGTGGCTTTGGCCATGAGCTGTGATCTTGAACAATGCTTCTCTAAGCAAAGCCAGCTCACCTCTTTGGGGCTCTAGCCTATTTCCTTGGCCTTCATGCCATGCTCAACCCACTAAGTTGTTGAGGCCCAGGCAAAAGTATGTTTTTCTAACCTTGTAACTAACCTCCTGCCCCAAATCCTGTGCTGAGCTGACTCGTGCGGGAAGAAACCAATTCATTTTGTTTTGAGAAAGTCAGTGATTGGACATCCTTCCCACTTTTTGAAGCATCCTATTCTAAAAAGTTGATTCCTACTTCTGGACAAGGGTTTTCTTTTCCTGTAAACAAAGTTTGCTATAGGGGGCAGTTAGGTGGCACAGTGGGTAAAACACTGGCCTGGATTCAGGAGGACCTGAGTTCAAATCCAGCCTCAGACACTTGACACTTACTAGGTGTGTGACCCTGGGCAAGTCACTGAACCTTCATTGCCCCCCCCCAAAAAGTTTGCTATAAATTTAACGACTTCAATGCAATAATCCAGCAAAATAGGAAATAAACTCATACACAAATCAGTGCTAGGATGGCTGGGCTGGTTTGCTTTTGGAGCAAACAGCCCTGTTCATTCTAGAATGCTGGGTCTGTCACATACCTGTGACTGTCCCTTTCCCCATCACAGTTTTGATATATGAAGGGTTGGCATGAGAAATTAAATGGAAATTTTGGGGAAGTTTTGTGGAAGCCATAGATGACGGTGCAAAGGTTAGCAGATGACACTGAAAAAGTATAGAAACTCATAAATGCATAAATATAGGCATAGTATTATATAATATCAATATATTTTATCTTTTAATAATAGAGTAATTCAGATTTCTTCTCTGGTACAAAGGAAGGGCCAAAAAATTTTATGCAGATTTTCCAGATCATGGGGGTGCTATATCCCCCACAATATCAAAAGGATAACTATTATGATATAGCTGTTTGTTCTGTGATGACCTAAAGTGGTAAATATAATGTCACAAAATGTCTCATAAGAAAATGTTAGGTAACAACATAATACGTATATATAAGTATGTATAAATATATAAGAAAGCTGGCTCAGGTTCTCTCTATGACCTTAAATAGGGGTTGTCTACTTTAGGGTAGAAAAAAAAAATGAGGCAAGCCATTTTTTTCTTTGTGGATTGCACACTGATAATTTATAGTTCATTGAGACCTGAATGAACACTATAAAGCCAGAGAAGGGTTGGTGCCATGTAGAGTGACTACACCAAAGTAGGACATTATTCACCTCCTGGGACCTGCTGTTGTTTCTAGAACACAGCCAGCAATAGAAAATGTTTTGGGGGTGTGCAACATGCTATGTAGACTTCTTTTATGAAGGAGGAGCTAGAGCCCTCAGAGCAAAACCATCAACTTGAAACTATTTACATAGCTCACTAAATAACAATTACTATAATAATAGCTCATATTTGTATAGCTCTATTTATAAAGTATTTTCCTCTTAACAACTCTATAAGGTAGGTAACCTAAGGGTTTTTATCCTCATCTGTAAGATGAGGAAACAGAGCCTCCTGATTCTGAGTCTAGAGCTCTTAAATGAAAAAAAAAATTTATATATATATATATATATATATATATATGTATACATGCACATAAACTTTAACAAAATAATAAGTCTTATTTGTTTTATGTGTCTTTTAAGTCTTTGCTCTCTGTATCCTTAAGCAGATTTTGTTATTGCTTTTTAAAAAGATATATGAGGAGCAGCTAGGTGGCTCAGTGGATAAAGCACCAGTCCTGGATTCAGGAGGACCTGAGTTCAAATCCGGACTCAGACACTTGACAATTACTAGCTGTGTGACCCTGGGCAAGTTACTTAACCCCCATTGCCCCACAAAAACAAAAACAAACAAACAAACAAAATAAAAAGATATATGAGAGGGGGCAGCGAGGTGGTGCAGTGGATAAAGCACTGGCCTTGGATTCAGGAGGACCTGAGTTCAAATCCAGCCTCAGACACTTGACACTTAACTAGCTGTGTGACCTTGGGCAAGTCACTTAACCCTCATTGCCCTGCAAAAACAAACAAACGAACAAAAATATATATGAGAGAAAGTATGGTATAGTGTGTAAATGACCTTGGAGTCAGAAAGATCTGGGTTCAAATTCTGCCTCTGATCCATTTGCAAATGAGCCAGTCACTTAATTTCTCAATGCCTGACATAACTCTTTAAGACTATGAGTAATAGACCATTTGATGATTGAGGAATTTCAATCCTGGTATTTCCCTGCACTTAAAGAAATCACAATTATTGAACTCCTTTTCCATTATATAATTCCATTTTTACAAACATTCTCAAAAAATGAAGTGCTATAATATGCAAGGCTCCACTATAGTTGCATTTATTGTGTATATTGGTTGTTGCTTTTCTTTGCATCTCTTTCTTTAATGTCTTTCCACATTTTTTTCTATTTTTTTCTTTTATTCTTAGTCATCTCAGCTTTCAGTTGGCTCTTCCATAAGTGGGGTTGGCTAGTGGCCTCAGGCTTTATTAATAGGCAGAGATATCCAAATGTGAGCTTCAATGGTTGGAGAAAAACCCTTAACATTCTGTAAAGCCAATAGACCTCTTTAGTTATCCTCAGAGGGGATATGAGGTGAGCCCAGAGATGTATGTAGATCCCCTTACAGTCTAAACCAACTCCTCTTTCACATGCCAAGAAGGATGCTACTTTATAATGCTAATAATCAAGAGAATATTTTGAAGAAAGAGCTAGAGGAAGAGTATTGTTGTTGTCTGTCCTTTGTTTTTGAAAAGGACCAATGACATTACAGGATGATGTCCTGACATGTGTGTGAATTTCAATGAGGCAGAGTTGCACAAATTCATCTGCCTCCTCTCTTCTAGTCATTCAAGTCCAGTGGCAAGACAAAGGTTAGGATGATGGCATTGGCCTTGCATGCAATGGATGACCTTGGTGTCTTTAATGTCTGACCGAGCTCTAAGCGCTCCACAATGCCTGCTTCAGCCACCTTTGTGGCTGTTGGAACAAATTGTTCTCATCTGCCCATTCTTTGAGAGAAGCCTTCACATGCTTGGGGGTAGACACCCCTCCCCCCCCTCCCAACTCATCGGCCAGTTTGTGGCTCATCAGTTACTCTCAACCTGATTTAGCTTGTCTGCTGAGAGAGTTTACTAGAGTGTGGTTGCTGCATATGCTACAGCTCCTTGGAGCCACAGGTGAGGGTTGAGTGCCAGGTGGACGGGAAAGGTGGATGAGCAGCCCTGAAAGGGGCTCAGTAAGGCCTCACACCAGAGGTACTAGCCCTCCTTGAACATCCATATGCCCCTAGAGGAAAAGTATATGGACCTGGCTGATAGACCATGCACTGAATTTGCAGCTAGAGGACCTGAGTTTAAGGCCCATTTCTCCCACTTTCTGGCAGTGTCCCTAGGACAAGTCACTCTTCATTCCTTGGGGTTAAATCTCCTGTTCTATGAATAGGAGAACAGGTTTATGTGGGATTTTAGCATCCTTTGGACATCTCTTTCTCCATCTGTAAAATTACGGACTTGGACTTGATGGCCTCAGAGGTTCTGTGACATCTGGGTGTCTTGCAATCAGCTTTAGGACAAAGGACCCTTAAAAGTGACCATTGTCAGAGTGATTTCTGTTCCATTCCTTTTCTTTTTAAAATTTTTTTTTTTTTTTAGTGAGGCAATTGGGGTTAAGTGACTTGCCCAGGGTCACACAGCTAGTAAGTGTTAAGTGTCTGAGGCCGGATTTGAACTCAGGTCCTCCTGACTTCAGGGCCGGTGCTCTATCCACTGTGCCTCCTAGCTGCCCCTGTTCCATTCCTTTTCAAATTCTTTCCACCTCTTGCCCCCAATCCCCAAATCCCTGTTTTCTGACCCACCTTCCACCCCGTACCACCCCCCCAGACCTGGGAATATGGGACAGGAATAATAGGGACAAATGTCTCAGCAGATGATCAATACTTGCTTAAATAAGTTAAATTAAGTAATCAGTCCGTCAATCAATAAGCCTTGTTTGTATTTTTTTTTTTTGGTGAGGCAATTGGGGGTAAGTGATTTGCCCAAGGTCACACAGCTAGTAAGTGTCAAGTGTCTGAGGCCGGATTTGAACTCAGGTCCTCCTGACTCCAGGGCCGGTGCTCTATCCACTGTGCCTCCTAGCTGCCCCTGTTCCATTCCTTTTCAAATTCTTTCTACCTCTTGCTCCCAATCCCCAAATCCCTGTTTTCTGACCCACCTTCCACCCCATACCACCCCCCCAGACCTGGGAATATGGGACAGGAATAATAGGGACAAATGTCTCAGCAGATGATCAATACTTGCTTAAATAAGTTAAATTAAGTAATCAGTCCGTCAATCAATAAACCTTGTTTGTATTTTTTTTTTTTTGGTGAGGCAATTGGGGGTAAGTGATTTGCCCAAGGTCACACAGCTAGTAAGTGTCAAATGTCTGAGGCCAGATTTGAACTGAGGTCCTCCTGAATTCAGGGCAGGTGCTCTATCCACTGCACCACCTGGCTGCCCCTCAATAAGCCTTTTTTAAAAAACACCTATTAAACAGTCTACAGATATAGGAATTTGGGAAAAAAACACTTAAAAAAAAAAGAACATGACTAGGAGTGAGGAAGCTTTGGATTTTAGCCCTGACTGCCACTAGCTTGTTGTATGACCTTGGGTAAATTACACTCTCAGATCCTTAGTTTCTCTAAGAGATTAGACTAGATAATCTCTAAAGTTTTTCCTAGTTCTAAAATGCTTTGATCTGAGTTATTCTTCTTTTCTCCCTTCCTTCCTATATTCTAAAATGACAATTTGGATTAAATCTGTGTGGATTATCTGCATTTCTGTGTTGATTTTACTCTGTTAAACCCCTCCTATGCCCAGAAAAGTGTACTCTGTGTGTGGCATTGGGCTTTTTTGTATATCTGATGTTTGCTATTCTCTTTTTTTCTTTTCGTTTTGACACAGGTCATGGAGAACTAACCTTTTAAGATGTGAAGAGTGAAGCCACATCTCTCCACTGGGTTCTCTATCTGATGCTCCTGATGAGTACCTTCAGCCCTCACCTATCAGTGCAGTCAATTTGGCAGGCTACTGATGGAGGGTCTTAACTTAGCAATGTCATTCCTTTTGATCCCTAATAGGACTAACATTCTGTCAGGCATGACCAAAGCTTGTGTGAGTAATGGATGCTGCTACCTTTGGAAAGCTAGGGAACTCTGTTCTGGTCATATACATGTCTGAACTCCTGAGCACATTTTGGGTTGGAGGGGGACTATCTTCTGTTGATCACCCTCAATCCATTTTTATATCCAGGACATTTCAATGACCTAATGCCAGTGTTCCATAGGCTGTGGGGAAACTGAGCTTCACCCTTCACTTTCTACTACCACCATTCTGTACCATCATCTCCAAAGGTTTGAGGAGGGAAGGAAATGAAAGCATTTTAAACCCACCAATTCAAGTAAGCTCTACTTCTGAAGCTAGGATGCGTCCTTCATTCTGGAGATAGGACCTCCCGAGCCAGTGGCTGGCAACACAAGCTTGTTTCAGAGAAGGGAGGGGGCCCAATACTCAACTGTTTTATCTAAAAATGGGACACTAGGGATTGGTTTCTTAGAGGATGAACTTTAAAATTGTATGTAGGTGTCAGGGAGGAGAGTTGCCCAGGAGGACCAGAGTCCTCCACTGGGTTTTAGAACCAGTCTGCCAGGCTGATCTGAGAGTCTGGCTTTCATGCCTTTGGCCTCCCAGCCCCTGCCCCTTCACTGGACAGAAGTAACACCTTATTTTGTCTTACTTTAAGGTTTTTAGAGTTTGATAAGGGCAAACATGCCTATTGATTCTCCCTGGAAAAGCTGCTTTGAGATGTGATAAAAGATGGCTTTTAGAAATGACTGGGTAGATATTTCTGCTGGTAACAGGATTTTGTTTCATTGGAAATCGTTTACTTAGATACTTCTAAATACTTTGTGGATTTCAATACTTCATGATGTCTTGAGTTTATTTCTTTTGTGATGTACATTAATGAACAGACTTCTTTCTCTAATGCTTGGACTTCCTCGATCTAGACAGGCCAGGCCCTTTACTCACCCCTCCCCTCCTGCCACTTCTCCCTTTCACTTTAATTAGCCAAAGAGTCTGGAGTCCTGATGGGTCATAGTCATTTACTGTTGTGGGACCAAGCATGTCTGGTAAATATTTAACAACCAGCTCTCTAGGAAAATAAAAGTATGCACAGAGTACTTTTAAGTTTAATTTGCATTATTAATATATTCTCCATCACTTTCTTCTGTCTAGACAATCAATGAAACAGCAAATCAAGTTTCGATTTGTAGCATTTACAAATTTCTGAGATGTAAATTCTAACACTGCAAATTAAACAACCTGTGGCTCCAGTGCTCTACTGTGTAGGATGGTGGGGGTGGGGGAGGTGAAAAGGAGGAGAAAAGAAATATTCTGCTTCTTAATGTCTATGGCAATTTGCAAACCTTAAGGCACTATATAATGTCATCCCTCCTTAAACTTCCTATAGCTCTCCCTCTCCCACCCTCTCAGCTCAGAACTCTGCTTAATAATTCACTGAAAAGACTGAGGCCATTGTCTGAGAGCTTCCTCTCCACCCCGCCTCCTCATCTCACGTGACTTAGATGACTTCTGCATCTATCTCCTCCTTCACCCCTGTTTCCCAAGAAGAGGTTGCCCTTCTCCTTGTCAAGGCATACCCCTCTAAACTCACAAATGATGTCATCCACCTTATCTTCTCCATCAGGAGTATTCCCTCTATCACCTTCATTCTCAGTTTTCTTCAATCCTTCCTCAATTCTACTGTTTACTTCCTTATTGTCTACAAATATGCCCACTTTTCTCCAGTCCTCAAAAACCCCTATCATTCATCCTCATTATCCCATGTCTTTCCTCCCATTTGTAGCTAAACTCCTTCTCCGGCCGTCTGCAATGTGTGTCTCCATTTCCCTTTATCTCACTCTCTTCTTAGTTTCCTTCTTTTTTTTTTAGCTTTCATAATCTTTATTGAAACGTAATAAGATATGAAATAGCTTTAATCTTTAATTCCTTAAAAAGTAATCCTTTTGTGAAACATTGTGTGAGAAATGGTTATTAATAAGCAATATTTGGGGAAGATTCAGAGGCTCTCCCCTTTTTCTAAATTCCTCATTTATTTATTTTCAGGTTAAGCATTTTTATTTATATTTTTCTGTTCCAATCTCTATCCCTCCTTCCCTCCCTCCCCTCCCCCCTTCACAAGGTGGCAAACAATCCGATATGGGTTATACATATATGATCATGAAAAACATCATCATCATATTTGTCACTTAATGAAAGAATGTGAAAAGAAGCATGCTTCAGTCTGTTCCATCAATAATAGTTCTTTTTTTTGGAGGTGGATAGTACGTTTCATCAATATTCTTTTGGGATTGTCTTGGATTATTGTATTGTTGAGAATAGACAAGTCTTTCACAGTTCTTCATCGAATAATATTGCTTTCTCTGTGTATAGTGTTCTCTTGGTTCTGCTCACTTCCCAATACATCATTTCAAACTTTTTTGAAGTCATCCCGTTTGTCATTTCTTACTGCACAGTAATATTCCATTACCATTATATACGACAGTTTATTTAGCCATTCCCCAATTGATGGGCATACCTTTAATTTCCAATTTTTAGCCACCACAAAAAGAGCTGCTATAATTTTTTTTTTTACAAATAGGTCTTTTTCTCTTTTTTGGGGATGTCTTTGAGATATAAACCAAGTAGTGATATTGCTGGATCAAAGGGTATACACAATTCTATAGCTCTTTGGGCATAGTTCCAAATTGCTCTCCAGGATGGTTGAATCTTTTCACAATTCCACCAACAGTGGATTAGCATCCCAGTTTTCCCACAATCCCTCCAACAACCAATATTTTCCATTCTTATTATATTTGCTATTCTAATAAGTGTAAGGTGATATCTCAGAGTTGTTTTAATTTGAATTTCTCCGATCAATAATGATTTAGAGCATTTTTTCATATGATTATTGATAATTTTGATTTCTTTGTCTGAAAACTGCATGTTCAAATCCTTTGACTATTTATCAATTGGGGAATGACTTGTATTTTAAAAATTTGATGCAGTTCTTTCTTTATATATTTGAGAAATGAGGCCTTTATCAGAGATATTTGTTTCAAAAATTCTTTCCCAGTTTTCTACTTCCCTTGTAATCTTGGTTACATGAGTTTTGTTTTTGCAAACAGCTTTCTATAGACTATCATCATTCATTTGAACCTGTTCTCTTCGAAGTTATCAATAATCTCTTAATTACCAAGTCAAATGGCCTTTCTTCAATCCTTATCTTTCCTGACCTGTCTGCAGCCTTTGATATTGTTGACCACCCTCTTTTCCTTGATACTCTCCTCTCTATAGGTTTCTGCGACAATGCTCTTTCCTAGTTTTCCTCTTACCTGTATGAATACTTCTTTGCAGTCTCCTTTGCTGGATCTTTGACCAGATCATTCCAATTAATTGTGGAACTCTATCCTGGGTCCTCTTCTTCTTTTTTATTATTTTTCTTGGTGATCTCATCAGTTCCCATGGATTCAATTATTAACTCTATGCCCATGATTTTCAGATTTTCTATTCCCTCCTTTCTTCTCATCTCCAGACTCACATCTCCAAAGATCTATTACCTCACTTTTTTTTGTGTGGGGGGCAATGAGGATTAAATGACTTGCCCAGGGTCACACAGCTAATAAATGTCAAGGGTTTGAGGTCGGATTTAAACTCAGGTCCTCCTGAATCCAGGGCTGGTGCTCTATCCACTGTGCCACCTAGCTGCCCCCATCTTCTTACATTTTACTTTTCCCCATGTACTTTTCTACCCAATTCTAATCTTCTTGTTTCTTGAACAAGACACTCCATCTCCTGATTCTTGAACATTTTTACTGATTCCTCTCCATGCCCAGAACACGCTCCCTCTTCATCTCTGCCTCTTGGCTTCCTTCAGGTCTCAGCTAAAATCCTACCTTCTGAAAAAAGTCTTTCCTAGACCTTCTTCATCTTAATGTCTTCCCTATGAGACTACTCCCCTTTATTCATCCTGTATATATCTTGTTCATATATAGTTGTTTTCATGTTATCTCCCCCATTAGAATGAGCTTCTTGGGGCAGCTAGGTGGTGCAGTGGATAGAGTGCTGGCCCTGGAGTCAGGAGGACCTGAGTTCAAATCTGACCTCAGACACTTGACACTTACTAGCTGTGTGACCCTGGGCAAGTCACTTAACCCCAATTGCCTCACCAAAAAAAAGAAAAGAAAAGAAAAGAAAAAGAATGAGCTTCTTGAGAGCAAGGTTTGGCTTTTACCTTTCTCCGTATTCCTAGTGTGGAGCACAGTGCCTATCACATAATAGGTACTTAATAAATTCCTGTTGATTGATTATTTTGTGTGTGTATATTATATGTGTACATGCAGTCTCCCTGTATGGATAGTAAGCTCCTTAAGGACGGGGCCTATTTAATTTTTGTCTTTATATTCCCAGTATATAGTCCAGTGATTACCCCATAGTAAATGCTTGCTAAATGCTTATTCATTGATTGATTATTGGCCCCATAGTAGGACTAAATAAGCCCTGGCCTTTGGATCAGTACCCAGATGCCTAGCATTGCAAAGTGAATGTACTTAGACATGATATAACTTTTGGGGCTGTGAATTTGGGGATGGAAGGGTGATATTTGACTGAAACTGAAACAAAGTTTCCCCCATGTAGTGTCCGTCATTTGCTAGTCTGGCTGACATTTTCCCATCAGTTTCTTATTTGTCTATCCCTAGCTATTCTTCCTCTCCTCCCTGCCTCTCATCCTAGTTTACAACATATTTTAGGTATCTCCCAACTATTGGCATAATTTGTCCTTGGTCACCAGGGAAATTTCCTCATAGTTCACTACTGATAGCTCTTGTAGGCATGAGCTTTTCCAACTCTCAATGTACTTTGATATTTTCATTTTCATCCATCCTATTTGTGTGTGGTTGTTTGCATATCATCTCCCCCATTAGATGGTAGACTTCCTGAAAGTTGACTTTTGCCCTTTTCTATACCCCCAGACCTTAGAACAGTGACTGGCACATAAGAGGCATTTAATAAATGCTATCAACTGACTGACTTCCACTGATAGAGACTGAAATCTACCCACACTTTCTCCTATCCATGTTCTTCCATTAATCATCTCCAGAGAATTGACATAACACCCATTAATTAACTGTTGCAAATGGCAACTCTTAGACTAGAACTCATTTTATCCATGTATACTTTCCAATTTTGACATTCCCCAGCTCCTATCTCTCAAATACAACACTCAGAATAATGTTAGCTCCCAGGGTGTAGGAAGTGTGTGTGGGGTCACCTTTGTCTTCCCTCTCTCTCAGAGTGCAGTGCTTTACACAGAGTAATACAGTTGATTCTTTTTTTGTTTGTTTGTTTGTTTTTGGTGAGGCAATTGGGGTTAAGTGACTTGCCCAGGGTCACACAGCTAGTAAGTGTTAAGTGTCTGAGGCTGGATTTGAACTCAGGTACTTCTGAATCCAGGGCCGGTGCTCTATCTACTGTACCACCTAGCTGCCCCTACAGTTGATTCTTAATAGATGTTAAATGAATAGGAATCAGAATAGAAATAGCATACCATGATGATGCATAATAAATCTGCCATTATTGATTTAATATCCCAGAAGGAAAGGAGGGGAAAGGAAGGGGTAGGGGGGTAAGAGAAAGGAGGACACACTAAACTTGTGATTTCATTAACTCGGGGAATTTCTGGAGAAGAAACGCCTCCACTAATGCAGATTGACTTTTGCACCGGAACTTACAGCCTAAAGTTCCAGAAATAAAAATTAAATACAAGTGGGCTTGTTCTGAAGGGTTATTGAGGTAGGGAGGAGGTGTCTTTACTTCTCTCTGTAATTGAATATATTAGTTTTTATCACTAGAGAAGTGCAGCTGTAATTGCATTTGAATTATGGGTGGGAGGGATTTATTAGATAAATAATGAACACCTGGAGAGTGCTTTAAGATTTGCAAAGTGCAGATGTGCCCAGTGAGGTAGCTGCTTATTATTACTCCCATTTTGCAAATGGGAAAACTGAGGCTGCGAGAATTCCGCTAAACGATTTGCCCAGGTTTATACAGCTATTATGTGTCTGGACCAGAATGGAAACTCCAGATTTCCTGACTCCCAGTACAACATTCTACCCACTACCCCACCTGGCTGCCACCTAGATGGGAGGAGGGGGGATGCTTTCAGAAGGCCCAGAACCTTTGACCACAGGGCATAAAGGGTATTTTGAGGGGGCAGACTGAGCCTCTCCTCACAGACTTGGGAGGGACCACATTCTCTCTAAAGGCTGTACCCTGGGAAGGCAAGATAGAGTGGACTAAGTGTATGGTGTTTTGAAGAAGCATATTTGTTCATAGGCACCTAGGTAACCGGGGCCACCTGCATCTGTATTCTGCAAATGCTAACAAACAGAATTTAGGTGTGTTTGGAAGGAAGGGTGGTGGTGTCTCCCAACTGTTTCCAGGGTCCAGCTTCCAAGGAGAGCTTATTCCTTTTTCTTCAGAGAACCTCCCACTCAGCATATGTGTCTGCCTGGAAGCCAGCCCATATTTCCATGAGAAGTAATGGACTTGTAGGTCTGGGCTGTGCATTGAGAATAAGCAGGACATTTTATCTCTGGGGAAAAAAAGAATAGAATTGAATTTGGCTTCACTTACTTCAAGTTGTCCCTCCTACTCAGGCTGCTGCAGCAGGAGTGTTGAGTAGTTTCAATTCAATGTGATTTTATGCTTTAGAACTAAGAAGAGGGCAGAGCGAAGAAGAGGAGGGGAAAAGAGAAGGTGCTGGAGGACCAGACAATCTCCAGGGTTTGGTTCTAAGGTGATGGATACATTGCCCTCCTACCTTGCTCGCTTGGTGGGTGAATAGGCTCATCCTGTATCCAGGGCTTTTGCACAGGCTATTCGTCCCCCATGTCTGGGATGCATTTCTTCTTCACCTCTGACTCTCAGTATCCCAGCTTTCTTCAAAATTGGGCTCAAATATCACCTACCATGCATGGTCTTTGCTGATTCCCCCCTAGCTTCTACTACTTTCTCCTCAAACTTAACTTATATATGCTTATATTGGTACATGCTACCTTCCCCAGGAGAATATAAACTCCTTGAAAGTACAGACCTTTTCGCCATTTTCTTTATATTCCTGAGACCAATGACCCCCACCCAGCAGGGGCATAATAAATACTTGCCAATTAATGAATCATAATTTCATCAGGTCATAGCTCTAGGTCTAGAAATAGCCTTAGTGGCCTTTTAGGTCATGACCTTCAGTTTACAGATAAGGAAACAGGCCCATGAAAAGGAAGTGACTTGCTTAAAGTCATAGAGGTATTAGGTAGCAGAGGGAGAATGGACTACATTTCATAGAACTAGAGTGATACCTATTTTAAAGATCAACTAGAGGGGGCAGCTAGATGGTGCAGTGGATAAGGCACCGGCCCTGGATTCAGGAGTACCTGAGTTCAAATCCGGCCTCAGATACTTGACACTTACTAGCTGTGTGACCCTGGGCAAGTCACTTAACCCTCATGGGCCCGCAAAAAAAAAAAAAAAAGATCAACTAGTCCAGGGTCCTCATTTGCATGGTGGGCAATCTCTGAAGCAGTTACATAGCCAGGAGTGGAATTTAGGTATCTCAGATGCTAGGCCTGTGCTCTTTTTTCTAGGGTACAAGCACTGCTTTGTTTTGGACCTAGTTGTGCCACCGGACCTACGCTCCTCCTCATTCTAAGGAAGACTTTGAAATAGGGAAAGTCTTTAGCTCCCTATCATCCCACGTCATTCCTCCTCCAATCCCCACTCCCTCTCCAGGTAATATGACACTCTACAGGTATTGTTCGGCTAAATGTTGGTTTCAGTAGCTTGACCTCATTCTGTGTGGTGATGAGGACACACCTGTGTAGAGGCCCACCTTCAGCCATGGGGAGAGAGAAACCCTTTAACATAACAGTGAGGCTCTTCCTGAGCCCAAGTATCTAAGGTGAGATTAGAACTCAGATCCTCCTGACTTCAGGACCAGTGCTTTATCCACTGCACCACCTGGCTGCCCTATAGCCAAGTATAATAGGGAGCAACTAGGTGGCACAGTGGATAAAGCACCGGCCTTGGATTTAGGAGGACCTGAGTTCAAATCTGGCCTCAGACACTTGACACTAGCTGTGTGACCCTGGGCAAGTCATCTATTGACCTGCCCCCCCAAAAAAAGGCAAACAAAAAACCCCCAACTAAACAAGTATAATGATTTTGGGGGGGGGGCAATGAGGGTTAAGTGACTTGCCCAGGATCATATAGCTAGTGTCAAGTGTCTGAGGCCAGATTTGAACTCAGGTCCTCCTAAATCCAAGGCTTGTGGTTTATCCACTGTGCCACCTAGCTGCCCCACAAGTATAATGAATGTATCATGCAAATATAAAGCACCGCCAATGTCTTATTGAAAAATGTCTATACAAAAGTTCTTGAATATGGGAGAGTCTCTGTACCTTATAGTTTCTTGCCTCCTCAGGGCTGGACACAATCTATACCTCCTTTAAGCCTCCATTGTATTTTGTTTTTCTCACATATACACATTAGATTCTATTTGGTACTGTAAGCTTACAGTTTAGTAACCATTCATGTGCTTGTCTTAATTGGCAAATCCAATGATCTTTTCTCAGACCTCATCCTATTTGACCTCAGACCTCAGATTCTGAGATTGTTCACCACCCACCTCCTCCTGCATACTCTCTCTTCCTTTACCTTTTATGGTGTGACTCATTCCTGGTTATTCCCTTACATATTTGATTGCTGCTTCTTGCCTCATTTCTCTTGGTAATCCCGTCAGCTTCTGTGGATTCAAATGATCAGTGTGATATAAAGTCAGGTATAGCGGGCTTGGGGCACAGAAGACCTGGCTTTGAATCCTGCCTATGACACTAGCTATGTATGTGACCTATGGTAAGTCACTAACCTCTTTGAGCCTATAATTTCCTCATCTATAAAATGGAGATAGTTTTGGGATCATAGATTTAGACTTGGAAGGGACCTTGCTGGTCACAACATCCAACCCTGCCCTCCTTTCATTTGACAGATGAAGAAACTGATGTCCAGAAAAATTGACTTGCCCAAGATCACACAGAAAATAAGTGGCAGAACCTCACAGGGTTGTCATGAAGATCAGATGAAATAATACATTCAAAACATTTTTTTTTAGGCAATTGGGGTTAAGTGACTTGCCCAGGGTCACATAGCTAGTAAGTGTTAAGTGTCTGAGGCTGGATTTGAACTCAGGTCCTCCTAACTCCAGGGCTGGTGCTCTATCCACTGAGCCACCTAGCTGCCCACATCCAAAGCATTTTGCACATAAATATCAGCTGTTGTTATCATGTGTCCCAGATCTGTCTCTAAAACCCTAATGTCTCTCTGGAGCTCCAGTCCTACATAACCAATTGTCTTCTGGACAACTCTACTTGAATGATATATCAGACTTAATATGGCTAAAGTGGATCCTATCTACCCCACTAAACCTGCCCTTCCTCTAATCCTCCTTACTTCTGTGGAAGGTGTGAACATCCTTCCAATTATGTGGGGCTGCAACCTCCAGGTTATACTTGCCACTTCTGTGTGCCTCCCTTCTCCCCAGCAGCTGGAGAGAAATAAAGATTCAGGGGAAAGGACAGGCAAGAATCTTGTGCTTGGTGTCCATTAGGAGAGCAGCACATAGAGCATTGTATAGAAAAACTATCATTCCATCATGTATTCATTCAAAAACATTGACTGAGCACCTAGAATATGCTTAGCTGTCTTGTCAGTTCTATCTTCATAATACTTTGCTCATCTGTCCCTTCCCTCCATTCACATGTGCACCACTCTAGCTCTGTCCCTCATCATTATAATAGCCTTCTGGTTGTTTTCCCTGCTTCTGGCCTTTCCCTTCTTCAATCTTTCCCATATAGCTGCCAAAATGATCTTCCTAAAGCACAGGTCTAACCATTTTATTCCCCTGTTCAAGAACTTTCAATGACTCCTTTTTTCATTAAAAGCCCTTAATAGTTTGGCTCCACTCTACCTTTCCAGACTAATGCACTGTGTTCCAGACAAAATGGCCTATTTGCTATTCTCCACATTTGTCATGCCTTCTCCTGCCTTTAGGCCTTTGAACATCATTCCCTATGCTTTGAATACACTGCCACCTTACTTGTGTCTTGTAGAATCCTTGACTTCCTTCAAAGCTCAAATCATTTTAACTCCTACATAGCAAAAAGTCTTCCCTAATTCTACTAGTTGTTAGTGCTTACTCCTTCCTCCAGTTATATAATAATTACTTTTCTGTATAAGTGTTGTATCTTTGTGTCTCCAGTGCCTTTTGTGTGTTATATTAAAAAATAGCATGAGTAACTCAATTTTGCCCTTTATCCACCATTTTATGAAGTTAATCTCAACTTCATTTAAGTTACCTAATTTTGGAGAAGTCATAATATCCCTCCCAACTGTCACCCAACTTGAGGAATCTCACAAAACTACCTTTCACCTTTTTAATCTTGGTGTCTCCTGATTCCCTTTACCAATAAAAAGCCAGGGGTCTCTATTCTCTCTCTCTCTCTCTCTCTCTCTCTCTCTCTCTCTCTCTCTCTCTCTCTCTCTCTCTCTCTCTCTCTTTTTGGTGGGGCAATGAGGGTTAAGTGACTTGTCCAGGGTCACACAGCTAGTAAGTGTCAAGTGTCTGAAGCCAAATTTGAATTCAGGTACTCCTTAATCCATGGCTGGTTCTTTATCCACTGCTCCACCTAGCTGTCCTCCTTATATTTTCTTTTTCCTATTTTTTACTCTCTCCAAATTATATATGTAGAAACCAATGGTCAAGATCCATAGCTCCTGGGAGCCTTGGACCCAATTTGTTTCCACGACCACATGCATTACTAAATAAATTGCTGTCTGTAACTACTCAGTATCTTTATTGCATTGTAACACATGTAGTTAGAGCTTAAAAAATCTTTGTTGAATTGAATTTAATCTTCCCTACTTAGACCCTAAGTTCTTTGAAGGCAGGAGCTTTGTGCTTTCTTCATCTGTTCATTGTTACCCCCCCACCCCCATCCCTCACCTTGTTCCCAGCAGAAGACCAAGCAAGCACATACTAGATGCTTAATCTATTTTTAAAATTAATTAGAGTTAGAATGAAAGGGTGCATCAAATGGTCTATGTGTAGGTCTCCTAACTGACACCAAGCACACAATTTTTGTTTGCACCTTCCCCTAAATCTTTCTTTCTCTCTAGCTGTTTTTCCTACACATCTGTAGGAAAAGCTTGTGTGTGTGTGTATGTATATCTTTTGTTTTTATATCACATTTATTTCTGAATGTATGCTATGTTTTCAACCCTCTTGAACTGGTTGGAAATATTTTCAGAGTTATCAAGAGAGGATGTTATATTTCAATCCAGATTCATAATAGCTAAGGGTGAATTCTATTTCACAGGTTACAAGTCTTTGGTTTATTTGGAGAGAAAAAAGGGGCCATTTTACCTGATGCTTATGATGAGTTCTTTGGAAAATAGTGATTGTAATTGTAGCTTGCTGGCATGCATTTCATCACATCTTTAATATTTCTCTTCTAACTGCTTCCATCCTGTTATCTTCCAGGCATCTCTGATAAACCCATCTCCTGGTTCTTATTAACTTGGTCATCAATTCTCAAACATTTCCTGTGTCCTTAGTAATAAGGTTAGAAGACTTTAAAAAACCAGGACTGAATGATTAAAAGGAAAAAAGGTCATAATATTGAAATGCAGTACTTCAAACTGAAGACAGCTCCATTTTGAGGAAAGGGTTTGGAGGGAGGGAGGGAGGGAGAGAAGGAGGTAAAGGATAAGGGAGATTTGAAACTGAAGTAGCTGTAAGAACCTTTAGCTGGGGTAAGGCATTGGTGATACATGAAAGGCAGGATTGTATTAGGGGTTGGGCTATAGGTGCATTTATTCTGGACCTTTAGATGTCAATGATCCATTCAGGTTACTGAGGTGCTACCATTCATTAGTAGGGGTTTATACAGGGTGTCCCAAAAGTATTGATGCAGTTTTTGTTTTTTTGCGAGGCAGTGGGGGTTAAGTGACTTGCCCAAGGTCACACAGCTAGTAAGTGTCAAGTGTCTGAGGCCGGATTTGAACTCAGGAACTCCTGAATCCAGGGCCAGTGCTTTATTCACTGCGCCACCTAGCCACCCCAAAAGCTTTTTTTCTTTTTTGAAGAGGTAATGAGGGTTAGGTGACTTGCCCAGGGTCACACAGCTAGTTAAGTGTCAAGTGTCTGAGGCTGGATTTGAACTCAGGTACTCCTGAATCCAAGGCCAGTGCTTTATATCCACTGCGCCACCTAGCTGCCCTTGCAGTTTTAAACTTAAACCTTGTATTTCAGTGGTGGACATTTGTGTATATTTTAGCCAGAGCCCAATAGGATTTTTTTTTTAAATTAATAAAGTATTTTATTTTTTTCTGTTATATGTAAAGATAGTTCTCAACCTTTGTTTATACAAGCTTTACAATTTCAGATTTTTCTCCCTCCCCCCTCCCCTAAACAGCAGGTACCAATAGGATTTTTTATAAAATGGTTCTGAATTATGGATAGTTGCCCAAGTCACTAAGTCAGTCAACAAGTATTTATTAAATACCTACTATATGCCAGACACGGTGCTAAGTCCTATTGATCCAAAGAAAGGCAAAAGCAGTCCCTGCTTTCAGGAAGCTCACAGTATAATGAGGAAGACAACATGAAAAACAACCATGTACAACCAAGATATATATAGAACAAACTGGACATAATTTCAGATAGTAGACACTAAAATGAAGGAGGATGGTGAGGGCTTCTTACAGAAGGTAGAATTTTAGCTAAGACCTGAAGGAAGCCAGGGAAACCAGAACCTGGGGAAGAGGAGGAAGGGATTTTGAGTCATGGGGGACAGTCAGTGAAAATGGTTGGAATTGGGAGATAGATTGTCTTCTTGGAGGAAGAGTAAGGAGACCAGTAACTGAATTGTAGAATACATGTTGAGATAGGAGGGCAAAGTGTAAGAAGACTGGAAAGATGGAGGGGGTCAGATTACATTTGGCTTTAAAAGCCAAACAGTGGGGTTTATACTTGATCCTGGAGGTGCTGGGAAGCCACTGGAGTTGATTGAAGACAACAGTGACATGGTCATATCTGTACTTTAGGAAGATCAATTTGATAGCTGAGTGAAGGATGAACTAGAGTGGGGTGAGACTTGAAGCAAGGAGACCAACCAGAAGGCTATTGTAATTGTACAGGGATGATGTGATAAGAACCTGTACTAGGATGCTTGCAGTGTCAGAGGAGAGGAGGGGATATGCATAAGATGCTGCAAAAGTGAAAATGAGAAAACTTGGTAACAGATTGGATATAGGGGTGAGAGTCAGGACTTGAGATGACACATAGGTTAAGAACATAGGGGACTGGGATGGTGCTACCCTCAACAGAAATAGGAAATTTTGAGATGGGGGAGTTTGGAGGGAAGGGTATCCATCTTAGTTATGGATATGTTGAGTTTAAGATGTCTATGGGGGCAGCTAGGTGGCACAGTGGATAAAGCATCGGCCCTGGAGTCAGGAGTACCTGAGTTCAAATCCGACTTCAGATGCTTGACACTTACTAGCTGTGTGACCCTGGGCAAGTTGGTATACTAGGTAGCTGGAAATTCAAGTCTGGAGGTTGAGAGGTTAGGGCTGGATAGGAAAATCTGAGATCACCAAGAAAAACAGTATAGCTCAGAAGAGGGGATGATTATGAGGTTTGATTATAATAGTGAGTTTAAACTTCCCTATTATTGTCATCTACTACAGTTGTTAGTGCATTAGCTACAATTGTATCATAATGATATGGATTGGATCTGTGACTTCAGTGGTACAGGAGACTCATATGAGACGCCTTCCTCTATCAATGGAGGTTGGCACCTTCTATGTGACTTATAGTCTTTGAGAGTTGTCTACCTCAGTAAGAGGCTGTGTCCAAGTCATATAGTCAGAAGCAGGACTTGAACCCATGCCTTTCTGGCATTGAGGCCAGATCTCTGTCTACTACATTATGCTGCTAACATTATAGTGGTCTTTTTGAAGATGCTTAGCATGAATGATGCAGTATAAGATGATCCTGGAAATAAAGTTTCTTGTTGCCTTTAACAATTAAACCAACTCTACCAACTTTCTTTGCCTCTCCAAGGATAACTTGTGAGCTGTCCTTCCACTTGGCAACATATTCTTTCTGTCTTCTGGTTTAATGTATAAAAGGTGTCAAAATGGATATTTTTTAGCTCTTCCAGCAGTATATTATTTGACACATTTTGCAGTCAAATTAATGTTAATCAATGTCCTCAAAACTCTGTGATTCTTAGTAGATTAATTCAACTCATGGACAGATGCAACATATCAGAATTGGAAGGGACTTCAGTGGTCATCTAGTCCAAGCCCATCATTTTGGATGCAAGGAAATGGAGAAGTTAAATGACTTGTCCAAGGTCACACTGCTAGCAGCAAAGCCAAGACTTAAACCTCACTCTTCTAACTCCTAGGTTTGCATGCTGCAAAAAAGCCGATTCATGCCACAGTTTTCCCAGCCTAGGTTAATCTCCTCTGAACCCTCATGGTATTGGGGTCTAGGGAGAGGGAGTACTAGAAAAGAAACGGGAGAGGGGGTTCAAGGGAATTGCTATATATTTTATGCTCGCATGAATAGCACATCAGATATATGCAAATTATATGTAAATTGGCAGAAGCTATTTTGCCGCCATCAGCCTCGACAGCTTGTGTAATGGCAGCAGATAGGAGTGTGATATCAGCATCAAGGGCATAAACTGAAAACAGAGAGAGCAAGACTCATGAAACAGCCAAAACTGCCCCCAATTTAGCTGCAATTGGGCCCTAATAGGCAAGAGAAAGCAAGCACTCCTGTACTACTTTAGAATGATGGTAGAGCTGGCCAAGGGAAGTTGTAAAGTAGGTGCAGCTTATCTTTGGTGCCTCAATTCTTGCCAAGTGTCTGCCCAAGCCATTTGTAGATCAAAGGCACTGCCCCTGGCCCAACCCTGTCTTCTTCTGTTACCTGTGTTCTTCTACCTGTTAGGGTATGTATGGACACCTTGACTTTTTGGGAAACTTCTTCACCCCTCATCCCACCTCTTCACCAGTCTCTCTGTGCTTTTCAAGGTGGCAAATGGCTCCTTAGTCTGACTCCAACCTCTCTGTGATGAAGTGGAAAGAACACAGGATTGGAAATCAGAAGACCAAGTTTTTTCCAGTCCAAGTTTTGCTGTGTGACCTAGGGCAAGTGGCTATATGATCTGCTGTTCAGCTCTGACATTCTGTGATTTTGACAATACTGCACATGTTCTTCATTCCAGCCAGATATATCTCTTCACTGTATCTTGTCAGAAAGACCCTACTCTGACAGCCTTGAATGGTGTCCTCAACATTTCGGCCATTAGGAGTGAAAGAAGAAATGGACAACAGAAGTATCATGGTGTTGGGTAGTGGAAAGAATCCTTTATCATAGTCAGGAGACTTGGGTTTGGGGTTTGGTTTTGCTACTAATTTGTTAAACATGTGACCTTTGGTCAAAGGGTCACTTCCTCTTTGAGGATCGAAATTTCCTTATTTGTGAAATGAATGGGTTAGATTAGTGATTTTTAAATGAGGGTTCAAATCCTGCCTTGACAATTAGTATCTGTCTTGGGTAAATCACTTAATCTCCCTCAAACACTGGGTAAGCCACTTTAACTTCCCTCAAACATGGAATAAGAGGGTTGGACTAGAACATGGCCACTGAGTTCTCATCCAGCCCCTGTGATCCTGTGAAGAGCCCTTCCATCTTGGGCAGTGGAAGTTGATGAAATTGGCTTGAAAGATATTTACTTGGTATTAGGAGAGCAGTGAAACTATATGAATGGTACCTTGTTGGGGAAAAAGGTTTGTTGGACTTTCGGTGTGTCTGGAAAATGGTAACACTAAAAGATATTGCCAGAACTTGAAAAGGTTTTCCAAGAAGATGGTTTATTTAGCCTCACTTGCTCCACAGCTGCAAAATGTAGGGGTAGTAACAACACTGTTCTTTCAGTCACCACACCTAGCCACCTGCTTCCAACACATGATTCTGCAGTATGAAACCCAATATCTCCCATTTCTCTGTTTTCTCTTCTCTAGAAATGAATTAATCGAGCAGGGTAGGGACCTTAGCCAGCCTGGTCTGCTGCTTCAACTCAATTAGTCCAGATAAGGAGCATAATGTTAGTAGAACTGAATGAGTTCAGCCATTAGGCCTGCCAAGGATGGTGAGGCAAGCTCCACAAAAGAGGTATCAGTTCTTGGGATGAATCAATCCTTGCACTGGAACTGCATTTATCATCACAGTTTTGGGAATTCAGGCTTCAATAAGTGCTATTTGAAGGAGTCGGGTTTTTATCAGAGAGAGACTTGGGGGAAGCTAAAGTTTCCTTGGGAAAGAGGTGGAGTATGTGTGTGCACTGGAGATAACAGGTCCCTGTAGGGAATGAGCAGAGGCTGGAGATGCCGATTGAATGTGTGTCCCTCTGTAGTAGCTCTGAAAAAGCAATTCAGATTTCAATTGGTTTCAGGTATTTCAAAGCTCCCATTTCGATCATTGTTTGTGGCTCAGATAACCGGGGGATTTTTCAATTTGAGCTTGGCATTTCTTTTAGTGTTCAAAGCAGGATAATGGAGCTGGGACCCTAAGAAACCATTCCAAGGATTAAGAAAACAACCTCAAGTCACCTTTAAGAAGGTAGCCAGGCATGATGTTCTTAATTCCAGTGGGCGTCAGACTTTTATGGATTCCCTTTTTCTTAGCAGATGTTAAAGTTAGGGGGTTGGATTGAACCAAAGGTTCTTAAAATTTTCATTTAATGGGCACCATTGGTAGTCTGATGAAGCTGAAGGACCCCTTTTCAGAATCATGTTTATTTTTGTAAATTCGTAATTGAAGGAAATGTTTAATTTCAGTTAGGGATTAGTGAAAAATAAAGAGGTACTTTTCCCCCTTGCATATGAGTTCAGGGTCCTCCTGAAGTTTATTTACAGATAGACCTAGTCTGCAAATAGTAGTTTGAGATCTCCTGAATTAGGAAAATACTAAAGTTCCCCATCCCCCTTCAGGTCTATATCCTTTGATGCTAAGATCCTGGTTAATGCTAATATCGGCTTCCAAGATTTTCTTTGCCTTCTTTATACTTTCAGGGCTCACAGAGAAGGCATGAACTTGTAGTTCCTCAATGCTCTTCCTTTCCTGGAACTTCCCCAACTTTGAGGGAGGGGAGAAGTTGAAATATAAAAAAGTCTTGACTATAGAAGGTTTCTCACTCTTGGAAATCAGACCACTTGGAATTGGTGTGAATCAACTCATGTTGAGAAGATGAACCCTTCTCCTTAGAGCTTCCCCAAAGAAGAAGCAACAGTGCAGGGACCCTTGGTTTGGCTGCACTGTGGAAGGCTGCAGTCTCTGCCTCTCTTTCCTAGGATGATAGATTTAGAACAAGAAGGGACTTTGGAAGTCATCTAGTCTAATCTTTGTTATTTAGCAGCTCGGGAAACCGAGGCCCAGAAGTTGAAGCGACTTGCCCCTGTGGCATGGCTGATTATCCCTACCCTTGACTGTCTAAATTTGTGAGGATATAGAAAAGGGGAAGTGGAAGAAAGTGGGCACTAGAAGAGTGGCTTAAATGTGATATGATTGTTGGGGTGGTGGCTTGGGGCTAGGTGAGGGAGGCAGATGCAAGAGCCTGACAGCATAGAGAAAAGCCCATTGGTGTCCTTAGCTTCCTGCAGAAGCTTCAGATCATTCGGAACTTTAACCTTCCTGACTAAAATTGTTCTCTCTTAATTGCCAAATCCAACGGCCTTCTCTTAATCCTTATTCTCTTGGACCTCTGGGCAGCCTTTGACACTGTTGTGCATTCTCTCTCCTTTGATACTATCTTCGCTCTAGGTTTTTTAGGACACTACTCTCTCCTGGTTCTCCTCTTCCCTCTTTGACTGCTCCTTCTCTGTCTCTTTTGCTGTAAACTCTTCCAGATGATGCCCTCTAACCATAGGTGTCCCTCACAGGTGTCCTGGGCCCTCTTCTCTTCTCCCTTTGCATTACTTCACTTGGTAATCTGGTGGATTTAATTGCTATCTCTATGATGATGATTCTAATATCTACCTATCCTATCTCAATCTCTTTGCTGACCTCCAACCTCAGATCTCCAGCTGCCTTTTCAGACATCTCAAACTGGGTGTCCAGGAGATATCTTAAACTCAACCCTAAACCTCCCCATCTCCCACCTACCTTATTATTGTTGGGGGCAACATCACCCTCTTCCCGTCATCCTGGATTCCTCACTGTATCTCATGCCCCCATTTCTGAGCTGTTGCCAAAGCCTGTCAATCTCCCCAGTGTAACATCTTTCCAAAATGCCCCCTCCTCTCCTCTGACACTGCCACTACTCTAGTGCAGGCCCTCATCACTTCACCCCTAGAATATTGGGATAGCCTGCTGGTGGATCTGCAATAGCTGCTTCAAATTTCTCCTCACTCCGGTTCATCCTCCATTCAAACCATTGTGATTTTCCTAACATGCAGATCTGATCTTGGCATACTCCTACTCAATAAACTGAAATGGCTTCCTATTGCTTCTAGGATCAAATAAAAAAAAATGCTCTCTTAGGCATTCAAAGCCCTTTATAACATAGCCTCCTCCTACCTTCCCAGGCTTCTTACACCTTACTTCCTGACGTGTACTTTTTGATCAGTAGCACTGGCCTCCTGGCTGTTCCACAAACAAGACCCCCCATCTCTTGTCTCTGGGCATTCTCTCTGGCTGTCCCCCATGCCTGGAATGCCTTCCCTCCTCTACTCTGATTATCCATCTCCCTGGCTTCCTTTAATTCACAACTAAAATCCCACCTTCTATAGGAAGCATTCTTCAACTCCTTTTCTCTGTTACTACCTATTTATCGTGTGTGTGTGTGTGTGTGTGTGTGTGTGTGTGTGTGTATATATATATACATAACTTGCTTTGTATATATTTGTTCACATGTTGTCTCCTCCATTAGATTATAGGTTCCTTGAGGGAAGAGACTATCTTTTACCTCTTTTTTTTATCCCCAGTGCTTAGCACAGTGCCTGGCACATATCAGGCATTTAAATGTTTATTAATTGATTGAATGATCAAAGCCTGCAGAGAGATCAAGAAGGATGGAAAAAGTCTTTTTGATTTGGCAATTAAGAGACATTGGAAACTTTGGAGTTTGAATGATGAGGTGGAAAGCCAGAATGAAGAGTTAAAAAGAAATTGAGAGAAAAGGAAGTAGAAGTATCAATTACAAATGGTCTTCTCATGGAGTTTAGCCACAAAAGGGAGGAGAGATATGAAACAACAGCTAATGGGGATGGGTGGATCAAGTGAGGGCTTTTTGAGGATAGGTGAGTTATGAGCATGATTGTAGGCAGTAGGGAAACAACTAATATACAAAGCGAGGTTGATAAGTGAATGTTAATGATTGGGGGGCAATCTGTTGAATAGTAAAAGAAATTAATAAGCAATACTTCAAAACTAGAGAAAAGGGTGACAAATGGGAAGGGGAGGGAATGAGGACAAAGGGTAAAGAACCTTTGGGAATAGTTTTGTCCTAAAATACATTAAGTAAAAATAACCAAAAAAACAAAGTACTGACTTTAAAGAGGAAAAGGAAAAAATATCCCAATTCAGAAGGTGCAATATTTCAAAAAATGGAGGAAAATAACTTAATTCATGGCTTTTATATGAAAAAATTAAATAATCCAATAAAATGAAACAGAGTAAAAGGTTAGACAAGATCCCTCTCCCCCCTCCCAATCTTTCGTTTAAAAGAAACACACCCAAAAAGCAAAAGCATACAAAGAACAAAAGTGAGGGGCTAGAATAAAACCAGTTCATTAAAATAGTAAATGAAAAAGGTGAAATCACTAGAAAACTGGAGATCAGAACCTACCAGGTACCAACAGTATATGAGTGTTTCTATCTTTCCACAATCCCTTCAATGTAGTATATTCCCATCTTTTGCCACTTTTGCCAATTTGTTGGATGTGAGGTTGTTTTGATTTGCATTTCTCTGATTATTAGTGACTTGTAGTACTCTTTCTTTTTTCTTTTTCAGGTGTGCCCAGGGTCACACAGCTAGTAAGTATCAAGTGTCTGAGGCCACATTTGAACTCAGGTCCTCCTGAATCCAGGGATAGTGTTTTATCCACTGTGCCACCTAGCTGCCCCCTGTATCAGTCTTTCATAGGGTGGGTAATAGTTTTCAACTTTTCTTTTGAAAAGTATTTGTATATATCCTTTTACCACTTATCAACTGGGTAATGACTTTTGGTCGAACATATGTATAAGTATATATGCATACACACATATATGTTAGTTGTCCATATATCTTAGATAACAAACCCTTATCTGAAAAATGGGATAGAAAAGCTCCCCCGCACCCCTACTTCCATTCCACATCTTCCCTTCTTATACTAATTGCATTACTTTTGTTTGTGTGGAAGCTTTTTAGTAACAGATAATCAAAGTTATCTATTTCATCTATTGCTTCTTTGCCTTGCTGTTTACATAGAGCTGGGAAAGGTATATGATTTGCTTCTCTTCTAATTTTTTCTGGTATGATTCTTACTATTAAGTTTATGTATCCTTTTTGAATTTATTGTATAAAATATGGTGTAAAATGTCAGCTTAAGCCTAACTTCAGCCAGTCTGCATTCTAGTTTCCCATAAGTATTTTTTAAAAAATAAAATATAGCTTTCTCCTAAATAATTTGTTTTCTAGTTTATCAAAGACGAGACTACTGAGTGACATTGTTTTTGATTCTCCCTTTTCTAGTATTTCCATTGATCTACTTTTTAATTTTTAACTAATACCAAATAATTTTGATGACTATAAGTGCTATTTCCTCTTTATCCCTACATTTTTTCATTATTTTCCTTGATCTTAATATAGATCTTTTCCCCCAAATGAATTATTTTTTCAATGAATTATTTTTTCCTTTGATGATTTTATTGGTAAAACATTAAAATAATCATTTTTATTATATTGACATATTCTAACCATGAGCACTGGATTTTTATCCAGCTATTTAAATTTATTTCTTTAAAGAGCATTTTGTAATTGAATCTATATAAATCTTTTGCACATTTTAGGCTATTCCCACTTTTTAATGTACTTTTTAGTTATTATCAATGGGATTTCCCTTTTATTATTGGCTCTTGAATTTTATTAATATATAGAAATGATGTTGACTTTGTCATTTATTTTGAAACTTGCAAATTTGCTAAAATGATTAATTGTCCCAGTTATTATCTTTGCTTGATTTTTGTCACTGGCAAGTAGAAATAGTTTTATCTCCTCTTCATTTATCTTTGTAACTTTACTGTTTTTCTCTTAATGCTACTGCTTATATTTCTAGAACTATATCAAATTAATAGCAAGGGAAGTGGAAATACACTAATCCTGTATTTATTGGGGAAGCTTCTAGTGCACCCCTATGATGCTGGCTTTTGGTTTTAGATAGAGACTTTTTAATGATATTTTTAAAATGGTGCCTTATATACATGTACTTGCACTTTATAGGTCGGCTTTTTGTTTTTAGTGTAAATTAATGTTGTACTTTATTAAAAGTTTTTTTGCATTTATTAAGATAATAATATGGCTTTGGATGTTTCTGTTTTTAATATAATTATGTTGTTTTTTATCCTAATAGTCAACCATCTTTCCATCCCTAGTGTAAATCCAACTTGGTTACAGTGATTTTTTTGGGTGAATTGATATAGTTTGGTAGACATTTATTTAAAATTTTTGAATCAATATTCATTATATTAATACAATTCATCTTCATATAATTATATCAATATATTTAGTTCTCTTTCTTTGCTTGACCCTTCCCTGGTTTAGACATTAGACTATTATAATTGGAAGGAACCATAGAGATTATTTAATAATAGTAATACTAGCTAGCATATAGCACTTTGAGGTTCGCAAAGTGATATACACATATTATTTAGTTAAACCACCTCATTTTATAGATGAGATAACTGAGGCCTAGAAAATAGCCAAATAATAATTAGAGGCAAAGCTAGGATTTGATTCCATCTTTCTTGACTCCAGGACTAGAACTCTCTTCCACAGGGCCATCTGAGGTGGTCAGCTCACTCTGCGTTATCTGCCTTCAGTTCTCCTTTTCGTGCTGCTTCACAATTTTCAGCATCTCTCTCCAGGACTCTATACAGGACTGTGGACAATAAGCAATGACTCCTTTTCTCCAACACTTCAGCAATACTTCTTGGTCTTTCATATCATTCCCTTTGAGCACTTTCCTGTACTTTCCATGGGCACAGCTGATCCGATAAATTAATGTATGCAGAATTGAGGAAGTCATAAAGAAAAAGAGCATTTAAATGTTTACTTTGTGTAAAGCACTGTGCTAAACTCTGAGGATATATATACACACATATGTATGGAGAGAGAGAGAGAGAGAGAGAGAGAGAGAGAGAGAGAGAGAGAGAGTGCTTCCTCTTAGGAGCTCACATTCTAATGGGGAGTGCTAAAACAAATAATTTTTAGGTGCAGGTCAGCTGGAAGGGCCCTATGGTCCTTAAAGTACAGTAGCAAAACAACTAATAATGTATTTTCTTTAATGCTACTTTCATTAATGAAATTTCAGTTTCTGATATTTTTGAGAACCATTTCAGAGTGTCATGGACTTTGGTGATAAGAACTTTCTTTTTCCAGATCTGCAGTAGCTTTGGCTGCCAAGGAGGCCAGCCCACAGATCCTCTAGAGGCCGCTGTTCTGAATAATGGCTATAAGGGCCAAGTAGACAGCAGGGTCAGTGATCTGGGAAGGATTTATTTTCCCAGGCTCTTTGGGCTCACATGATGGTATGTCAAAGTAGATCTATTTAAGAGAGAAAGGGACAGCTAGGTGGTACAGTACTGGCTCTGGAGTCAGGAGGACCTGAGTTCAAATCTCACTTCAGACACTTACTAGCTATGTGATCCTGGACAAGTGACTTAATCTTAATTGCCATAAGACATCTGGGGCCATCTCCATTTGTCCTGATTTGTATCTTGTCATTGGACCCAGATGACTCTGGAGGAGAGAGTGAGGTCTGTGACCTTGCACAGGCCTCCCTCACTTAAATCCAATTCACTGTAAGTCATGATATCACTCTGATGTCATGGACCTCTTTGATAATGAAGCACAACAGCAACAATGTAAGAGAGAAATTCTTGAAGCAACATCCTAACAAAAGATTGAATCCTGCCTGGGTCTTCCATTCAGTAACTGTGTGAGCAAGAGCTGGTGCAGCCTCTTCGGGCTGTGGATTCTTCATTTATATGATGAGGTTATCAGACCAGATGAACTTTGAGCTCCCTTCTGGCTCTTAACCCAAGATCCTAATGGTGGGAGTTTCAGGTTTCCAGGAGATGGACTTCTTGGCTAGTGAAGGAATGTCAAAGTGAGCCTCTGGCATAGTAGAGTGGAAAGAATGCTAGATTTGGAGCAGAAGGATGACAGTTCAAATGCTGGATCTGCTACTTGCCACTTTTACTAGGCCTTACTTTCTTCACCTGTAAAATCCTGGAGTTGGGCTACTGAGCTTGAAGGTTCCTTCCAATTGTAAATCTATGATACTATGGGCCAGATGGGAGGATAGAGCTTGGAGTCCTCCGATAGAGGAGCAAATGATTAGGATGGGGGAATCTGTAGATTAGGGGTAAATAAAAGAAACAAACCATCCCACAGTAGGAGGAGGACAAATTGAGGGATAAGAAGGATGAGAGTAGGAAGGGAAAGAGATGGTTGGAGAAAATTCTATTCTGGGAGAGGGGCAGGGCAAATAGTATGTGTAAGTATCACAAGCTAATTAGGAGAACATTAAGCTGCTTTAGTGTCAAAATAGCTGTGGGGGAAACAACCTTAATAGCAGGTTGCAGATGAAAGGAAATCAAATGAAAAAGAAATGTGGAGCATTTTAAAAGAAAACAATCAGTCTTGAGGAAATGTGAGTGGGAGGATAAAGCAGAAGTTTAAAAAAATTAAGAGTTGGCACCACACATGGCCTAAGGGTCTGAGTGGGGTGGGGGGGCTGAAGCTGTTTTCACTAGTACTCATTCATCAGATCTGAAGCAGCCCTAGGAGTCTCACTTGAGAAGGGGAGGGGGGAAAAGCCATAAGGATCCCAGCTTGAGAAGGGGAGGGGGAAAAGCCATAAGGATCCCATCTTGGACCATCCAGCACCCAAGGGAGAAGACCTTGTGAGTGGGTATGGGATAAAGGGTAGACCTAAGGACACATGGAACCTGTAAGCTATGCTAGGCAGCCCTTTGTAGGGATCTGAAAGGGAAAAGCTGGGACATTCAATTACATGTCCTAGCTTCCTAGAGATGAGAAATGGACTTCTGATTGTTTTCGGGGTTTTTTTTTTTTTTTTTTTGCAGGCAATGGGGGTTAAGCGACTTGCCCAGGGTCACACAGCTAGTAAGTGTCAAGTGTCTGAGGCCGGATTTGAACTCAGGTACTCCTGAATCCAGGGCTGGTGCTTTAACCACTGTGCCATCTAGCTGCCCCCTGGACTTCTGATTGACCAATATTATAGAATTAAGTATATTCAGTAGGAAAAATGGATTAAAAATGATTGGCATTGTTAACCCAAGCAGTCTCGGTTGAGTGGAAAGAGACCTGGACTAAAAGGAATCCTGGGTCTGAGGTCTGGTTCTGTCACTGACATCACTGTCTGACCTTGGCCTTTTAGTTTCTTCATTTGTAAAACAAAGGGTTTGCCATAGGTATCCTCTGAGGTCTTGACAAGCTCACTGGTTCATCCTGAGGGTCTCTTCTATTTTATGACCCTATGATCTTTAAAGTTCCTTTTAGCTCTTACATTCTATGTTTTAAGGGCCATTCCAGCTGGGGCATTATTTGGTCCTATGATCTACTGGTATTTAGGAGGGCAGGGCTGTGCCGGGCCAGTGGGGAATGAAAGTTTTTGGGGAGGCAGTGCCCTGAAAGTGAAGGGGACAAAGACAAAGTCCCATCTTTTACTTACATTATAATTCCATGACTGGAATTGTTTGAATTGTTTCTGAGAAGGGGGAGAGTTTATCACCCTCCTCTAGAGTAGTGAGCAAGGGTCTCCAAAGTGGGTAGTGCCAGGGGACATTTTTTGGACTCAGCTTTGGACTCAGGAAGAATTATGAAGAATTATGATTCTTTGGGGCAGCTAGATGGTACACTGGATAGAGCACTGGCCCTGGATTCAGGAGTACCTGAGTTCAAATCCGGCCTCAGACACTTAACACTTACTAGCTGTGTGACCCTGGGCAAGTCACTTAACCCCAATTGCCTCACTAAAAAAAAAAAAAAAGAATTATGATTCTTCAATGTTCTTATTATGAAGATGATTCTGATTCTTCTTATGTTCAAGCTGGAGAGTATTTTAAAGCCAATTTAGGACAGGTCTTTCATTTTACAAATGAGGAAGCTGAGCACCTAAGGGGAAGTGCCTTTCCCTAAATACAAATCTGACTATGCTACTCTCCCTACTTAATAAATTCTAGGGACTTTCTTTATTGCCTCTAGGATAAAATAGAAATTTCTCTGTTTGGCTTTTAAACCTTTTCACAACCTGGCTTCGACTTATCTTTCCATTTTCATTACTTTCCTTCACATATTCTTTAGTGCATATGAATTTGCCTCTCTGTTGCTCACACATGGTACTCTATTGCCTATCTTTTTGCCTTAGCATTAGCCACCACATATTTCTTGTGTGCAATCTTTTCTTACTTCCACCTACAGAATACCTCATTTCCTGCAAGATGAAGTTCAGACATCCCTTTCTTTTTATTTAAATATTTAATTTTAATTTTTCCAATTAATTTTTAACATCTTTTAAAAAAAATTGAGTTCCAGATTCTCTCTCCCTCCTTCCTTCTCCTCCCTTATTGAGAAGGCAAGCAATCTTACATATATATATATATATATATATATATGCAGTCATGCAAGACATTTTCATATTAGTCATGTTGTGAAAGAAAACACTGACAAAAAACCCAACCCCCAAACCCCAACAACACAAATAAACCCAAGAAAAATAAAGTAAAAAAAAGTATGCCTTGTTTTACATTCAGACTTTTTCAATTCTTTCTCTGGAGATGGAAAACATTTTTTTCATTATGAGTCCTTTGTAATTATCTTGAATCATTGTATTGCAGAGGATAGTTAAATCATTCACAGTTGACCATCATACAATAATTGTTGTTACTATTTACAATGTTCTTCTTATTCTAGTCACTTCACTTTGCATAAGTTCAGATAAGTTCCTCTAGGTTTCTCTGAAAGTATTGTCCTCTTCATTTCTTATAGCACAATAGTACTCCATCACAATTCCATACTACAACTTGTTTAGCCATTCTCCAACAGATGGGCATCCCTTCAATTCCCAATTCTTTGCCACCACAAAAATAGCTGCTATAAATATTTTTGTATGTATAGGTCCTTTTCCTTTTCATTTGATTTCTTTGGGATACAGATCTAATAGAAGTAATATTGTTGGGTCAAAGGGTAGGCACAGTTTTTTGGGTTTTTTTTGCGGGGCAATGGGGGACTTGCCCAGGGTCACACAGCTAGTAAGTGTCAAGTGTCTGAGGCTGGATTTGAACTCAGGTACTCCTGAATCCAGGGCCAGTGTTTTATCCACTGTGCCACCTAGCTGCCCCTAGGCACAGTTTTATAGCCCTTTGGGCATGGTTCTAAACTGTTCTCCAGAAAAGTTCGATCAGTCGTATTCCTGGGTCAAAGAATATGCATGTTTTTATAATCACTGGGGCATAGTTCCAAATTACTCTCCAGAATGGTTTGATCAATTCACAACTACATCAACAATGCATTAGTGTCTCAATTTTCCCAAATCCCCTCCAACATTTGCCATTTTCCTTTTCTGTCATATAAACCAATCTTGGGTCATCTAGGTGGTGTGGGGCAACTAGATGCTGCAATGGATAAAACACTGGCCCTGAATACAGGAGGACCAGAGTTCAAATCCAGCCTGAGACACTTGACACTTACTAGCTGTGTGACCCTGGGCAAGTCACTTAACCTTCATTGCCCCACAAAAACAAAAACAAAAACAAAGAAAAAACCCCTAACAATCTGATAGGTAGGGGGTGGTACCTCAGAATGGTTAAACGGCATTTCTCTGATCAGTAGTGGTTTAGAGCACTTTTTAATATGACTATAGATAGCTTTGATTTCTTCAACTGAAAACTGCCCGTTCATATCCATTGACCATTTATCATTTGGGGAATTACTTGTCTTCTTACAAATTTGACTCAGCCCTTTATATATTTGAGAAATGAGGCCTTTATTGGAGAAACTTGCTTTTTACAGGCATCCCTTTCTAAAAGACTTCCTTCAAGATGAAGTTCAGGAAATACTTTCTAAGCCATTCCTGATCCTAACTTCTAGTGTCTTTCTTCTGCAACGACTTTGTACTTACTTTGTATTTTTTCTGCATATCTTATCTACATTTTCCTTAGAGAATGTAAGCTCCTTTAGTGCAATTGTTTCACTTTGCATAGCCAGTGTCTAGGATCACTTACTAAAAGATTGACTTATAGTCATAGCATAAGTTAGTGGGTGACTGGAATTTGGTTCTTCTTATTGTCAGGGCTTTTTTCATTGAATCACAAATCCAAGCCTAGAGCCTGATCTAGGGACAGGCGAGAGGTGGTTGCCCAGGGTGCAGTACACAGAGGGATACAGAACAGGAGATTTTGTGATGACTTTTCAAAAATGAACATCCAGAAAATTCATCTCTCCATGGCATGAAATATTGATTACTCCCATTCCAGCACTGGAACAATGAGAAATGGAGGAACCTTTCAACTGCATGGCTACATTATTGGCACCCCTTATCTTGGCACACACGGATACTTGATCTGATTTTAGCCACTCTCCATTCTTCCTCATGAGACAGCCCAGAGATGTGAGCAAGGAGACAAATACTGGGTTATGATGGGAAATTCATAAACGCTGGTGTTCAAACCACAACATTTCTGTCACTATTTCTGAAGGGGAGAAAGGGCAACTTGCTTAAGAGGCCAGATGCTTTTTTCAGACCTAAACAGTGCTGTCTTTAGGGAAGATAGAAACTGGAACAAGTCAATAGAAAGCAATTGCTTTTAGACAAATTGTCAAAAGCCATCGATCCTTGGAGAGTGGGTCTGGGATGAGATCCCTTGGGTTCCAGACCAAGTGGATTTGGGATAGTCTGTACGAGCTATTGGTAATGAATTGGGGGTAAGTTGATTATGAAGTCTTAAAAGAAATAATTTGGAGGAATCACTAAAGGGTGATTATTGCAGGTGCCTGGAAGTACAATGCTGACTGGAGATGAGTCAGTGAATGGCTAGGAGTTAATCTAATTTTGGAGGACTGATGAGGGCTGATGCAGGCAACTCCCCAGGTAGCAATGACAAATGCACTTCTAATCAGACTCCTATTAAATTTGGTATCAATGAGAACAGCCCTTCTCTTTCTCCAGTTTCACTGAGAATGTGATTAATATGGATATGAAGAAAGTTAAGGGAAGGAGAATTTGATTAGAACTTTGTAGACTATTTTGGTGTGAAAATTAAGATGTATTTGTAGGGTTTTAGAGTATATTTCCCAGGAATTTAGACTCAATTTGTGCTTTTCCTTCCTCTCTCCTTTTCCTTTGTCCTGTTGGGGTAAGATTTCTTCAAGAATGGCTCTTGGCACTATGGAAGAAACAGATAAATATCCACTGTAACAATGTATACTTTAATTTAAAAAAAATTTTTTTTTTAGTGAGGCAGTTGGGGTTAAGTGACTTGCCCAGGGTCACACAGCTAGTAAGTGTTAAGTGTCTGAGGCCGGATTTGAACTCAGGTACTCCTGACTCCAGGGCCAGTGCTCTATCCACTGTGCCACCTAGCTGCCCCTACAATGTTTACTTTATATATCTGTGTTTGTATCTTATCTCCTTACTACATTATAAGGCTAATGAGAGCAGGAATTCTGTATTGTCTAAACTTTGTCTTCTCTAGCACCTAGAAACAACATCTGCACAAAGTTGGTGCTTAATAAATGTTTGTTGTTGATGTTCAAGTGCTAGTAGGTGATATGAAAATTGCATCGACAATTTAACAATATAAGACAGTGTAACATAAGTTACAACATAACAATAAGAATGTTTGATGAATAATAATACTATAGTGATTACAACAAAAATGAAGGTGTTATATATTGGAAAGAGCATTGTAACCAGAATACCTTGGTTCAAGTGCTAGCTCCTTGGGGAGAAGGGTCACTTCAATCTCATGGGCTTCAATTTCCTCATCCATAAGATGGGCACTTATACTTCTTGCCTTTCGTGGTTGTAAGGATCATTGAGATAATGATGTGGGATGGAATTAAGGAGATCATGAGGTGTCCCAAAGAATTACAAGACTCAGTGACTCAGTTTCCCAAGTTTTGTTGTAATACTGTGAATAACCACAGGGAAAGCACCATGAACCCAAAGCCAAGTTAGAGCTGAGTGGAGAATCTGGCTGCTTCAGGAATTGAGGACAGAGCACATACTAGATTGAGATGTTTTGTGGGGAACAGAATTAAACCTAATGATTTTCAATGGAAGGGACTGCTAATTGGGCAGGCAATTTTACTTAATTGGGACACCTGCAGGTAATTATAGGTTTGGTTTGGTTGGCCTTCCAGGCACCTACAGCTCCAGAAAGGAAAGGCATGCTTGCAGTTTAAGGGGGATGGGTTCACACAGTGGGAGAAGTCTGACTGCTTGCTGTCAAAAGTCTTTTTCCTGGCTGAGTTCATCAGAATATCCTCTTCTAGTCTTTGTCCAATGATTCTGAGACTAAAATTTCTGCTTAAATTCCCTCTAGCTCCATGAGGATGGAGATTTTCTTCCCTTTCATGCTTTGCCAAGATACTTAAGGGATATGGTGAGACAAGGAACAAACACTTTTCTACCACAATGCTTCATCCAACCCAAACAAGAAAGACAGCAAATCCATTACAGACATGTGGATCACTGGGATCCAGCTGATTAAGGATGAAGCAATAAGGAGAAGTAATTGTCAGGAGTTGGAATGAGACACAGTGAAAAGCCCCAGATAGGATGGAAGGAGGGTGAACTGGATTAGAATCTTAACAGATCCACTAAAATAGCTTTTGGTGGGTAATTTAGTTTCTCTAGGCCTGTTTTTCCATAATTAAAATGGATATCAGCAGAATATTTTAAAAGAGATTTGAGTAAAAATCCCTAATTTCCAGATTCACTATACCTAAAATGTATTAAGGTACACATAGCATTTGAGATTGCCTGTGCCCACAGGTGCTGAATATAGAGATGCCAAATGTAGGGGTAGAAGGAGAGGTGAGCTTAGAAGACTTGGGTTTGAGTCTTGGTTAGACCAGTTATTAGCTTTGGTCAATTTACCTCTCTGGACTTGTTTTCCCATCTGCAAAATGGAGACCCATTCCAGAGCTAAACTTCTATGAGTCTGGGTTGTAACCTTGGTTCTTTTCCTTCCTAGCTATATGACTTTACCTTTCTGAACTTCAGTTTTTCCATTTGTCAAATAGGGGTAATGATACTTCACTACTTACCTCACAGGGATTGTTATGAGAATCAAATAAGATCATATATGTAAAATACTGTGTAAACCTAATGGTTTATACACATACACACATATACATACTTGGTCTGCACCTCTTATTTCACTAGTATTAAGGAGTGTGGTCTTTAAAGTGGAGGCCATGATGTGATGCTAAGGGGGCCTTAGCACAACCCCAAAAGGTGTGATCAATTAATTAGAAGGCAGCTTAGAAGAGATGAGTTATATCCTTGCCTAGTGACAACCAGTGGTTGGGTTTGGGTCCAACACAATCAGGCCTACCCTTCACTCATCACAGGCTAAAATCCTTCCCTTCCATCCTCTATTCCTCCCCCTTCCCTGCTGTGCAAACTCATAACTCTCCCATTGTTTTGTTGTTGTTGTTGTTGTTTGCAGGGGTGGTGGTGAGGGCAGTTATAACTTACCTCAGGAGGAGCACTTGAAGCTGTTGGGAGGAGTTGCTGTGCTTATCAGAAAAATCCTTGCCCTTCCCCTCAAGCACAACCAACTCCTGTCCCCTGTGGCTTCAACAAGTGTTTCTAGTAGGGTCAGTTCTACACTCAGGGCAGTTACTGGTGAATCAGATTACCCTGTCCCTTTTTGTTTTGGGTGGGACAGAATGAGTCCCAAGGAATAAAGCAGGCATGGATGAGTTGGGATCCACTTTTCTGACCTCATTACATTACCTTTCCCTCCAATCCCAATCTTTTGAACTTCCCCAATTTCTTCCCAATATGCCACCATCCTTCCAATTACCCAGGTTCACAACCTTTACATCATTTTTCACTCTTCACTTTCACTCGCCCCTTATATCCAAGCAGTTGCTAAATCTTGACATTTTTATCTGCACAAAATCTTTCCCAAACACTGCCTTTTCTCCACTCACATAGCCATCACCCATTTTACAGAGTAGGGTCACATAATAAATCTGGTAGAGCCACAACCAGATTTCAGGTGTCTTGATTGCTCTTTCCAGACACTAGAAGGTCCTTGCTGAGCTTGAATTGACCTCCTCCATCTCTTTGCTTCTTCCTTCCATCCTCCAACCAGTTCACCTCTCACCTGGACTATTGCAACACCTATTAATTTTTCTCCTTGCCTCAGATATCTTCACTCTTGTCCATCCTCTTCAGGGCCGTCAAAATGAATTTCCTAAAGTCCAATTCTGATCATGTCATCTCCTTTCTCAACATTAACTCCACAAATATAAACTCTTCTGTTTGGCATTTTAAGAACTTTATAACCAGTCCCTAGCCTCCTTTTCCAGCTCTTATTATATATTATACCCCTTCTTCCATTCTAAATTCTGGTCAAATGGGCCTCACTGTTACTCACACTCATACAAAAACATGACTAAAATTCCCAAACACGTATAGGAAATTAAACTATGATGATATCCATTAAGTACATCCTGGTTTAAAAAACAAACAAACAAAAAAAAGAATGGATTTCTACTGAAAGTTTCTATTGAGCTGAAATCTGAGATAATTCAAATTTACTTGTTTTTGCATTTTGTATAATGAATAGCTACACACAGGGAAATATACCATTTATGTCATGGTAGGCGATGCACCCTTTTGGTTCCAAAAGGTTTGTCATGCTGGGGTGGGAGTGGGGATAAGCTCCCACTCTCTATAAAATGCTCCAATGGTGTGTGTCTCAAATAGCCTCTGACAACTGAAGCCCAACTCCTGGCCTTCTTGTGGCAGAACTGTTTCCACTAACAGGAGGAGGGGTGAAGGTGAGTCACTGGTACCTTAAAAACCAGTCGCTTTGGGGAGGTGGGGCTTGTTAGCCTTGGCAGGCAACCGGCCTAGGGGAAGGCACCCTGATTTTAAACCTCCACTGCCTTGCGGTTGATATGGGGGGAAGTGGGGTATGGGTTAGGGTAGGGAAATGATATGGGGGGAAATGGGCTACAGGGTTGGGGAAGGAGTTGGGGTTCTTGGGAATTCCTCTTTAAAGAATTACACCCTCTTGCACACAAAAGTAGTTAGAATAAGGTGATAGTTTATTTAGGAGCAAGGCAAGGGAAGGGTGGGGGGAGGGAAACCATGACAGAAATCCTTGGACTTCTCATGGGGAGATAGGCACAAAGCACATGGCTCAGAGGTACCAAATCTCCTCGAACAGGAGACTGGAAGGTACTTTTATAGAGGACTGATGGGGGTAGGGGTCACCATTTGACTGTGGAAAGTTCCTTTAGTGAGGGAGGACCATCCCCCACTGGTGGTAGCTGGGGGAATTGGGTGAGGAGTGGAGGACCATCCCCCACTGGTAGTGACTAAAGGAATTGGGTGAGGGGTGGCTATGGATCCCTCTTCAGGCCACAGAGACCATAGCCACACCCAAATTTATCTCCCCAGGGTAAGGGAGACCAGAATGAAGGGTAGGAATCCCAAGCTAGCTCAGTCGGATTTGGTTCAGCTTATCTCTCTAGGTATTATCTGTCCTCTGGTTTAGTTTCTCAAGGAGAAGGTTCCTTGATGTGCTCCAGAGAACTTCTGGGGTGCTCTGCACCCCATGACATGGCTATACCCATATATGGGAAAGGCTTCGGGAGTTAACCCCGAGGAAAAATCAGGAGTCGGAGTCCCTTAGGCAGTTGGATGTTGGACATCACATCCCTCTGGCAACTCCTGCAGTGGCACTGGTGCCAAACTATATTGGCTCTGCCTCTCCTTTGGATCCACCAATGTCATGGAGGGGGAAAACCTGCTGCATGGGCAGCAGCTTGTTTTCCGTATTGATCTGCTCAGGCCAGCGCCATGGAGAGGACACTCCAGCTACTCCTCGTGGGGTAGATACAACACAGGATTCGGCAGTTACCGGTTATAAGTCACTCAGGAGCTGGGGCTCCTGTATCGGACTGCACAGCCACAATGTGTCCTGTGGCTCTTCAAGGTGCTGATCCATGGTTGTCTGTGACTGGTGGAGGCCTACTACTAGGCGATGCAATAGATTGAGTTTTAGACCTGGAGTCAGGAAGATATGAGTTAAAATCCTGCCTCAGACCCTTACCAGCAGGGTGATCCTGGGCAAATCACTTAACCTCTGCATTGTGGGCCCAAAGTCCCCCAGAAGTTTTCTGGGGCACATTGAGGAATCTTCTCCTTGAGAAACTAAACCAGAGGACAGATATGCCTAGAGAGATAAGGGGAACCAAATCTGACTGAGCTAGCTTCAGAATCTCCACCCTTCATTCTGATCTCCCTTACCCCTGGGGAGATAAATTTGGGTGTGGCTTCGGCCTTTGTGTCCTGAAAAGAGATCCATAGCCACCCCTCACCCAATTCCTCTAGTCACCACCAGTGGGGGATGGTCCTCCCTCACTAAAAGAACTATCCACAGGCAGATGGTCCACCCCCATCAGCCCCCTATAAAAGTACCTGCCAGTCTCCTGCTCGAGGAGATTGGTACCTCAGAGCCGCGTGCTTTGTGCCTATCTCCCCATGAGAAGTCCAAGGATTTCTTTCATAGTTTCCCTTCCCCCCCTTCCCTTCCCCTGCCCCTAAATAAACTACCATCTTATTCTAACTGCTTTTATGTGCACGAGGGTGTAATTCTTTAAAGAGGAATTCCTAAGAACCCCAACCCCTACCCCTAACCCAAACCCCATACCCCATTTCCCCCCATTACATCTGTCTGCCTCAACTTTTTCACTTTGGCACTGGACATAACCTTTCTGCTATTGTAAGCCTCTTGAGGTGAAGTACCATGTCCTTTTGTGACCCTGATGGCTCCTAGCACAGTTCAAGGCACATATTAGGTACTTAGTAGGCTTAGAATGAGGTGTAACCAGTCCCAAAACAAGAAGGGACCATACTGACTGTGTGGGACAATTATGGATTTGAGTCAGATTAAACTCTGAGGATGGAGTATGAAAGATACCTAGCCCCCCCAGAATAGCTAGCCTCTAGATTTGCCTAAAAGTTAATTGCTTGTCAAATTCTCACTGTCTCCTTTAAGTTTTATTGTTGAGATAATGGACTTGGGACAGTTCTGTAAACTTTGGGGATGGGGTCTGGGAGATATCCAGTCCCCCAGTAAGTTTTATTACTTGTCACAGTTCTACCAATTAGCACTATTTACTTTACTTCTGCTTAGTTCCCACATGCCAGCTACACCTTAGTTTATGGCTTGTAATAAACCAGTCGGCTTACTCCTCTCTGACATGTCAAAACCCCAGTCCCTGTCATGCAGTCAGATAAGGGAGTGATTTCTGCCTCCCTCTTTCTTTGACATTCTTCAGACTTGTACCCCTTCCCCTTCTCCCCTTTGTTCTTGGACATGTCTCCATACATGGATCACGAGCTGGGTACGCATCTTGGGTGAGACAGGATTGGATGTTAGATTGTGAGCTCATCCACCCTAGGTGTACGTGGGCACAGTCTTTTTCAAGATTACTATAAAAACCTAGAGGATTGGGCCTATCTTTGCAAGACTTCAGTGTGTAATTGGGTTTTGCCCGTCCTCATGAGGATGTAATAAATCTGTCTCTGCTTGACTTGGTGGTCTCCTCGAGTTATTTGGGTAAACTGAGGCAGTTTGTCCCAAACACTGACCCAAACACAGAATCGCAGAATGTTAGAATTTTAAGGGGCCTTAGCGGTCATCTAGTCCAACTTTTCATTTTACCAATAAATTGACTGAGGGCCAGACTCTTAAGTTATCCACTCAATGATTCTTGACATATATAAAGCCTTTAAGATATGCAGAGCAAATTGATCTCATTCAATTCTCACAGCAGTCCAGTGGGACACGTATCCCTATCTTCCAGATGAGACACAGAGAGGATAAGGGATTCCCCATGGTTACAGAATTTGTAAGAGCTAGATATTTTTCCTGACTCCAAGTTCATTGGTCTTACCATTAAACCACACTTTTTCAGGGTTAGTAAATGCCAGACAAGCTCAGAGCTTCTGGTACTGTTGGGGGGATTTGCCACCTGGATCCAGGGACTAGCTCACCCAAAGAATTGGAGGCTCATCATGAATCTTGTAAAATAAAAAGAGATTTATTAGGAGAAAAGAATATATGACTGGGAGATAGAATCACTATGGAAAAACTCTCTAAGAAGTAAGAGAAGACCTGGTCTTTTGTATGTTTACAAAACAAAGAAAGGGGAGGAAATTACAAAACAAGAGGAAATGCAAAAACTGGGAAGGGCAAGATAACTGGGAGGGGATCTTTGAATAATTGGGTATCAGTAGGATATGCTGCATCTTTCGGACCTTGATACTGCTTATTAGTGTACCAAGGTCATTCTCCTCAACACCCATTCCTAAGGCGGGGGAGGGGGGACAGAGCAGCTTTTCCCTTGGGAAAGTTTAAAGATTCCTTGGGGGTTGGTTGGGATCTTTAGGTTTCTTGGGGTCCCACTACATTCCCACAACAGTACCATGAAGAGTATTCTTTCCACATACAGTCATTTTACAGAGTAGGGCCTCATAATGAATCTGGTAGAGCCACAACCAGATTTCAGGTCTCTTGACTTAAAGCTCTTTCCAGATTCTAGAAAGTCCCTCCAGAGACTTGAATTGACTTTTTCCCCCTCTTTGCTTCTTCCTTCCATCCTCCAACCGACTTCTTTGGTTCTGAGGCTGCTTCGGGTATGAGGGGAGGCAGTCTGGGGAAAGAAGAATTCACTTGGCTAGATTAGAGCCAGCAATTTGGGTGTAGTCCTATGGAACAGTTATCTTAGATGGGGACCATTTGATGAAATACCTAGAGCTAGTGGTAGGGGGTTATTACTCTCAATTACATCTAATTACAAAGTGATTGGTTCGGGCCTATAGCTTGTCCATTAAAACCTAGCCTGTTCCTTAGACAGACTTTGCTGCAGGCCTGTATACTGGCTTGTTGATATGATTGTCCTTCTGAAACTTGTGGGCTTCTTAGATATAACAAAGGGTGGGGGAGGGTGGCAGTCAGATTCATAAGATTGGAAACTCCATTAGACTAACAGCTCCCTTGAGGGCAGAGGACCTTGTTTTTTCAGATGTAGGAGTTGAATAAATGTTTGGTGAATTGAAGATAGTGGGGATCTAAAGAGGCTGGTGTCTCTGGAAAACCTACCATTGAGTGGGTAGGGCAGGGGAGGGAAAGCAGAAAATACTAATTACTCCAATTGTCTGATTTGCCAGCCATTTAAAAACAACAGCAAACCACACAGGGTCCCTTTTGTAACTTGCAAATGAGAACATGTTAGGAGGGAATTTGGTGCTGAGTTTTGGGTCAGGTCCCAAACTGTAGCCAGCAAGTAATAGCAACATCTTGGATCTCTGCCAGGGAGTCCTGGGAGGATTCGAAGACAATGAGGGACTCTCACAGAGCTGGCTGGAGAAGCTCTCAAATGTGCTTTGTGGGTGTTATAGGTCTTAGTTAAACAGAGACCCCGAGGATCCCTATTATTTATGAAAATCACTTCCAAGTCTCCCTTGTATTGAATGGAACAATGTAATTAACTTGTGGCTATTGCTTACACAGAGCCAATAATTAAAAAAAATAATAGTTCACATTTTTTACAGTGCTGTGAGGTTTACAAAGGGTTTTCCTCATAATGCCTGAGGTAAATTGTGCAAATTTTGTCTTTATTAACAGGTGAAGAAACTGACTGAGGCTCCGTGAAGTAACCTGACTGCTTCCAATCACAAAGCTAGTTAAATGTCAAAGCTATAACTCAAACCCAGTTTTGAATGTAAAAGAAGTGTTCACATATAACTGGAAGAAAAAATGATTGCATTCTGCATTTTAGGCCCAAGTCTGACAAAAACAATTTTATTTAATTTAATCTTAATCTAATAGCCATGCATTCTAGTTTGGAGACAGATATATCCAAATTGGCATGCCCTCCGATATGGCTCTCTCCCCCAAGAAGATTTTAGGTAACATTTATAGGAATTTTTAATAAGGAAATGATGTATTAAAATACAGTTTGGGGTTAACATTACAAAATAGTTGATTAATAATCCCATTCCCTCCTGTACCATTGTCCTTACTCTTAGAGTAAAGGAAGGGACCTTGCTATAATTAATAGTGACATCCTTTCTCTATGGAGAAAAAACAAACAGGTAATGACACCAATTATTTCCAGGTACCTCTTGAGGCAATCATGTAAGCAAGAAAAGTGTTATTCTTTGTATAAAATTAAAAATAATTTATTAGGTACAACCCTTCATTCATTTCCCTAAGAAAAACATTTTTGATGATATGATTGTCCTTGTGAAACTGGGAGCTTCTCTGATATAAAAAAGGGGGTGGGGGTAGGGTGGCACTCAGATTCACAAGATTGGAAAGTCCATGAGACTAAAGGCTCCCTTGAGAGAAGAAGACCTTCTTTCTTCAGATGTAGGAATTGAATAAATATTGGGTGAATTGAAGATAATGGGGATCTAAAAAGGCTAGTGTCTCAGGAAAATCTCCCATTGAGTTGGTAGGGGAGGGGAGGGAAAACGGAAAATACTAATTATTCCAATTGTCTTATTTGCATATGATATGATACTTGACTTTACCTCTTGCCCCCCTTGCCAAAGGACTTTTACCTGGAGTTTGGAAAAGACTTTAGAGGAAAATAATTTGAGAGGACTAGTAATGAAAGAAGCTACCCATTCCTGATCTACCCTGATGAACTCAGGATACAGAGTAAGATGTATATTTTTGGAACATGGCCAATGAAAGAATGTATTTTGCTTGAATATGCATATTTGCTACAAGGGCTTTGTTTGCCTACTTTTTTTTTTCCCAGTGAGAGGTAGGATAGGAGGGAGAGAAAATAGATTTTTTTCTTCAGCTAGTCTCTAACTTTGGAACAATCCTTTTCTTATCTGCATAATTAAGCCTTGAATTGAACTACCTATCACCAAGAACACCTTCTGATTATGTATCAAAGGCCATATCCAGTACCCCTGGAATTCTTCACGCACACACCCCCTTTAGGAGTGGGTCTTTCTAAGCCTACCTTTCCTCCAGATTTCTTGCATGCTAGGTGGCATCTGAGATCAAATGTCACCTCAGACACTTTCTAACTGTGTGACTCTGGGAAAGTCACTTAACCCCAATTTGCTTTAAACATCCAGGGCCATCTCCAGTAGTCCTGATCTGTCTGTCTGTCTGTCTGTCTGTCTGTCTGTCTGTCTGTCTGTATCTATCTATCTATCTATCTATCTATCTATCTATCTATCTATCTATCTATCTATCTATCTATCTATCTATCCCATATGGCTCTGGAAGAGAGAGTGAGTTTGGTGACCTTGCACAAGCCTCCCTCACTTAAATCCAATTCACTTCAAGTCATAACATCACCCTCTTAGAAAACAAAGGACAAACAACAATATAAACCCTTGCAATCTACTGCATGGTGTCCTATTTGTAATCACCTGAATAGCATCCATGATGATGTTAGATTTTCTCCCCCGCTTAATTAACATTTTCTTTTAATTTTTATGGACATTGTCTTTCTCTAGTTTTCCTTCTCTTTTAGGAAGAAGAATATTTAAATCTCTAGAACTGGGCTTTGTGTTCTCTGGAGAACTGGCCTTAGCCTTCTTCAGTCTTCCCCTTCAGAGAGAGACCTAAATCCCTCAGACACTTAACACTTACTAGCTGTGTGACCCTGGGCAAGTCACTTAACCCCAATTGCCTCACTAAAAAAAAAAAAAAGAAAAAGAAAAACAAAACAAAAAAAAAGAGAGCATTTGTCTGGGTTTACAGTAAACATCAGCAATTTTAGAAGAAGTACACTACAAAAACATTCATAATATAAACCCTAGCTTCTTAAACTGTGGGACCCTATATGGGGTCACACAATTGAATGTGGGGGTCACAACAGTAAAAGATTATGTAGACCTATGTTATGGGCCCATAGCACCCTAGAAGTTCTCTGGGGCACATCAAAGAACCTTTTTCTTGAGAAACTAAACCAAAGGACAGACACACTTAAAGAGATAAGTGGAACCAGATCAGACTGAGTTAGCTTCAGGACCTCCACCCTTCATTCTAGTCTCCCTCAACCCTGGGGAGACAAGTTTGGGTGTGGCTTCTGCCTTTGTGTCCTGAGGAGAGAGATGGCTTGAGATCTGCAGCCACCCCTCACCCAATTCCCCCAGCCACCACCAGTGGGGGATGGTCCTCCCTCACTAAGGGAACTTTCCAGTCATATGGTCACCCCCATGAGTCCTCTATAAAAGTACCTGCCTGTCTCTTGCTCAAGGAGATTGGTATCTCAGAGCCACTTTCTCTGTGCCATGCCTTTCTCCCCATGAGAAGTCCAAGGACTTCTTTCATGGTTTCCTTTCCCTTCCCTTCCCCTTCCCTTCCTCAGCCCCGAAATAAACTATTCTAACTGCTTTTGTGTGCAAAAGGGTGTAATTCTTTAAAGAGGAATTCCTAAGGACCCCAAACCCCAAACCCCAAACCCCTAACTCCTACCCCTCCCCAAACCCCCTTCTCCATTTTCCCCATGTCACCTAGTTTATATACCTATATACTCAGAGTTACATAATAATTTCTCAGGTGAAAAGGAATTGCAAGTGGAAGAAGTTTAAGAAGCCCTGATTTAAACTATTTTTGAAGATTCAGAAGGGATTTGAGGTATTTATGGTATCTCAGGGTCCTCAGGATGAGTATTAATTCTCAGTGTGCTGAGAAGCAGGAAAAGGGAGTTTTCCTTACAGAAAGCCAGAAAAATTAGCATTTAAGATAGTTATTTTTAATTATAAAACACCTTTACCAGTCAGTCAGACATCTTAGCTATGTATACTCCACTTTAAGCAAACCCATTTTGTGAAATAATCTTCCCGTGACAATAATTATTTGCAGTCACGATTGATAACAATTTATCATATCTAGCCTGACTCAGATCCACCATGCTATTTTTTCAGACATCCTCCTTTCCCACTGCCATGGGTTTCTCTCCACCCTCCCTTTCTACTTCTAGCTCTGGGGACACTAATCAAATCAACACTGCCATTCCTGAGAAGGAAACTTCAATCAATTGCCATTTGACTCCACTCACCATCTCCCGATAACTTCTCAGGTCAAAATACCTCTCCCTGATTACCATTCCCTGATATGTGTTGTCATCCTCCATTTAAATAGAAGCTCCTTCAAAGGTAGTAACTACCTTGCTTTTTATATTTATGTCCCCAGAACTTACCAAAGTCCCTGGGACATAGTAAGGGCTTAATAAATATTGTTTCATTCATTCACTCATTTATTCATTCACTCACTCATCAATTTATAATAGTAGTAATTTATGACTGTGTAACCTTTTATGATATTCACATTTAAATAATAATAGCAATGGTAAAAATGCCTCCCACATTTAGAGCACTTCAGATTTCATACTATGAATTCCTTCCAACAATTCTGTGAACCAGGTCATGGAAGTATTGCTATCCCCATTTTATAGAAGAAGAAACTGAGACTAAAAAAGGGAGAGTGATTTCCAATTCAATTCAACAAGGATTCATTAAATACTTTCTATATGCAAAGTACTGGGGATATGAGAACAAAATGAAAAATAGTTCAAAATCAGTTTGCATTCTATGGGGAGGGGGGAGAGGAATGTTTTATCTCAATATATAAGCTCTAACAACTGGGAAATCCAGGATCTCTTGTTCATGGTTGTACAATGAATATTTATTAAATACATACTGTGGACAGAATACTGTTCTAGGTACTGAAGGAAAATAAGTGTTTTTAGTGAATACATGGTCTTATAGTTGAATAGGGGAATGAGATACAAATACAGATATTTATCATACAAAATTAGAAAGCTGCAAAACAAAATACTCCATGGGGTCTAAGGGAGAGGGGTCATTATTAGGAGAAGCAATCAGGGAGGGAAGACTTCTTGGAGGAGATGACATTTGACATAGGCTTATAGCAATAGGTAAGAACTCAAACAGCAAGGAAAGGCAAGATCATTCCAGCCACAGGGAACAAGCTGGGCAAATGCATAGGGAGAGAGTGCAGGGTGTTGTTTGAGGGGCAGAAAGGAGTTGAGTTTGGCTAGGGTATACAAAACACAGATGGATATAATATTAGAAAAGCCTGGTCAAGAAGAGTGGCACCAAATTGTGGGGGGCCAAGCAGAAGAGTCTGAGGTTTTTTTTTTCCAGTAGGTAATAGGAAGCCAATAAGATATCTGAGCAGAGGAGTGACATGACCATCCCAAGGAAGGAAACAATAACCTGGAACATATGAAATATATACAGTGCAGATGGAAGATAATTGCAGATGGAAGGCATCAGCCATTGGGGCAACTGGGAAAGGCCTCCTTTAAAACATGAATATGAAAGGTGAGGGAGGAAGAGAAGTAGATAACACTGAGATTATGAAAATAGGAGATTGGGTAACTGGTGGTACCACAGATGGAACTTTTGCTGTTCAGTCAATCAGTTATGTCTGACTCTTTGTGATCCTGTGGATAATAGCACATCAAGCCCTTCTTTCCTCCACTATCTTTTGAAGTCTGCAAGAAAATAATTATTAATAATGGATTTCTTCGGGGACCCAGGGACCCAGTCTTAGCTTTCTCTTAAAACCACAACTATTTGAGTGCACCTTTGCTCTCAAGGGGTCTGTCTTTCACTAGACCCTGATGTCATCACCCACGATATAGCTCATTTTAATATGGGCCAACCTAAGGTCACGTCAACCAAAGGAATTGAATGATTCCACACAATTAGCTTTGATCAGTGTGTAAGAGCTACCTCTATCAGAAGAGGAAAAGAGCCTGAGATCACGAGGTAAATGCCATTCTGGGTGGTACACTAGTTGAGGAAGGTTGTCTGGTTAATGAGTGCTCTCCTCTTTAGGTAATGTAGAGTTTCTAAACTCTGCTTGGGGCCATGTGCTCTCTCTTAGAGACAATATAGTGCTGGGGGTGGGGGTGGGTTCAACTTCTGTTAAATGTGATCAATGAGCTGTCTTGCACTAGAGATGCTCTTGAACTAGGCATGTGACCCCTACTCTCCTTCCTGGGACTCTTACTCCATGCTAGGTATGTAATTACTTAGGCCTGTAACGAATGGGGAAGTCAGTCAGACACATGGTCAATACTTTAATAATATGTGATCTTAGTTAATAATAAATGCTTACTGCCCAAACTGGTGCAATAGCCATTAATTTATAAGTAGCAATATTTTAGAAAACCCCAGCCTAGTTCCCCAATAATTTAGACAGAAACAGGTTAGTCCCCAATATTTTAAATGACACAGTTTTTCCAAGGTCATGTTCATTGTTTCCATGACACTATCCATCTCATCCTGTGCCATCCCCTTTTCCTTTTTTTTTTTTTGTAGGGCAATAACTTGCCCGGGGTCACGTAGCTAGTAAGTGTCAAGTGTCTGAGGCCGGATTTGAACTCAGGTCCTCTTGAATCCAGAGTCGGTGCTTTATCCACTGCATCATCTAGCTGCACCCCCCCCCCCTTTTCCTTTTGCTGTCAATCTTTCCCAACATCAGGATCTTTTCCAATGAGTCCTGTCTTCTCATCAGGTGGCTAAAGTATTCAAGTTTTAGCTTTAGTATTTGACCTTCCAGTGAATAGCCTGAATTCATTTCTTTAATTTGATTTGACCTCTTTGCTGTCCAAGGGACTATCAAGAGTCCCTTTTTTCCAGCATCACAATTTGAAAGCATTGATTCTGAAGCACTCAGCTTTCCTTATACAGTCCAACTCTCACAGTCATACATTGCTACTGGAAAAACCATAGCTTTGACTCTATGGACCTTTGTCAGCAAGGTGGTGTTTCTGCTTTTTAGTTGTAGTTCAGGTTTGCCAGTCACTGTCTGCAATGATCTTTGAGCCCAAGAATATAAGATCTGATACTGTGTCCATTTCTTCTCCCTTTATTTGCCAGGAAGTAATGGAAACAGTTGCCAAGATCTTAGCTTTTTTGATGTTAAGCTCCAAGCCAGCCTTTATACTTTCCTTTTTTGTCCTCATCAAGAGGCTTTTTAATTCTTCTTTACTTTCTGCCATTAGAGTTGGATTGTTTGTGTATCTGCGATTGTTGATATTTCTTCTGGTAACCTTAATTCTGGCTTCTGATTTATCCAGCCTGTCATCTCATATGATGTACTCTGCATATAAGTTAAATAAATAAAGTGACAATATACAGCCTTGTTGCACTCTTTTCCCAATCTTAAACCAGTCAGTTGCTCCACGTTCAGTTCTAACTATTGCTTCTTGGCCCACATACTGGTTCCTCAGGATACAAGTAAGATGATCTGGTACTCCCATCTCTTTGAGGATTTGCCACAAAAAGCTTTAATGTAGTCAATGAAGCAGAAGTAGATGTTTTTCTGGAACTTCCTGGCTTTCTCCATAATCCAGTGAATGTTGTCAATTTGGTTTCTAGTTCCTCTGCCTCTTTGAAAACCAGCCTGCTTTTCTGGTAATTCTCAGTTCATATAATACTGAAGCCTATGTGAATTGAGAGCAATTGTTTGGTAATTTAAACATTCCTTCGAATTGCCCTTCTTTAGGATTGGCATGTAATTGATCTTTTCCAATCCAGTAGCCCCTGTTTTGTTTTCCAAATTTGCTGACATATTGAATGAAGCACTTTAACAACATCATCTTTTAGAGTTTTAAATAGCTTAGCTAAAATTCCACCAGCTTTATTGTTATCAGTGCTTCCTAGGGCCCACTTGACTTCATTCTCCAGGATGTCTGGCTCTAGATCAGTAACTACAACATCGTGGTTACTGGTGATGTTAAGATCTGTTTTATATAGATCTTTTGTGTATTCTTGCCACCTCTTCTTAATCTCTTCTGCTTCTGTTAAATACCTACTATTTTTGTTTTCTATCACACCCATCTTTGCCTGAAAAGTTCCCTTGATGCCTCTAATTTTCTTGAAAAGATCTCTTGTCTTTCTATTGTTTTCTTCTATTTCTTTGCATTGCTAATTTAAGAAAACCTTATCAATCCTTGCTATTCTCTGGAATTCTGCATTCAATTGGGTATATCTTTCCCTTTCTCCTTTCCCTTTCACTCTCTTTCTTTTCCTAGCTATTTGTAAAACCCCATCAGACAGTTATTTTGCTTTCTGGCTCTTCTTTTTCTTTGGAATGATTTTTTGTTACTGCCTCCTGTATAAGAGTATAAACCTCTCTCTGTAGTTCTTCAGGTACTCTATTGACCAGATCTTATCTCTTAAATCTATTCATCACCTCCATTTTCATATTCTAAGAGATGTTATTTAGGTTATACCTATATGGTTTGATAGCTTCCCCAACTTTCTTCAATTTAAATCTAAGTTTTGCAATAAGAAGCTCATGATCTGATCCACAATCATCTCTAGGTCTTATTTTAACTGGCTATACAGAGCTTCTTTGGCTGCAAAGCATATAATCAATCTGATTTCTACACTGACCATTGGGTGATATCCATGTTCAAAGTCACTTTCAGATTGTTGGAAAAGACTTTTATGATCAGTGAGTTAGCTTGACAAAACTCTTAATAGAGTCTCTTCCCTGCCTTATTTTGTACTCCAAAGCCAAACTTGTCTGTTATTCCAATTATCTTTTGATTTGCTACTTTAGTATTCTAATCCCTTATGGTGAATGTGACATCTTTTTTTTTTTTTTTTTGCATATGTTATTTCTAGCGAGATACAAATTTAGCTAAGACTCCTGATCTGCAGCTTATAATCATCTGGGATTTACCCAGGCCAGGACTAGAACCAATGTCTCCTCACTTCCAGTCCAATGACCGTTCCACTGTAAGATGAGGCAGATAGTGGATATGACTCCTTTCAGCTCTGCCTTTCTCAGAATTTAGCATTCTACCTGCTTCTGTCACCCTTTCTTACAGCCACTGCTCAGTAAATGCCTGCTGACTCAATGATTGATTGACCTGCTTTCTCTGGCTCCTGGTATCATGTTCAATACCAGCTTCTCTGACCAGCCTCCCAAGGTTTTGCCTCTCAGGAAATTTAAGTTCTCCAAGACACACACTGCATCTCTTGTACACCACAAGCCCCTCCTAACCTCAAGGTCTAGTATAACAGGAAAGCTTGGGACAAATGCTGGAACCATATGGTAATCACTGATGCATTCTACGGGACTGACATTAGCTTCAGAAGGAAGTGGAACCTGCGGCTATGTACAAGCATATGATATTTTAAATGATTTCTGCTTGGTCATTCCTCTCTAGTACGATATAATCCCCTTGAGGGCAGGGATAATATTAGTTTTCATCTCTGTATTCCCAGCACCCATCATAGTACACTAAACTTAGTAGGCCTTAACATAGGTTTATAATTAGAGTTGGGAGCTAGGGGCTATGGGTTATAGTCCCAGAATCATAGGCTATTAGAGCCAAAGGGACTGTAGAAATCATTGAATCCAACTTTATAGATGAGGAAAGAAGTTCCTTGCTCTCTGTTGATAAAAGGAAAAGCCTAGATTGAGAAGAAAATTATATGTGGTTTTATTTTACTAAATGGGTTTAACATGAAATAACAAATATGAGGATTGCATTTTAAACAAATGGTATGGTGGGAAATAGTACTAGATCCGAGAGAGAGAATCTGGGTTGAAGCCTACTCTGCCCCATATCTCCTGTGTGACTGTGGGCAAATTCTTTTCTGGGCCTGAGTTTTCTCTACTGTAAAATAAGGGAGTTGGACCACATGAACTCTGAGTTCTCTCCCAGCTCTCAATCAAAGAAACTATAAAATGAGGGCCTAGAGAGGGAAAATGACTTGGTCAAGGTCACACCACTAGAGAAAACACCTGTAAGTGACTCAGCCAGTATATGACAGAGCCATTAGAGTTTGCTTGATTCCAAGTTCGTGTTCTTTGCCTTGTACCACACTTCCTGCTTGAGACTCCTCAGCCCTGTTACCTGGGCAGGTTGTACAATCTCTTGGGACTTTAGTTTCTTCATCTTGGGTGAGAAGGGCCCCATGGAGGGGGATAAGCCCCTGAGGTCAGTGGGGCAGAGAGCTTCTGCATCAAAGACAAACTTTGCCTGTAGCCAGCCTTGCCTGCCTGCCTTTGCTGGAAGCACATTCTTCAAAAATGGAGAAAATGCTTTCCAGAGCTCTCAGCTCACCAAACCAAAAATGCTTCCTGGGAGATTTAATTATTTCAACTCATTGATATGGGGCACATCATTTCCCTCATTAGAGCAGATTGTAATCTATTCAAACCTTCTCCTCTCCTCCATTCAAGTTCTTGGTCTTTCCCAGGTCTCCCATAAAGGATTACTCAGAAATTTCCTTTTCTCTGGAACATAGTATGTCTTTCCTTTCTAGGCCTTCATGCAAGGGTAAAAGAACTCACTTCCAACAGTGTGGTCTTTGGGAGTGTAAAAAATTGGTCCTTGGATGCAGATTGCCAGTGGATAATCTTCTGCTGGTTATCATCTACTGTGAAGGAAAGAAAGAAACAAACTTTTATTAAGTGCCTACAATGTGCACAGTACTGTGCTAAGTGCTTAACAAATATCTCATTTGATCCTCACAACAATGTTGGGAGGTAGGTGCTATTATTATCCCCATTTTACAGATGAGAAAACTGAGGCAGTCAGAGGTTCAGTGACTTGCCCAGGGTCACACAGCTGGTAAGTGTCTGAAGCTGTATTTGAATTTAGGTCTTCTTGACTCAAAGACCAATACTCTAAGACCATTGTATCACTTAACTGTGACCTCAAGTCCATGCCTAGCATGGACTCTGGCAGTCACATTAAGGCTGATGCTCCTTCACCTGACTTGATTTGATTGGCTTGTTACACTGGTAATCTAAACACCTAATTGGAGATAATTATGACTCTTAATTATCATGAGATCATTACATACCCAACAACTGCAGCTGGCTTAAGTTTTATTTTTCATTAAAGCAATGCTTTTTAAGAGCTTGTTAAAAAAATCCTACTGAATAATCACTTAATTAAAAAGTAAATAAGAGTGAATTATGATCATGTTTGCAGAAACAAGATGCTTGCTTGGATTCAATGCATTATTAACTTAAAAGTCAAAACATCACAGGGTTGAAAGTATATCAAAGATCACCTAGTCCAGAGCACACCCAGAATTATCACTAGATCTTTTTTAACCCAGAGCAAAAACAGTCAAGCAGTGATGGAGTTCATGGTGTTATAGATGGAGTTGTGTCAGGAATGAATCTGGCTCTCACCCCCACATGGCTTGGGGGAAGATTTCTACAGTACTGTATTGGGACCTTTGGGTTGGTGCTGTGATGGAGAACTGTGAGAAAGGTAGTTGTCATGGAGAGTAGATATGCTTCCTCAAAGATATCAGCACCTTAGTTTGCCCCATGTGAATTACATCTCTGCTCTTAATTGATAAGAGATCCCCTCATGACATCCCTGAGGAATGGTCATCCTGCCTTCTAGTTGATGTGGAAAACAACATTTTTTCATCATGAAAACATCATGCTGTGTTTTTCTCTTTCACCCCCTGCTCCCAATTCTGCCCTCTGGGGTCAAAGAGAACAAAATTTAGTCCCTGTATCATTTGACAATTCAAATGCTTGAATATCAGTTATCTCCTTAAAATCCATATGCCCAATCGCCACTAGTTAGTGTAGGGATGACTAGCCTTGACCTCTCTCCTCTTGCACAGGAAAATTTTCCCTCTTTTGATTCCAGGGCCTCTGAGGTTGGAATTGTGGGAACCAGAGTTAGCAGCTCCTTTTTCTTTTCCCACCTACCTCCACCTGAATCCTGGAGAGAGGAATAACCTACAGCTGACTGTCCACGAGGTGAGCTTATGAAGGAGTTGGTACTAAGTGCAAACTAGTAGAGAAGAACAGGTAAGAGTCTTTTTTATGTCTCAGGATTTTCTTTTGGTAATTTGGGTGTGAGTAGGGAATATGTTGTAGTGGAAAGAACACTGGACTAGATGCTCAGAAATCAAGGTTTTATTGCTGGCCCTGCCACTGATTACCTGATGACCTTGACTAAGGCATGTCAATTTTCTAGACTTCATTTTTCTTATCTATAAAATGAGGGTGTTGGACTAGCTTCTGTGTTCTCTTAAGATCTCAATTTACAGTCCTTTGATTTTACAATTGGATGATATTTTAGGTCTCTTATGTTTCTAGGTCTATAGGTCCTAAAGTTTAGCAGAATAAAAACCAAATAAACAAACACTTCTTTTACATTAAAAAGACATACTATTGGGGGCAGCTAGGTGATACAGTGGATAAAGCACCAGTCCTGGATTCAGGAGGACCTGAGTTCAAATCCAGCCTCAGATACTTGACACTTACTAGCTGTGTGACCCTGGGCAAGTCACTTAACCCTCATTGCCCCGCCCCCCCAAAAGAGAATACCATTAATTTTTTCACTATACCATTGTTTTCATTTTTAAATGAATAATTATGAGGAACATCTCCCTCCTCTAATTCTAGTTTAGTTCTTTGGGGCTTATGTAGCTTAGGTTCAGGGGGCTGTGACTTACATTAAGACTCTTGGACAATTCCCTCCAATACCTGACCCTGAGCTTCAGATCACTGGTATCTTTTCCCTATTCACCACAGACTATTGTACCCTTGCCTATTTTTTTATATTTTTCAGTAACAAGAAGGAAAACCAAGAATATTCAGATTATCTTTTATATATTTGGAAAAGGACTCTCTGCTACCTTAAATGTACAAGTAGCAGAAAAGGTAGAGTTAAAAATTGTAGAAAATTCCCCTTGAGGTGATTAGGACTAGGAAAGTTTATCCTTACAAGAAATATTAAGTACCCAGGAATGTTCTGGGGATATAAATACAAATGTGAGACAGCCCTTGTCCTCAAGGAAGTTATATTCCACAAGGAGGATACAACATGTTCACAAAGTGTATCAACATGTTTATATGTAAGAAACCTATGGGGGCCAGCTGGTGTTGCAGTGGATAAAACAGCGGTCCTGGATTCAGGAGGACCTGAGTTCAAATTTGGCCTCAGACACTTGACACTTGTTAGCTGTGTGACCCTGGGCAAGTCACTTAACCCTCATTGCCCTGCAAAAAACAAAACAAACCAAAACAACAATAACAAAAAGAAATCTATGGTGATGAGGGGTAGATCAAACCTCCTATTGACTCCCCTTGCCCTCATTTTCTCAGCTGAGAATCTTGCCTCATGTTTTGCAGAAAAAATTGAGTCAATTCTTCGTGAGTTCCTTCTTCTGTCCTCTTCCTCATTTCCTAGCACTCAGAAGTCTTTTGCAGCTACCTTCTTCTTTACTCCTGTCTCACATAATGAAGTGGCCTTACTCCTTACTAAGGCTAACCCTTGTACTTTAAAAAAAAGTGTTTTATTATTTTCCAGTTACATGTAAAGATAATTTCCAACATTTATTTTCATGGAATTTTTAGTTCCATTTTTTTCTCCCACCCTCCCCCATCTCCAAGATGAAAAGCAATCTGATATAGGTTATATATGTACAATCACATTAAACATATTTCTGCATTAGTCATGCTGTGAAAGAAGAATCAGAACACAAGGGAAAAACCTCAAAAAAGAAAAAAACCCAGCCAGAAAGTAGAAACTATATGGTTCAATTTCATTCAGAATCCACAGTTCTTTTTTTCTGGATGTGGAGAATATTTTCTATCATGAGTATTTTGAAATTGTTTTGGATCATTGCACTGCTGAGAAGAGCCACGTCTACCACATTTGATCATCACACAATGTTGCTGTTACTGTGTAGAATGTTCTCCTGGTTCTGCTCATCTCACTCAGCATCAGTTCATGTAAGTCCTTCCAGGTTTCTCTGAAATCCTCCTGTTCCTCGTTTCTTAACAGCACAATAGTATTGCATTACATTCATATACCACAACTTGTTTAGCCATTCCCCAACTGATAGGCATTCCTCAATTTCCAATTTCTTGACACCACAAAGAGAGCTGCTATAAATATTTTTGTACATGTGGGTCTTTTTCCCTCTTCTATGATCTCTTTGAGATGAAGACCTAGTAGGGGTATTACTGGGTCAAAGGGTATAAAGAGTCCCAAAGCTCTTTGGGCATAGTTCCAAATTGCTCTCCAGAATGGCTGGATCATTTCACAACTCTACCAATAGAGAATTAGTTTCTCAATTTACCCACATTACCCCCAACATTTGTCATTTTTCTTTTTCTGTCATATTAATCAGGTGATAGATGTAGAATGGTACCTCAGGGCTTTTAAAATGTTCATTTCTCTAATCAATAGTGATTTAGAGCAATTTTTCATATGACTATAGATAGTTTTGATCACTTCATCTGAAAACTGCCTGTTCATATCCTTTGACCATTTATCATTTGGGGAATGATTTGTATTCTTATAAATTTGAATCAGTTCTCTTATATATTTGAGAAATGAGGCCTTTGTTGGAGATACTTGCTGTAAATTTTTTTCAGTTTGATTACTGTGTATTTTCCTCCATCCTATTCCCCCCATTTATCTTATTCTCTGTTTATCCTTCCACTCTACCCATCCTCAAAGTGTTTTCTCCTGACTCCACCTCCCCCAATCTGCCCTACCTTCTATCAGGCTCCCCAAACCCTCCTACCTTTATCTTATCCCCTTCCCCTCCTACCTTTTTATAGGGTGGGACAGGTTTCTGTACCAAACTGAGTGTATGTATCATTGATTCTTTTTTTTTTTGTGAGGCAATTGGGGTTGAGTGACTTGCCCAGGGTCACACAGCTAGTAAGTGTTGAGTGTCTGAGATCAGATTTGAACTCAGGTCCTTCTGACTCCAGGGCCAGTGCTCTATCCACTTCACCACCTTGCTGCCCCCAAAACTTTTTTTTTTTTTTTGCTGGGCAATGAGGGTTAAGTGACTTGACCAGGGTCACACAGAAAGTAAGTGTCAAGTGTCTGAGGCTGGATTTGAACTCAGATCCTCCTGACTCCAGGGCTGGTGCTCTATCCACTGCACCACCTAGCTGCCCCTATCATTCATTCTTTATGCCAATTCCAATGAGAGTAATGTTTAAGTGCTCCTAGCAGCATCCGCCACCTTCCTATTCAGTGTAAAAACTCTTTTGCCCCTCTTTTATGTGAGATAATTTACCTAATTCTACCTCTTTCTTTTCCTTTCTCCCAATGCATTTCTCTCTCTCATCACTTAAATTGTTTTAGTTATCCCATCATATCCATACCCATGCCCTCTGTCTATGAATATTGCTTCTGATTGTCTTAATAATCATAAAGTTCTGAGGCAGCCAGGTGGCGCAGTGGATAGAGCACTGGCCCTGGAGTCAGGAGGACCTGAGTTCAAATCCAGCCTCAGACACTTGACACTTAGTAGCTGTATTCAGTTGATTCTTTCAATTTATATTTTACCTGTTGGTTCTAGAATATCAGGGCAAGTTTTCCTTGATAATTTATTGAAAGATGATATGTAGGCTCTTTTAAAAAAATTTGGTTTTCAAATAGTATAATAGTTTTAAATGATCTCTCCTGGATATATTTTCCAGGTCAGATTTTTCTAATGAAACATTTCACATTTTCTTCTATTTTTTTCATTCTTTTGATTTTGTTTTATTGTTTTTTTGGATGTCTCATGGAGTCATTATCTTTTACTGACCCAAACTTAATTTTTTTGGTGGGGTGGGGCAATGAAGGTTAAGTGACTTGCCCAAGGTCACACAACTGCTAAGTGTCAAGTGTCTGAGGCTAGATTTGAACTCAGGTCCTCCAGGGATAGTGCTTTATCTACTGTGCCACCTAGTTGCCCCCAAGAAATGATTTTCTTCAGTGGATTTTCGAACTTCCTTTTCCATTTGGTCAATTCTGCTTTTTAAGTACTTCTTTTCTTCAGTGTACTTTCGTATTGACTTTTAACTATGTTAAAGTTGGATTTCAGGGTTTAAAAAAGCATTTTTTAAAAATTGCCATTTTCAGAGCTACTTTTGGGGGCTGTAATTTTTTAGTTCTTCCAAGGTGGTATGATCTAAGGAGACATGTGCTCATTGCTTTCTTGGCCCATGTTCTGGTCCGTGAGTGACCACAAGCCCTCTTTTCCACCCTGGAACTGTGACAAGGGTCCTCACTCCTATGTGGTTGCCAGCTCTGGTGTGCCCTGAAATTGTAACCCAGATATGGATAGTGCAACAGAGTTTTGCGCCCCATGTCAGCAAAGGGACTCCAGTAATCTCCTTCTAACCAGTTATCTGGCCTTCTTACTTACTATCTGTGGGCTGAGAGCTCAAGAAGCCACTGTGCTGATTCATTTGCCCCAAGGCCTGCTGCTGACTTGCTGGGGTGCTGACTGTGGTGGACTGTATTCCATTCTTACCCTGGTGTGAAAGACTTTTCCTGCAAACCTCTAGGTTGTCTTGGGCTGGAAAATTATTCCACCCTATCCCTTTATGGATTCTGACATCCAGAATTTGTTTTGATGTGTTATTTTAAAATTGTCTTGAGGGGAATTTAGAAGAATCCCTCCCTTTTTTTCACCATCTTGGTTCTGTCCACTCCTACTCTCTTCTTTTTTTTTTTTTTTTAGTGAGGCAATTGGGGTTAAGTGACTTGCCCAGGGTCACACAGCTAGTAAGTGTTAAGTGTCTGAGGCCGGATTTGAACTCAGGTACTCCTGACTCCGGGGCCGGTGCTCTATCCACTGCGCCACCTAGCTGCCCCTCCTACTCTCTTCTTACTCTCTTTACAATCTAGTTTTTAACTTTGTCATTTCACCAAAACTACTAACTCCAAAGTTACTAATAATCTCTTAGTTGCCAGTCCAATGGACTTTTCTCTATCCTCATTCTTCTTGACTTCTCTGCAGTCTTTGATATTGTTGATCACTCTCTCCCTCTGGATACTCTCTTCTCTCTAGATTTTCAGGACACCACTCTCTTCCTATCTATCTGATCCCTCCTTCTCTCTTTCCTTTGCTAGATCTTCCAGATTCCACCCTCTAGCCATAGGTGTCCCTCAGGATTCTGTCTTGGGCCCTCTTTTACTACTTCACTTGGTGATCTCATCAGCTCCTATAGACTTAATTACCACATCTAGGCTGATCACTCTCAAATCTACCTATCTTAAGTGAAACTCTCTCTTGACCACCAATCTCAAATCTCTAATGGCCTTTCAGAAATCTCAAACTGTATGTCTAGTAGATATCTTAAACTCACCATGTACAAAACAGAGTTCCTTAGCTTTCTTTCTCGTATCTTCTTTATTACTGTAGATGGTAACACCATCCTCCCAGTCCCTCAAGTTTGCAATGTAGGAGTCATTCTGGGTTCCTCACCATCTCTCACTCCCCCATAACTAATTCGTTGCCAAAGCCTATTGACTTCCCCCTTGCAACATCTCTTGAATATTTCTATTTCTCTCCTCTGATACTCCTACCCAAGAACTGAGATGAGAGTGTACCAAGAGTAATGAGGAGTTGTGTATTTGTGGGGCATGGAAAACATCATAGAAGGTCTGACTAATTGAAATTCACAAAGAGTCCACAAGTGTTTACCAATAGTTTCTATGTCTTGTCTTTTCCTGGAACAGCTTGGAAGGTTGCATTGATTACCCATGTGATTCTGTCTCCCTTACATTACCAAGTAGAGCTATAGGAGAGTAAACAGAAAAAAAAATAAATGAGTGTAACACAAACATTTGTTAAATATATTTCATGTGCAGTGTTCTATGCCAGGTGATGTAGGTTATTTAGAGGCAAATGTCATGTTCTTGCTCTCAGGGAACTTATAGTCTAGTAGGGAAAACAAGGCATGGATACAAGTAACAACAATCTCAGGCAGAATGTGCATGTGACATGTGAGAAGATCTTTGTAGAGGGAAATGCTTTCTTCATGGATTGGGAGGTTGGTCTGGATGGCCTCTAGAGATACTTGCATCTCTATGATCGCCTTATTTTAAGTGTCAAATAAGAGGTCCAAAGTACCATAGATATTTAGAGGAAAGAGATGTCATATCTACTTGATGTCTCTGAAGGAAGAAAATGAGCAAAGTCACAGATTAGAAAGTATTGGAAGGATGTTTGAAGGAATAGTGAATAGTTTAATTTGGCTGAAGTGTAGTGTTCATGAAAGGTATCAAAGTAAAGTAAGGCTGGAGATGTAGGTTGAGGTCACAGTATGGAGGGCCTTGAATTCCATTTTAAAACTGTTGAGCCTTTTCCTGTAGGTAATGGGGAATCATTGAGTGTTTTGATCAAAGGAGTGCTACATGATCAAATTTATGCCTTAGAAAATTACTATGACCATGTTGTATAAGATGGATTTATAAGCAGAAATACTAGTTAGATGATCTGGTATTCTCCTAGCACAGTGTTTTACATGTATTAAGTAATTACCATCCGTTTGCTAAACTGAATAGTCCAGGTGAGAATAATAATAATTTATATTATGCTTTAAGGTTTGCAAATGACATACATTGTAAATGGAGGGTCTGAATTATAGTGATGATTCTGGGAAATGGAAAGGCGGGAAAAATGGGAGAAAAGTTGGGGACTGATTAGATGTTGGGAGGAAGTTGATGTTGAGTCAAAGATGACTCAAGATTTTGTGTCTGAACGACTTAAAGGATGTTGGTCCAATCAACAGAAATTTAGAAGTCAGGAAGATGTTCACTCTGAAATGAAATGGCACCCTGCATGTCAAATCTCTATAAGTGTCACTGACACTCACCATTGTGGGGTACAGTGGAAAGATCACTGGATTCGAAATCAGAAGACATGGATTTGAATAGTACTTGTGCTACTTTACTAGTGTATGAACTTGGATAAGTAACTTAACTTCTTTGTCCCTCAACTTCATGACCTTTGAGGTCCTTCTGGCAGTAAGATCCTTTTTTTTCATGTTAGGTCAATCACCAGGATCAAAGCAAAAACAAACAAAAAAACCCCAAAACACTCTTCTTTAGGAGAGACAGTAAGGTCCCAAAGAGTGATTGTAATCCTGAGACCAGACTGTCACAAAAGAATTTTTATAGAATGCCCCAACCTAGAGAAAAAGATGAGAACAGGAAGCTACAAGGCAGAGATGAGATTTCAAGTTAAAAAGTTTGATAAAGACCAGGAGGCATACTACCAGTCTTGTCCAAAAAAGACTGTTGTCTAATGAGATCATCTCAAAGCCTTTACTCTTTCTTTTTTTTTTTTTTTTGCGGGGCAATGAGGGTTAAGTGACTTGCCCAGGGTCACACAACTAGTAAGTGTCAAGTGTCTGAGGCTGGATTTAAACTCAGGTCCTCCTGACTCCAGGGCCGGTGTTCTATCCACTGTGCCACCTAGCTGCCCCCAGCCTTTACTCTTTTATGCCTGGGAACTGTATACCTGTCCCTACCGCTGTTGATGTGTCCACAAAGTCACTAGAAGGTGTAGTATAGTATCTAGTCTGGTGAACCTGTGGGCTAAGGTTATCTACTTCTGTGACTATACTAGGGAAGAGGTTCTAAGGCTGGTAGCATGATCTTTTTACCACATTCATGGTGAGAATTCAGTTCAAGCTCTCTCTACATCCCTACCACTGTGAGAATTGGAATTGCACCCCCTATCAGAGAGATACTGTAAGGAAGCTCAACCATGAGGAGAAAGCATGTGATTTAGAAAGTATGTGACTTTAGCATCCAGAAGTTACATCTATAGAACCACCTGTGGGACTTGTCAATCAGAGCTACCAGCCTATTAGCTTGGAGCTGTGTGTGTGGATGGCCATGTTTCCTGTTGGAGAGGAGGCTTCTGGGAGGAGGAAGGACCTCGGGTAGAGTAGAGCTGATATGCTGGCTCCCTGAGATAGATAGATGAAGGAATCTTGGCCTCTTTCTCTCTCCTCACCAAATTCTTATGCTCCTTAATAAATACTTAAAAGTCTAAACTCCTGCTAAAGCTTATAATTTATGTGACCACTCATTAGATTTTTAGGCAGTCTAGCTAGAATTTTAGCCCCATACAGATGGCAATATTACAGATAGCAACTCTACAGATGGTGAGCCAGCTAGGAGGAAAGCTGAACCTTGATCTTCTGATCTTCTGGTTGGGTAAGAAATTTTCCTCTAGCCTGTTCCTTTAAATTACAAAGTAGTGCTAAGTACTGGCTGTTTTCCCTTTAAATTTTCAAATGTTTTTTTTTTTTAACTACCTAAGTACCCTGTTTCTGATTTTAGTCTGTTTAACCAGACAAATGGGGGATAATATCATGTTAATGCTTTGTTTTTGTGTATTTTCTATTTTTATTTTTATTTTTGTTAGAAGAGCCAGCAAGTGCTCACACAAGGGAATATAAATACCCCCCCCCACTATGCACTTTTAAAAAATTCTAACACTGAGTGTTTTTCTCCTTTTGTATGCCTGGAGGCAACAACCAGGCCTTTAGAAGCCTTTGTCCCCCTGGGGGTGACCTTCAGTCATTCATTTATTCATTGGTTGAACAAGTTTTTAAGGGTCAGGGAGACCTGGGTTTCAAGTCTAAATTTCAGGGCAGGTGGTAATCTGCATTGGTAGAGGAAGTCTCCTCATGGGGAGTAATCTGCACCAGTGAAAAGGTCTGGTCCAAAGATCAGTATGCAAGGAACAGAGGCTGTGCTAGGCCTCAAGGCTACAGAGATAGACAAAATAAAACAAACCCTGTCTTCAAGGAGTTTATATTCATCTTCAAACCAAAACATGTTCTTTATATTTAGAAAATAATTGGTATGTTTCTAAATCCATGTCAGCCTAGTGAATGAAACCTGGAACATTTAATTCTGCTCTATAAAGTATGAGTAATGTGAAAATTGGAATGATACTCCCTGCTGGGAAAGACATTGCAGGGAAGCTCCACCATGAGGAGAAACCATGTGACTTTAGCGTCTGGAAATTGCCCAGTGTCCAGAAGTTACATCTATAGAAACACTCATGAGACCTGTCAGTCAGAGCTACCAGCCAATTAGCTTGGAGCTGTGTGTGTGAATGACCCTGTTTCCAGTTTCTCTGGAGGCTTCTGGGAGAAGCTGAGGAGTGAGCGGGCTTTTTGGGTTGGAGACTTCGGCTTGGTGGCAGGGGAGGCAGATTAGGGAGAGCAGGCAGATCTAATTCTTTATCCAAGTGTTTCTCTTTACTAACCCCTAATATACTTTAATAAATACTTAATGCCCAAAGATTGGTGCTTTACATTTTCTAATTTAAGGTGACCACTCATTAGACTTTAGCCCCTTACAGTAAGTATCAACTATGAGTTCAATTTGTTTGGCTTTCTAACTGCCCGTGTCAGAGGTGCTTTTCCCGAAGCCCCCATTAATGAGCACCTTTATTTTGGGTAATGGATGTCAGTTCTACCCCACTAGTCATGGATGAACATGATTATTCTGGATAATCCTGGAAAGTCAATGTTTCAGTACATGATGCTAAATCATGATGTGAAAAGAAAAGTGGGAAGCTGAACAATCTCCAGGAGAATGTTAATTTTTGAACCATGCACAAATCCCCAACCCAGAAACACAGAGTCTGAACAAGTTGTGGTATATGATTGTGATGGAATACTACTGTGCTGCAAGAAATGATGAGTTCAGTGATCTTAGAAAAACTTGGAAAGAATTGCACAATATAATGAGGAGTGAAATGAGCAGAACCAAAAGTACATTGTATATAGTAACAGCAATATTGTTATAAGAATGACTTTGACTTGGGCAAGTCACTTAACCCTCATTGCCATGCAAAAAAAAAAAAAAAAGAATGAGTGAATGTTATTTTGACTATTGTAAATACACAAATTAACTATAAAATACATTTGAAGAAAGGTGCTATCTGTATCCAGAGAAAGATCTGAGAAATCGAAAAATGTATACAATAATTTTACATATATATGTCTATCTTTGTCTAATGGTAGCCATCTCTAGGGTAGGGAGGGAGAAAAAAAGGGAAAGAAAGAAAGAAAAAAAATTACATGATAACTATTATATATTTAAAAGGAAAAGCAAGTTGTACATAATAGAATTGCAGTTTCATGTGCAAAAAAGGAAACACTCCTTGAGTCAGACTGTTTCTTTCCATTTTCTTGGATGGTGTTAGCAAGCCTGGGCCTGGATACGCCCATCACTTGGTCCCACACTCTGTGGTAATTCCTGGGTTAGGGTTGTCTCCTAGGGACTTGACCTAAGTAAAGTTTGGCTGTGGCTCCTTCTCTACTGTTACCCCCTTGTACAGATCTGAATCTGGAGTTGGTTCTATCCCTTGCTGTGAACCTAATGGGCTCCAATCAGATTGTTGATTGTGCTCGTAGCAGGCCTCCCTTAAGACAAGAGATACCCAGCTTTTTAGGTGTTGCCCTATTTTTTTTTAAACTGTTGCAGATCAACTGTGGGTTTCCTTGGGACAGAGATATCTGGTCTTTTGTGCTTTGGGGTCTGGTGTTAGTCAGGCCTGATGTGCCGTAGGTTAAGGCTGCCTGTGGGTTGTTCTGGCCATTTCTGCTGTGACTTGGGTAGAGCTGCCTGGCTGCTGATGGAGGTTCTTTCTCCTGTGTTGGGCACTGATTTGACCTTATCTTCTCTTCTGGGTCTGGGAAACTTTTTGTCTTTGCCTTCTGTCTACCCTGGTTCAGATCTGTAGGATTCAGGCAGTCTTTGTGCTCTTTTGAATGGGATGGAGGAGCTTGTTGCTGCTTTCCTTCATTATTGTTTCTACTGGTGTATTTTTGAGTTTTGTTGGGGTTTTTATGGGAGATCTGGGAGTTTCTAGGTTCTAGAATGTTGATATTGTCACACAATATCTTGCTTCTCACAGTGTCTGGTTTCAGACATCACTCATAGATGGGACTCATTTTCTTCCCCTACCCCAAACCTGTCCTTCCACCAAAGTTTCCTATTGGTCTTCAAGTCACCACCATTTTCCTAGTCTCCCAGATTTGTAACCTCAATATTATCCTTGATTCCCATTATACTTAGAGCATTGGCCCTGGAGTCTGGAGGATATGAGTTCAAATCCAGCCTTAGACATTTGACACTTACTGGCTGTGTGACCCTGGGCAAATCAATCCCAATTGTCTCAAAAACATCTGAGGTCATGTCCAGTTGTCCTAATGTATATCTTGCCCCTGGATTCATATGGCTCTGGAGGAGAGAGTGAGGCTAGTGACTTTGAACAGCCCTTCCTCACTTAAATCCAATTCATTGCAAGTAATGACATCTATCACGGTCCTCTTCAAGAATGAAGGACAAACAACAATTTTACCCTAAATCCAGCCCATGGCCAATTTTTCTGTTTCTACATTAACAGCATCACTTGTATCCAACATCCTTCTAGTTTTTTTATTCCCTGCTACCTCCTCAGTCCAGGAATTTATTACCTCTTTCTTATCCCTAGACTATTATAATGGCTTCTTTATTGGTCTCCCTGCCTCAAATTTCTAGCCACTGCAGTATATCCTTTTCACAACTTCTACAGTGATTTTCTTTCAGCATAAACCTAATCATGTTACTTTTCTATTAAAAAAAAATGGCTCCCTACTAATTATAGGATAAACTTCTTTGCTTGCATTTAAACCCCTTCCCAACCAGGCCCCAACGTCTCTCAAATTAACCTTTTAGACTCTAAGCAATTTAAAAAAATTCTGGTTACTTCCGAATCAAGATTCTACTTCTTCTCTGCCAACTGCCCTAGCAAAAAGAAGTTTTAGATAGTATGGTCCCTAAATGGAACAGCATTACTTTTTTCTTCTTTTTTTAATGACATATAATATTCATTCATTCATTTTTGTTGTTGTTAGTTTTAGAAAGTCCAGTAGATGAAGACTTTATTCTACATCTTTTTTTTTCCCATTTTAAATCAATTTTAAAACATTCTTATTTAAGGTTTTGAGTTCCAAATTCTATCCCTCCCTACCCATTCCCATCCCTGAGATGTTAAGTAATCAGACATAGGTTACATATATGAAATTATGTAAAATATTTCCATAATATTCATTTTGTATAAGAAGACAAATAAAAGAAGAAAATGAAAGAGAGAAAGTGAAAAATAGAATAACTCAGTCTATATTCAATCAATATCACTTAGTCCTTTAGGATTATCTTGGATCATTGTATTGCTGAGAATTGCTAAATTGTTCACAGTTCTTCATTGAACAATATTGTTGTTACTGTGTATAATGTTCTCCTGGTTCTGTTCATTTCACTATTCATTAATTCATATAATCTTTCCAGGTTTCTCTGAAATCATCCTGCTTGGCATTTCTTATAGCACAATAATATCCCATTATGACCCTATACCTCAACTTGTTCAGCCATTCCCCATTTGATGGGCATCCTTTTGATTTCCAATTCTTAGCCAACACAAAAAGTGGTACTATAAATATTTTTCTATAAATAGGTTGTTTTCCCTTTATTTTGGATGTCTTTAGGATATAGGCGGCAATGGTATTGCTGGATCAGAGGGTTTGTACAGTTTGATAGCTCTTTGGGCATAGTTCCAAATTGTTCTTTGAGAATGGTTGGATTAGTTCACAACTCCAACAGTTCATTAGTGTCCCAGTTTTCCCATATTCCCTCCAACATTCATTTTTATTTTGGGTCAAATTAGCCTTTTTTGTCCTATTAACCACTCTTATAGGTGTTTTAATTTGCATTTATCTGATCAATAGTGATTTAGAGAATTTTTTCCCCATGTGACTACAGATAACTTTGATTTCTTTGAAAACTCCTGTTCATATCCTTTGACCATTTATCAACTGAGAAATGACTTTGCATTTTTATAAATTTGACTCAGTTCTCTATATATTTGAAAAACAAGGACTTTATCAGAGATACTTGTTACAAATATTTCCCCCCATTTTTCTGCTTTCCTTATAATTTTGGTTGCATTGGTTTTGCTTGTGCAAAAACTTTTTAATTTTATAGAACCAAAACTATCTATTTTACATTTTGTAATGCTCTCTCTATTTTCCTTGGTCCTAAATTCTTCCCTTATCCATAAATTTGATAGATAAACTTGGAATAGCATTTCTTAATAAAAGGTTCCCAGCTCAGTTCTTGGCTTTGAAGTTACATTTGCTTGAAATGTAATAACATGTTCCCCTGTCACAGTATATGGTTGCTTGACTGTGCCCCTAGCTCTATTTTTGTTGTGTTGGGGGCAGAACTAGAATCCAACCCAACAGGAAATGAATCTAGAGTTCATCAAAGACAGATGCTTTTTATAGCTTTAAATGGATTTTGAATAATGCACAGCACTGACAGAAACACTTCTTGAGGCAATGACTTTGCTGGGCATTGTGTTTTGAAAAGGATTCAAATCTTTTTGAATGATAGAATTTCAAATACTTTTTTTTCATATTCTCACCCTATTTTTCTTCTACATAGAAAAAGACATAAACACGAATTAAAATCGCCTGGGAAGGTCTAGGCATACATATTAAAATGTTTAATTGTTTAAAGAGATTTTGAGTTTTCTCTTTATTATCTTAATGAGGAAGGAAAGTTCACTGGATTTGGAAGTTGGCAGAGATCAGATTTCTAATTTTGGCTCTTGGGAAGTTTCCTTGTCTATAGAGATAAGGGCTAAGCAAGTAATTTCATTAATATAGAGAACTCTTGGGTGAGAATATACCTTCTGCCAATGCAGGTTTGAATCTTTTTGACAACCTATCATCTTAGAGAATTGTCTAGAGCACTGAGAGGTTGTGACTTGCTCAAGGTCACATTGCCAGTGTATGGTATAGGTGAGACTTAAACTCAACTTTTCCTAGTTTAAAGACTAACTTCCTATGCACCATTCCACACTAACTCTTTCTCTCATCTATAAAATAGGGATGATATTATCTCTATTACCTACCTCACAGGGTTGTTATATCAACAGAGGCAAGGTATATAAAGGTTTGTAAGGTATGTAAGATCAGTAGAGATCTTCCAATCTTAAAAAACTAGAAAGCATCAGTAATAATTTTTATTTCTTCTTCATGACAGAAACTATTTTTACTTTTAGTTGTTTAGTATCAGTGATCTACTATTACCTGGAACATAATAAGGATTTAATAAATACTATCTATCTAATTTGTCTTTCCATCTCTCTATCATCTATCACTACTACATACTGCCCCCTTTTACCACAACTCTTCCCTCCCAAAATAAAAGCTCTCCTTTATAACAAGTAAATATAAACAAGTAAAATAAATTCACACATTGGTCAACATATGAGAGGAGAGTGTATCTAGGAGGAGAGAGTGGTGAATAGTATAAAATTAAATGGAGTTGTCATGAAGCTTAAGAACTGAGAAAAAACACTGATGAAAAGTGTTTAGAGAGAAAATTTCCTCTAAGGACTGCTTTTGCTGCATTTCAAAAGTCTCATTATATTTTTTAATTGTTATTTTCTTTGATGAAATTTTCTATTATTTTCATTAATTGTTCCTTGGCTCACATATTCTTTATTTTAATATTTCTGCTTTTCTGCATTTAAGAAATTTTTATATCTTAATACATTGTCAATTTTTGTAAAAATACTATGTACAGGGGCAGCTAGGTAGCCCAGTGGATAAAGCACTGGCCCTGTATTCAGGAGGACCTGAGTTCAAATCTGGTCTCAGACACTTGACACTTAGTAGTTGTGTGACCTTGGGCAAGTCACTTAACCCTTATCCCCCCGTCCAAATACTATGTACAACTGCTTTTGATTCCAATTCTGTAATTACCAGAGTTCTGTCATTTCTTCCTTTCTTCCTTCCTTCCTTCCTTCCTTCCCTTCTTTCTTTCTTTCTTTCTTTCTTTCTTTCTTTCTTTCTTTCTTTCTTTCTTTCTTTCTTTCTTTCTTTCTTTCTTTCTTTCTTTCTTTCTTTCTTTCTTTCTTTCTTTCTTTCTTGGTGAGACAATTGGGGTTAAGTGACTTGCCCAGGGTCACACAGCCAATAAGTGTTAAGTGTCTGAGGTTGGATTTGAACTCAGGTCCTCCTGACTCCAGGGCCAGTGCTCTAATCACTGCATCACCTAGCTGCCCCCATTTCTTGTTTTTTCTTTAGAAATCTATTCATGTACTGAGAAATCCATAGTTGTTTTAGTTTTTTGTTGTCTCTTTATCTCTATTATTTGATTAGCTTTTTCTTCAAGTACTTAAAAGTCATGGAATCATGCCTTATGATGCATATACAAGTATTAATAGTTTACTGCTTATAAGCATATGTGCTTTTAAGCATAAGGTACTTTCCTTGCCTATCTCTTTTAACTATAGCTATTGTTACTGTTGCCTCTTCTGAGATCATGCTCACCATTGCTGCTTTTAAATATTCATCTGAAGCATAATATGCTCTACTCAATTCTCTCATTTTAAATTCTTTCTGTAACCAATATTTTTGGATCTTGATTTTAGTCCCTTCTGCTACCTTTCTCTGTTTTGTGGGTGAATTAATACCATTCATAGTTCTGGTTGTGATTGGTAATTGTGTTTTTCCTTCATCATATTCTCATATATTTTCCTATCTTTTCTTCCATTTTCTACATTATAACAAAGAAGATACTTAAAGAAAAGAAATTTGATCAATGCCAGTAATCTATAACTGAAGTAGTCTGATACCACTCCTTTGCCTTTCCTCTTTCTACCTAGTTTTTCTTACTGTCTTTTCTTTCTTTCTCCCCCTTTATAATTCATCCTCTGAAGCTAAAGTTTGTTTTGCTTATTCTTTCTGTGACCCACCCTTCTTAAAACTTTCTTCCATCTCCATGTACCTGCCTATTTCCCAATTAAATTTAATGTATTTCTACACAAACACACACACATGCTTGTTGCTTAAATGTGTATATACATACATATACACACATGCACACCTTCCCCTTCTGTGCTAGAAACTTTCAAAACTGTATTTCATCTTATAGCATTTACCTGTGACTTCATAGGAGGGAAATCAATCTAGCCCACTTAAATGAGACCCTCATCCTCCACATGAAACTTCTGGTCCTAACCTATATCTTCAAGCTGCTTCTTAACTGAACTAGGAGAAAAGATGAAAGCTTAGAATGACATGGATATGCAATTCTGGAGATCAGCCTCTCATTGGATCATCTTTTGAGCCTCTTTCTCCTCTGTTGTAGCCTGACCATCATTGTGGATGAGGCTTGGATGCCTCCTTCTGCTTACTGAGACCTGGTGGTATCATTTGCTCTGAACCTTTTATTTCTGTGGCTCTTTCTTCTCCCAACTCAATTGACACCTCAAATTAGGACCAATGCTTTCCCTTACACAAATTAACATTTGTCATGATAAGGCCAACTGCTTTTAGTACTATTTTTAATCTGTCTCTTTTGTAAAAATCTATAAGTCTTCAAATAACTGGAACATGCTGGGACAACTATACTCTTTGCTCTGTACCTCTGTCAACATAGTTTCCTATTCCTCATCATGTGTCAATGCAACTTGTGTGCATGTTGAAGGCAGGAGTGGAGTAGAAAGAAGAGACTTGAGCTCAAGGCCAGGAAGTTGGAGAAGGTCTCTCAGAGGATATAGGAAAGTATCCCTTCACTTGTTCTTTACCTGTTCCTGAAAACCTGGATGCAAGCCAAATTTTTGTAAGTTAACATGTTATAAAGGGTCTAGGAAAACTATTTGAAGGGGCTTTGCTGTATATGTCTTTGGAAAGGTAAGAATCTTCTTTGTAAAATACTTCCAGAACAACCTTTTGCCTTTCCCCCAGTTCTGATGAAGGTAGTTCTTCAATCGTCAGTGTGTAGTTTTCTGTACTGTGTCCCATGTACCTTTTCAGATTCTGCAGCTTGTGTGCAGCTCTGAGTGCAAATTTAGATTTCAGGGAGCTTCTAGTATAGAGCACAGTGCAACAGTTGTGGATATGCCTGTGTGCAGGCCCAATCCATTTGCCATCTGTTGCTCCCCAGAAGCCCTGCTGTTTTCTCTGCAGGTCTCTTGGCCTTCCCTTTGCCAAACCACTGTTGCTTGACCAGATGCTTTGCCATTAAGCAATACCCACAGTTTGTTCTTGTAACGAAGTAAGCTAAAATCTTTGTCTCTGGCATCTTTTTCTTGCTCTATCCTATTTCTTCTGTCCTCATTTTCCCTTTCCCCCATGTCATTGAGATTACTAGACTCCCTTCAGTGCTTATTGATATAGAACCAATGTTGTAATTAGGAGGTGGGGAGCAAAAAGAGGAAAATTCATATAAAAGTGTGGTGGTGCTTCTGAATTGACTTTTCAGAGGCTCTGGAGAATATAATTTAGGGTAATTTCCTTATTATTGTCAAGGGCAATACACTTCTCCAAGTCATTCAGCCTTGTAAATCACTGTTCATCCTCATTTTCACTCACCCCATATATATTTAATCCATTGCCAAATCTTGTGGTTTCTCTCTTTACAAAATTTCTCCTATACCTTCCCTTTTCACTACTCATACAACTGCTACTCCAGTGGCAATCCCTCATCACCTCATGCCCAGATTATTGTATTAACCTTCTAGTTGGTTGCTCTTCCTGCCTCAAGTCTCTCCCTACTCTAACTCCTTATTCACTCTGCTGCCAAAGTGATTGCTCCCTATTCTCTCCAGGATTAAATATAAAGTCCTCTGACATTTAAAACAAGTTTCACATACTGTTAGCCTCATACTTTTCAAATCTTCCTATACTTTACTCTCTTCCATGCAGTCAACAATCCAGTTACATTGCCCTACTTATTCAAATCCCACAATGGAAAGAATACTATATTCAGATGTCAAAAAACTAGGGCTCAAATCTGGTCTCTGTCAACTTAGCAGTTGTACAAGTTTGAACATCTCATTTCTATTCTGTATGAACTTTTTCTTCATGTATAAACTGAGGTAGCTGGACCAGTTGACTTCCATGGTAATTTCCAATGATACATACCTTGGATTTCTCATTTTGAGACAGTTAACTTTCTTTAATACAATACTTTCTTTATGGGTGGCAACAGTGTGATAGGAAAAAGCAAAGGACTTGGATGCTATTAAGGTATGCCACCTTTGCCAAGTACTTTACCTCTATAAGCCTCAGTTTCTTCATCTTTTAAGTGAAAATAATATTTGTGCTACCTAGAGAAGTGTGAATTACTATTTCTACTACTATTATAGATTTTCAACAGCTGTCTTTCAGAGATTCTATCCTTTTACTCAAAGCTGCTATCTTTTATTGCCCAACAGGAGTCAAAAAAGCTTTTTAGGCATTACATATGAACCTTGACAAAAGAAATCTGTTTTCACATTTAAGCAACCAGCATTTATTAGGCACCTAATAAATGCCAGGGACTGTGCTAGGTTCTAGGAACACAAAACATTCACAGGATGGGTTAAAGGACCTGGAGATGTTTAGCCTGAAGAAGAGAAACCTTGATAGGGGTGGGAGGAATAGTAGCTGTCTTCAAATACATGAAGGATTGTCATATGGAAGGATTATTAGACATATTTCATCTGGCCAGAAGTTGAAGAGAAGCAGATTTCAGCTTGATGGAAGGAAAAACTTCCTAACAATGAGACCTGCTCCAAAGTGTGATGGGAGGTGGTGAAGGAGCACTTGCTGGTCGTGTGGTAGAGGACTGGGGGAGACTAAATGGCCTCTATTGTATCTTTTAGCTCTTAGGTTCTATGATTCTATACTCCAGGGAGGCCCATGAAGATGGCTTCTCTCAGAGAATCAAGCTCTATTAGACGTAAATTAGAGATCATAGAATTAGGTGTTTGGTGGTGGTAGTGGTGGTGATGGTGTGTAATTCTGGTTTCTAAGAGAGTATGTCCTAAACCAAGAGGACTTTCTCCTTTGTCACTGGCTTTATCAATCTCCATAGATTAAATGATTTATGGGGATCACATGTCTAGCTTGACCCACGTGTCTAGTCACATGATCTGGCTTGCCCCAGCCAGCTTTTACATTCTACCCTAAACATCATCTTGTCATTTATCTTGCCACTGTACATGTATGCTGCTACTCTTCTCTGCCTCCACGTCCTCTCTCTTCTAATTCTGGCATGATAGGGACCAATTAGTTGCCATTCCTATAACTTCTCACATCAAAATACCCTGCTAGGGTCATAACTCTCTAATATATATGTTGTCTTCCACTATTAGAATGTAAGATCCTTGAGGACAGGCACCATCTCTTTTGTATTTGTATCTTCAGGGCTTAGCCACAGTTCTTGGTATATAGTAAGCATTTAATAATGCTTATTCATTCATTTATTCATTCATCCATTTATTCTTTTTTTAATATTGTATAGAAAAATCACATAAATTCCAGAGGAATATGTCATTGCTTGTCAGTCATTAAAATTATTTGATTTCCTTTTTGAACAAAGCTAGGTCAGTAGCAACCCAAACAGGGTCATGCTTTCTTAGTGACTGTGGGAAGGAGGGGACCAGTCTCTTTACTATGTGAGAAATTGCAGAGAATGATTATTGAAATTTTGGAGAACATGTGTATTTCTCAGCAGCCCAACTGGGAGTGCTGGGAGACCTATGTTGATCGTCTGATATGGCCAAGATAATGAGAAGGAGGAGTTTTTCATTTACTATGTAGGAAAAACAAAAAGAAGAGACAGTATGGAGGAAGTGACCTTTTGCAGTAAGCAGAGATGTGCCAATATTGAAACACAATTATCTCAAGTGCCCGAGGGTACCAGCTTCCTGTTGATAACATGTGGTGCTAATTACCTGGAAGAATTCAGGGCAGATGTTTGTGACTGGAATTAATTTGCATGCAGAAGAGATGAGTCTAGCCCCAGGAACCAAATGGAAAGGAACAGAACCAAGGGAGAGAACCCAAGGAAAGAACTGATCACTAGAATGTAGGAATATTGGGCATTTTCTTTTCTTTTCCTGTATTGTTGACATGAAGACCGTAGAACAGTTTCCTTGCCTCATTTGTTCTTGAGTCACAATTTTTCCTTCTATACTGTTGTAACCTTTTCAATGAAATGGGATTTTGATTGGACCACCAGTATACCTTGATTTCTGTTTATAGCTTCTTGGGCCTGAAGGGAAGAAGTAGGGATGCTCGTCAATCAAAATCCTCTGCACTCCAAAGGTCAGCGTGCTATGGCCTATTCAGTGCATTTTTCCAGAATGAGTGGCATTAACATTGTATATCTCTAACACTTCTTACTATAGTAGCAAAGCTAACAATACACAGACAGGAAACAACACCAATGTAATTGATCTTAAATTATAATGGTTTTAATTAGAACTAGCAATGACACCAGGTTCATTAATCTTTATGTCCTTCTTTCTTCTTTGGGATAAATTTAATTTGAGGACATGTGCCTGTGCAGGAGGTGACTCCTAATAGGAAGCTTTCCTTTATTTGGTACAACCTGACCAGTACTGGTATGAGTTATAGGCTAACAGGGAATGGTGGAATAAGTGGTTCAGAGGGCTTGGGCTGTGTGGGAATGTTTGCGGATCAGTTTGCTGCCTGGAGGCTGCTGAATGGATGTAGAGTGCACCTAGGGTATAGTCCTAAGCAACTGTTCCTTGAAAAATGTGATTACAGAATGATTCATCTACATAAATGAAGCTTGCACCAAGCAGCGCCTATAGGAACAGTCACTACTTGAGGCAGCAGGGCCTATTTAAATGAGCTTTCTTATGTTGTTTTCAGACTCACCTGAGGTCCTCAGCTTTGAAAATCCTAGCCAGCAACTCTCCCCTTTTAGGCATTGGCCTATGTCTTTGTATACCTGCCCCCCCTCCCCACCCTGGCCTGCTTCTAGCATAGTCCTCTACATCGCTAATTGCTTAATGAATGTTTGGTAAATGAAGGAATGAATGGATACCTCCAACTCTTTGTATGTATATCTGAAAGGGTTTTTTTCCCCTTCTAGCTAAATCTGTCTCTAGCAGCTCCTGAGATAGTGATGGCATTTTTTTCCCAGCTACTTATTTTATCCACATGAGTCCAACCTCCATTGGTGCAGATAACAACTCATCTAGTAGGATTTTTGTCCATGTCTTTATATGATCCTTCCTAGAGGATCTTTGGATCCCTATCATCTAGCACAGTGCCTGGTAATACATACTTGTTGACTTATCTTACTGGCGGTTTTATTCTGGTTATTTGAGTATATTTAAGGTACTACTGTAGTTCTTGTTTATTGGTTGTGTATCATTCTAACGTCACTTCTTTTCCTAGTTAGTCCTTCCCTTATTGAAATCTTTTAGGCCACTTGGACAAATGAGTGCTCTTTCCTCTAGACGAACATGACTCTGTTCAACTTAGCTACATTCTTCATGATTATGTAGATTTCAACTATGTGCCTTTTTAGCCCTTGACTTCCCATGCCCTATTATTTGGTTTACACCTGGTTTAGGGCTTAGAAATGTAATCTTCTCATTATAGAGACACCCAAATCTGGGAGCACACAGGAGCTGGGAAGGATAAAAAAGAAAATCCAGTCAAAACTCAAAAATCCCAAACCAAGGTAACAACACTTCCCCTACACAACCGAGGAAGCAATGGGCACCTGCAAAACAGGGAAAGCTCTTCTGAACCTAAGATAGCAGTTGGCACTTTCAAAATAGAATGGTAAATAGGAAAACAGGAAGATATCTTTCCTTCTTTTTTTTTTTTTTTTAGTGAGGCAATTGGGGTTAAGTGACTTGCCCAGGGTCACACAGCTAGTAAGTGTTAAGTGTCTGAGGCCAGATTTAAACTCAGGTACTCCTGACTCCAGGGCCGGTGCTCTATCCACTGCACCACCTAGCTGCCCCCGAAGATATCTTTCTTGATACCAATCAGTATATAGCAGGAGTTTCTGCTCTAATGGAAGAACAAATGCATGACTTTTGGCAAGTCATTTGCTCTCCCTGGGCTTCAGTTTCCTCATTTGTAAAACGAGAGGGTGGATTACATGGCCTTTTGGTTCCTTTCTGGCTCTAGATCCTTGGTCCTTTGGCACTAAGGTCTAAAGTCTATGCTGGTCCTGTAGGTATGCCCTCTGGCCTTGTTGCACCAACCTCCCTCTTGCCACTGCTGGAATCCTTTTTCTTTCTTTCTTTCTTTCTTTCTTTCTTTCTTTCTTTCTTTCTTTCTTTCTTTCTTTCTTTCTTTCTTTCTTTCTTTCCTTCCTTCCTTCCTTCCTTCCTTCCTTCCTTCCTTCCTTCCTTCCTTCTTTCCTTCCTTCCTTCCTTCCTTCTTTCTTTCTTTCTTTCTTTCTTTCTTTCTTTCTTTCTTTCTTTCTTTCTTTCTTTCTTTCTTTCTTTCTTTCTTTCTTTCTTTCTTTCTTTCTTTCTTTCTTTCTTTCTTTCTTTTTGAGGCAGTTGGGGTTAAGTGACTTGCCCAAGGTCACACAGCTAGTAAGTGTCAAGTGTCTGAGGCTGGATTTGAACTCAGGTCCTCCTGACTCCAGGGCCGTTGCTCTATTCACTGTGCCACCTAGCTGCCCCATGGAATAATTTTTTTAAGGTTAAATTGCTGTCTTTTAGGTTTCTCCTCATTCAATGTGTAAGAGAAGTTTGGAGAATCGGTCTCATAGGGAGTGTGTATTCTTCCCCCACCCCATCCCTTACACACTGAGGCAACCATGATTGCTTTCCTAACCCTGAAGCACAATCAGCAAGGTTCAGTGACACATGGGTTTCCAGCATGGAAGATTCCAAAGAAGGGAGGGGGTGCCAGGCAAGAAAGCAGAGCTTGAATTGGTTCAAAGATAGCCTGTCAGGGAAATATCAGGCCCCTTATGGTTTTTCTCTTCTCCAGAACACTTTCCGGTGTATCTCTCATGTAGTTGCATCTATTCTGCTTGGCCACTGAATAAGAAATCTGGTTTCTTTCTCTCCTGTTTGATAGAAGTTCCCAATCTCACTTGCAAATGCAACATTGATCCCACAGCAAATATTTGTGGCTCAGCAATGGGTTGCTCAAAAGGAGAATGGAAATTATTTAAAATTTTTGAAACTCCTTAATCCATAAGCTCATATAAATATTGTTTTGACCTGAGAGTTTTATGTACTTTGGCTTCATTGCTTCATCTGATTGGTAGTTAATGTCTTTTGCTGTCATGTACCATAACTCTAAAAAATTCAGGCTTTTGAAATTATTTTTTTGGGTGTTAAACTAGCTGGGAAGTATTGGCTTCCTTGGTGCATTAAAAAAGCCCTTTATCAAAATGTTAAGCCTGGTTAATTTGCATAAAGTATTTCCTTCACAATGTACTCTCTATTACTTTTGAAACATAAATTACCTTTGCTACTGTGTGGGGGTTTGTAATGGCACGCATGCTATTAGGGTTTTTGATTCCAGGGATGAACAAGTCTCTGAGTCAAAGCTCAGAGAAATAAATTGGAATCTTACCTTGTGAAGGCCCCTCAGGTGATTTGAGCTAATCTGGAGCAATGAAGAAAAGTAGAAATATTTGTTAAGGGTGCTGAGAAGAACTAGGAGCCTGAATAGGGAGGCAAAGATAGCAGAAAACTGTGTCTGCACCCTGGAAGCTGGGTTGTGGCTTTGTGCTTGAGAAAAGGAGGGAAAGGAGAAAGCTGAAAAGGTCTGGGATACAATGTATCCTATGCATTCTTATAAAATCAAGCTTTAATAATCCTAGTTTTCAATCTGTTAATAATATTCCATAATATTCCATATTCCATGGTATTCCATATTCCAAAGTCCAGCGGACTTCCCACTCCCACAGGATCAAGTCTGGACTCTTTATCCTGGGAAATAATGTTGAAGACAGGTCATGAGGGTCTTAAAGCCAGACCAGAATTTGGAAATCATCCTGCAGCTCATAGGGAGTCATAGAAGGTTTCTGAACAAGGGGCAAGGGAATTATATGATGAAAGTTTTGACTTTGGCTACAATGATGGGTACTAGGCTCTGCTCATTAGAAACCTACTTCTACTCTTAGAGTTTATTGAATCACAGAATTTCAGTCAGAAGGGACCTCAGAGGTCTCTCTCTAGTCCAACCCAACTTGACCTTGGACAAGAATCTCCTCTATAACATCCCTGGGCTGAAGTATAAGTATACCTCCTTTTCCTCATGACAGCCCCTCACATACTTGAAGATGGAGATCATGTCTTTATTAGATAAATATCCCTAGTTCCTTTCACTAAATTTTATATATGATAGTATTGAATCTCACTATTTTGTCTTTTGGATGCTCTCCAGTTTGTCAATGTCTTTTTTGAAACATAGTACTGAAAACTGAACATGAGAGACCAGCAGTGGCATTGGGATCCAGAGTACATCAGAATTATCCCATGTTCTGGACTCTCTCTCTCTCATCTATTCGCTAACCCACTCATTTATTTATTTATTTATTTATTTATTTATTTATTTATTTATTCATTAGTTAGTTAGTTAGTTTATTTATTTATTTTTGTGGGTTAAGCGACTTGTCCAAGGTCACAAAGCTAGTAAGTGTCAAGTATCTGAGGTCAGATCTGAACTCAGGTCCTCCTGAATCCATGGCCAGTGTTTTATCCACTGCACCACTTAGCTGCCCCAACTATGCCTCTCTTAATGCTGTTTAATATCAACTTAGCTGTTTTTTTCTTGGAGCCATGAAATGGACTTTGGATAGAGCAATGGCATAGAAAGCTTTTTTGCATTTATTTACATCCTTATTATTGGAGAAACTCTATATTGGGAAACAACATTGACTAGAAGAACAGATGATTGTATTTGTATCATATTTATTCAGATGTTGTGTCTCAACCTTCCATTTTCCTTATATAAGAAGAATCTGAATAGATAGAATCCCAGAGTCTCTGGGTAGGGTTTTTTTGGGAGACATTTCTCACATATTTCTAGTGGCCATAAAGCTAGGACAAGTTGACCAGGTGGAGAATGGAAGAAGTAAGGAAAAGAGGCAGGAGTATGGTGCAAAGATTAGGTTGAGGAGCTCTGGAGAAGGAAGGGAAAAGGAAAAAGTTATTGGCCATGTGGTGCTATCCTACTTCAGCAGGGCATTCCTTTTCCTGACTTGATATGTGAACATTTATTTAGGATTTCTCTTCCTCTCCCTTATTACGGTAGTGCTATTGGGCTTTGCCTTCCCATGCCAGGAAGACTTGAACTGAGGGTATGTGAGGGAAAAATTCATCCTCTTCTCAATAATTGTCAGGAACTCAGCAGCAAAGTGACAAAGGCTTTATTTTCTTCTCACGAGAAGGAGGCACCCTAGTGGGTGCCCAGAAAGGGGGCTCACAGGCTCTGTTTTATACCCTAGTCCCTAACACGAATTGACCCTCCCCTTTTTCATCACTGGTGGGGTTACAATCTATGTGCAAAACTAGCTAATTGGAATGCAGCATTCCCACCCCTCTTCCTTGTATGGGCATAACTCAGGAGTGGACCTTATACTTCCTTATATGGACACAATTCTGGAGCAGACCTTATTGAGACCAGGGCTCCTTGAACCATGTGACCCTGCTTACCTGAGGGGGAGGAGGGGATCTGATACCTTTGTCCTACAAACAGGTCAGGGGGAGTATGACTGACTGTTATATCCACATTGAGAGGAGACAACTACCCATTTCTCATAGAGTATAATGAAATCTTCTTATAAATCAATCATTCAGCCAACATTTATTAAATAGTATGTACCAGTCATTATCCAAGGTATTGGGGATACAAAGTTAAAAATAAATGTTCCCAAGAAGTCTACAATTTAAAAGGTGGAGACAAGAGATATCTAAAAGCGTAAAGGGTTGGGTTGAAATCACACCAAGGTCATTTTAGCCTGATACCTTAACTAGGTAAGAACTTAGTTAATCTTATTAACTTAAGTCTTAGTTAATCAATCAAAAGACCTTAGATTAGGTATGAGAAGTCTTGATGAAGTAGTTGATTCAAAGAAGAGATCTGTTCCAATTGGCTATGTGATTTCTTAGGTCCTTTGAATCCAGTTACTTGAAATGGAACATTTTTGTAGAAATTGGTTCACATACCTTCCAGCACCCCATTGAGGAGAAATCCCCCAGGGGTGGTAGTGTGTGAGAGGAGAAAGTTCCAACTTCAGCCAGGTCTCCCCCTGCTCTGCTTTTTTTTTTTTTTTTTGGTGAGGCAATTGGGGTTAAGTGACTTGCCCAGGGTCACACAGCTAGAAAGTGTCAAGTGTCTGAGGCCGGATTTGAACTCAGGTCCTCCTGAATCCAGGCCAGTGTTTTATCCACTGTGCCACCTAGCTGCCCCCTTGCCCTGCTTTTGATTAGAGGAAGGCCTTCCAGCTTCAATGTGTCTGGAGGATATTGAAATTCCCATCTTCTCATTGGTGATTTAAATGACTTCCTAGGATTAGTAAGTAGTAGTGATAGATAGGACTTGTGGTTCTACAAGAAGACCAGCAAAGACACTATGCCATGCTTACAAGAAACTTCTTGAGTACCCTGCAGAAGCAAGAAAAGGACTTCTAACAATCAGGAGCTGTGAATTACCCCTTTACCACATATGTTTGCTCTCTAAGCTTGAGCCTACTTCCCTGGATTCTGTATGCACTTATGTGTCACATACTTTTGGAAAGATATTTTATGTAGCAGTTGAATAAATATCTCTTTCTAAAACCGCTTAAATGATTCTCAGCTAATAATCATGAGTGAAAGCCCAGTACTTGGGGATTAAGCTGTTAACCTGTAAATTAATGAAAACAATCAATATAGGAGAAAATAAGGTCTTTAATGAGGCAGAGGAACTATAGCTCGTGGTATCACAAAGCAAGAAGCTAGGAATACCCAAAGATGGGAACAGAGGATGGGGTTTTTATGGGGTAACAGAACAAAGGGAACCAAAAGACTGCTTTGGATTCACATACAGAAACTACTTAGCTACTTAATGTAAATGAAGCTTTAACAAAAGAAACTATAGAACTGCTCCTGAGTTAAGTATAGATGCTACTTAACTTTAAATAGAAATTACTTAATGTAGGTGGACCCTTTTACATACTAACTTAAAGTCCAGGGAGTAAGGTGGGGGAACATTTTGCTTGGGGGAAGGTCCATAAATCTATCTAGAGTCTGGAATTGACAAAGATTGTTTAGCCCCAGGCAATTCATTGGCCTGGGAAGGGGGAGTAGATGGGGATCAGTCAGTTCTCAGTAAATTTGTGGTTATCAAAGCCAATGACATTAGGGAATCATCTTTGACCCCTTAGGAGTACCCTTATAACTCTAAAGGGCAGATGTGGCCAAATTCTGGCAGACCTGACTCATAAGTGGGAATTAGGATTAGGATCCTCAGAGCTTATAAGGGCTACTTATAAGGGTTGTGTACACAAAATATATACATAATAAATACAAGGTAGTTGTGGGGTAAAGTTTCATGTTGAAGATGGGTTGAGTTTTGAAGGAAACAAGGGATTCTAAGAGGTGGAGGTAAGTGAGGCTATTCTAGGCATGTGAGAGTAAAGAGATAAATTTATGAGAAGATCACTGAACTATTTCTTTCCTGCCATTTCTATGACAACCTTGACCTTGGGGAGGGGATTATGTTTTCTGGTTACACTCTATGCCCATTACTGCCTGATATTATCACACTTTCCTTAATTAAATTGTTCATCTTTACTGACACATTTGATATGTCTAGATCTGAAAAGAGATAGCATAAAGCCAAAAGTTAACTAGAACTTGGGATAATAGGAAGGCAGAACTTTAGAAACTATAGTCTTTAAGATGCTATATGTAGCCATTACCTTTTTTCACTCTCTTCCTTCCCTTTCCTTCCTTCTTTTCCCTTTCCTTCCTTCCTTTCCTTCCCCTTCCTTCTTTCCTTCCTTCTGCATTTATTCAGCATCTACTGTGAGCAAAGACCAGTGCTAGATACCTTGGTAGTTATGAATAAAATAGATGAATAAGAAGTAGAAAGGCCATCTGTTGTCACTGGGTCTCATTTTCTTCATCTGTTAAATGAAGGTATTGAACTAAATTACCTTTAGGTTGCCTTCTAGCTCAAAGTCTCTTGATACTATGATCAGATAGTCCTTGCCCTCAAGGAGCTTTACAATTTTATAGAAGGGTAAGACAAATCCATACACAACTTCAATACAAGCTAGGATACAATACAAGCCATGAGAGAAGTACATACCAAGTGTTATGAGAATACAGAGGAGGCAGAGATTCTTTATTTCTGTGTGGGATCAAGAGAGTCTTCATAGAGATGAAGACTTTTGAACTCAGGTTTAAAAAATGGCTGGTAATTGTTCTTTGTCCTTTGTTCTCGAAGAGGACCATGACATTGGAGCAAAGTCATGACTTGCAGTGAACTGGATTTAAGTGAGGGAAAGCTGTGCTGGTAATTGAAAGGGCAGAGGGGCAGAGGGGCAGAGCACACTAGGGTGAGGTAGGATGGTAGGGGATGTCTTAGGGATAGTCACGGAGGGACAGAAAGCAAAAAGGAAAAGCATTATTTGTTCAATACCATCCCAATTAAATTACCAAAAAATTATCTTACTGTGTTAGGAAAAAAAACAACAAAGCTCATTTGGAAGACCTTTTGGTCAGGAACTTCAAAGAAACCAGGAGAAAAATATGTAAAGGATGCAGATTCAGCAATATCAGATCTTAAACTTAATTATAAGGTGAGAGCATTGTTGAAGTATAAAATAATTTCCATTATTTTAAATCAGAATTCTCTTGTATAAATAAAACCTATGTAGCCAAGAATAGAAGGAATGTAGAAAATTGAGAAAAAAACTTTCATAAAAAATCTCTCAGATAGGATGTGATTGGGTTAGAATATTGCTGTGGTGTAGGATATGATGAACTGATTGATTTAGAAAAATATGGAAAGACTTGGACTTATGAAGGAAGATGTTAGCCACTTTCAGAGAAACAGATGACACAGTACAGTGTTACATATATGTGTATGAGTGTGTGTGTACATGTGTATGTTTATAGGTATGCATGTACATATGTATCTATCATCCATCCATCCATCTATCTATCTATCCATCCATCCATCTATCTATCTATCTATCTATCTATCTATCTATCTATCTATCTATCTATCTATCTATCTGTCTGTCTGTCTGTCTGTCTGTCTGTCTGTCTGTCTGTCTATCTATCTATCTGTCTATCTATCATCTATCTCTACACTTAATTGCAGCCTTCTTTAGAACTGGGGAAGGGAGGAGAGATGGGAAAAAAAGTAAACAGTGCATAGCAGAGAATAAAAGAAAACCTACAAGGAAGCAAAGAAAATTTGAAAACAATGTGTAGTATTTGTTATATGGGTTTTCTTGAAATAGAAATTTGTTGATTTTTACTGAATCCTCTCTTTTGTTCTGCTCTGTACATGGCAATGTTTTTCTTTTCTTTTCTCATTTTGTATTTAAGTTTAAAATAAATTTGAAAATTTACAAAAAAAGGAAGGGCATTTGTGTTAAGTTGGAATATTACTGACCCAGAGGAAGTTCCACACAGTCACTGTTCATTTTCATTTAATATTAGGTGGAATGTATGGGTATGCTGAAGTAAAAGGTGTGACTTGTGCATATGTGAATTGGGGTATATTTAGAGCTGGGTAATTAGAGACAAGTTGAAATATGTGCATCCTAAAACAGACAAACATGAAACTCATGAATACTAAATTCTCTTTGGGTATCTGGCAGGAAGCAGACATGCACACACTCTCTTGGAAGAAATAAAAGTCACTGTCATTCTCTGTTCTATAACAAGTACCAAGCATCATCACTTATGGTCACAACTAGAAAAGAACAAAAATATTTTTGGCTCTTCCTTTTCTCTATGATGTTCAAAGCCAGATTCCTTGTAGTAGCGTGACACCAAAAATAATCCAGGTTTGATACTGAGGAAATATAAGATGAAATTCTTTGGGTGCTGTGTTTCTCATGGGACTCAAAATTGATTTTATGCTTGATGCTGAAAGTAAAAGAAAGAAATTATGTGCACTTCATTCATCATTCATTCATTCATTGATTCAACAAACATTCATTGTGTGCACTATGTGCAAGGCACTATACTCAGTGCTGGCCTTCAAAGCCTGAAAAGAAACGGTCACTGCTCTCAGGGAGTTTGCATTCCACTGGGGCAAATTAAGATTTCTTTTTTTTTCCCACTTAAATTTAATATTTATTTTTTATTTTTAAATTTAAAAATTTCCTCCAATCTTAATGGTATTTTATTATTTCCACTTACATGTAAATATAGCTTTAAACATTTGTTCTTATAAGATTTTGAGTTCCAAATTTTTCTCCATCCCTCCCTTCTCTTCCTAAGATAGAAAATAATCTGATATAGGTTATATATGTATAATCACATTAAACTTATTTCTTCATTAGTCATGTTGTGAAAGAAGAATCAGAACAAAAGGGACAAATCTCAAAAAAGAAAAGTAGAAACAGCATGGTTCAATCTATATTCAGATTCCACACTTCTTTTTTTCTGGATGTGGAGAGCATTTTCTTTCATGAGTCCTTTGGAACTGTCTTGAATCATTGTATTGCTGAGAAAAGCTAAGTCTATTGGAATTGATCATCACACAATGTTGCTGTTACTGTGTACAATGTTTTCCTGGCTCTGCTCACTTCATTCAGCATCAGTCCACTTAAATCTTTCTGAAATTTGCCTGCTCATCATTTCTTACAGCCCAATAGAATTCCATTACATTCATATACTACAACTAGTTCAGCCATTCCCCAATTGATGGGCATCTCCTAGATTTCCAATTCCTTGCCACCACAAAAAGAGCTGCTATAAATAGTTTTGCACATGTGGGTCCTTTTCCCTTTTTTATGATCTTTTTGGGATTCAGACCTAATAGTGGTATTACTGGGTCAAAGGGTATGTACAGTTATATAGCCCTTTGGGCATAGTTCCAAACTGCTCTCCAGAATGGTTGGATTGGTTTACAACTCCACTAACAATGCATTAGTATTCCAATTTTCCCACATCTTCTCCAACATTTATTATTTTCCTTTTTTGTCAGATTAGCCAATCTGATAGGTGTGAGGTGGTACTTCAGAGTTGTTTTAATTTGAACTTCTCTAATCAAAAGTGATTTAGAGCATTTTTTCATATGGCAATACTTTTGATTTCTTCATCTGAAAACTGCCTGTTCATATCCTTTGACCATTTCTCAATTAGGAGAAAATTTAGTTTTCACAAATAGGGTGTGGTGCCACAGAAAGAGTACTGGACTGGGAATCCATTAAAAGGCCCCTTTATTTAATGGAGGGTGACCAATCCAGCTATGTCTTTTTCCTCTCTGGGCTTCACTCAAGACTTCCTCTACCTGGCCTCTGTTTCCCTCACTCTCCAGTTTCCCATCCCTTTAAAAGTTTCCCTATATATGTTTCTGTTCTTTAAAAAAAAAAAAGACAAACAACAACAATATGTGTTATCTCCCTCATAGAGAATGTAAGATTTTTTTTTTTTTAGTGAGGCAATTGGAGTTAAGTGACTTGCCCAGGGTCACACAGTAAGTGTTAAGTGTCTGAGGCTGGATTTGAACTCAGGTACTCTTGACTCCAGGGCCAGTGCTCTATCCACTGCACCACCTAGCTGTCCCCTGAGAATGTAAGATTCTTAAGGGCAGGGACTGCCTTTCTTTCTACCTGTATTTGTATTCCCAGTGATTGACACATAGTAAGCAAGCACTTAATAAATGTTAGTTGACAGAAGACCTGGGTTTCAATCCTGATCCTTTTACTTACTGCTTGTATAACTTAACCACTCTGGACCTCATTTTGCTTAAAATGAAAGGATTAGAGTAGATGACTATTAAAGTCTTTTTTATCACCTCTGAACCTCTGTCCCTCAGACCTATGGAGGCCTGGTTATCCTATCAAGTGGGAGGCAATGGAAAGAATCTTGACTCTGAGGTCAGAGAGTGTGCATTCAGATCCCATCTCTGAAACTTTTTACTTCTGTGACTTTGGACAGTTCACTTAATATATCTGGTCCTTATTTCTTTATCTGTACAATGAGAGGATTGGATTAGATGTCTTCTGAATCCCTTTTGGCTGACATCTGTGATCCTGTGATAAGTGGAGAAGGAGATTCTCCTCTCCTGTGACCACTTAGTAGCTGGGAAAAAGACACCATTGACCCATCCCTTCTATGCTGCATTTAATGCCAAGAATATTAATTTTCAATGTTTTCATCTAAATACAATGATTGTCTTGTTCGCTGAAGAACTAAGCCTAAGCAGACAAATCTTCAGAGCCCTAATATTATGTATGCAGTCTCATTCAAAGGAGGTTTTATATATATATATATACATATTTTTTTTTGGTGAGGTAATTGGGGTTAAGTGACTTGCCCAGGGTTACACAGCTAGCAATTGATAAGTGTCTGAGGCTGGATTTGAACTCAGGTACTCCTGACTCCAGGGCCGGTGCTCTATCTACTGCGCCACCTAGCTGCCCCCATGGAGGTTTTATATTGAAGAAGGGGTCTTTTCCTCTTCAGAATTCTTATAAGACTTCCTAGCTCTACTATTCCTTCTCACATAATCACAACCTGCCTTTGTGTTAGCAGTTCTTGCTTTAATTATTTCATGTACACATACCTTGTTTCCCCACCTAAATTATTCTCACTTTTTAAAAATTGATTTTTATTATTGTAATATCCTGTTTCAAAAATTAGCTCATTGTAAGCATGGATGCAATAAAATAGTCCTTAAGGTCTGCTTGGTTACCTTCTCTTTGGCTTCAGGGAGTTTATTTTAAATGAAAAGTTCTGAGTTCAGTTGTAATTGCTCTGGGCCCCAAGTTAGGAAAATTCCTAATACTGAGTCAGAGATTGGGCCCAGCCTTAGATTTATATTTCTAGTTAACTCTTAGACTCCTTGTGGAGGAGGAAAAATCCAAGTAACTGGAAACTGTGGGTAGAAATTAGTATGGGGAAGTTAAGGCAAGAGCTGGGGTTTTCTTGGGATTTCCCCTCAGCATAGGTCCTGAAATCGAAGATTCTTGCAGAGCTAATGACTCTCCTTGATATCTTCCATTTCTGCCACAACTCAGTCCTTTGTTTTATCCTTGCTCCAGCCTCTGGAATCTAGATCCTCAGAATAATTCTGAGATGGCTTTTTCCATTTCCCCCAAATTGCTTAGGGTGTGACTCATTTTTCTCATACAATGACTAAAATGAAAGAAAATAGTACTTTGCTCTAACTTTTTTTATATCCCTCACTACACAAAAAGATGCAACACTTTGTACATAGTAGGTATTTAATAAATATTATAAAATAAGGAAGATGAGGCTTAGACTCTGTTCTAGAAGGGTTAGTTACTGAAGTATTAAATAATCTATGAGACTGACTTATTATGACTTATTATAATGATTTATGAGACTGACTTTTCCCTAAGATGTTCCAAGTGCATGAATGCCAAAGATGGGGTTTATGGCAAGGCTCCATCACATGTTAAAAATAACACAGAGCTCCACTTTGAGAGGCAGCCAGGTAGAGTGAAAAGAGTATTGGCTTAGAGTCTAGAGACCTGGATTAGAATTCTCGCCCTGATCTTTTCTCTCTGTGTGACCAAAGGAATGTCATTTCACTCCCATAAGCCTTATTTTTCTCATTTGTAAAATAGGAATTATAATAATAATTTTATATATATATATATACATGCACACACGTGTGTGTGTGTGTGTGTTTGCACTCTATTTTCCTAGGGTTGTATTGTTGCGCAGTTTAATTTCAGTTGTGTTTGACTCTTTGTGACCCCACTTGAGGTTTTCTTGGCAAAGATACTGGAAGAGTTTGCTATTTCCTTCTCCAGCTCATTTTACAAATGAGGAAACTGAGTCAAACAGGTTTAAGTAACTTGCCCAGGGTCACACAGCTAGTAGGTGTTTGAGGCCACATTTGAACTTAGTCTTCACTGTACCACCTACCAGATTATGGAGAGGAAAATGTATTGTTTGAATTATTATTATTTTAACTATATGTCAAAGATGGAATGTAGTACAGTATAGAAAGAGCCCAAGATTTGGAGTCAAAGAACCAAGCTTCAAATCCTAGTTCGGTGATATCAGACAAGTCACAGAACCTCTCTAGAACTCAATTACCTTCTCTACAAAATGAGGGTATTGAACTAGATCATCCCTGAGGTCCTTCTCCCTCTAAATCCTGTAATGATTTTTATAGACCCATGAAGCAAGGCTGATCAATAAAATGACAAACCTTAACTTTAACAGTGGATTTACCACAGATTTCCTCGGACACTGATTAAGAATGCCTGCCAGAACAGAACAGAAGGCCTGGGAAAGGTCTGTAGTCAGGGGCTGACCTTGAGTCCTGGTGGCATCTGAACACTTGTTATCCCAGAAGGAACCACAGGCCCCAGCTCTATGGGGAGTTAAGGCAGCATTTTTTGTGAAAGTGCAGATGATATCAATGATTTGGAAGAGAAGAAACTGTTTTTTACCAAAGAACTTTTGAATAATAATCAGCCTTGTTCTCATCAGGGAAAATGAAGCTCCTGAACTTTCACCCCATTTAAACACTAGGAGACACCTGGGGTCTCCTCCCTACCAGCTACATCTCTCTCTGTGCCCCATAACTTCTCTGACTACCAGCTCACATTTCTATCAGCCTTTTAAAGCTTACAGAGCAATTTCCTCATAATACTCCTGGTAGTCTAGGTGGTATTTTCTCCATTTTATAGAAGAGGAAAATGAGTCTCAGAGACATTAAGTAATTTGACCACCATCACATGGCTAGTTGAGCTAGATTCCAAGTCCTGTTTATTTGAAGACAATTTAATAAATATTTCTTGAGCATTTTACTGCATTAAAGGCACTCTTAAGGATTCCAGGGTAACAAAAATGAAAAAAAAATATCAGCGAGTTTAAAATCTAATAATACACGACATTATCTGTACTCTGATATTTCTGGGTTTCTAGTAGTACAGAACCACCATGGATGAAACCCGAGGCTCACCCTAACTATGTAAACTAGTTGAACACTAAACTATGTTTGCTAGAGTGGATTTCAGTGGACTTAAGATGGCTAAGGGATTACATAGTACTATGGGTGCCAAAGCTCTGAGATTGGAAAGAAAGGACCAGTGAATTTGGTCCAGGGAACCCACGTGGCTGAAACTCCAAAACATGTTCTGAAGAGCAGTTAGCAGTCTCATCAGGGACCACTCCCAATTCAGAGATAGTTGGGCTAGGCCTTTGGAAAATTTGGTTTTAGGAGAGTTTAGGTAGCTGAAACTAAGAGTGAGACTGAGTCAGTTTCTTTTATATACATACCTGGCTACCTTCCCAGCATGGATTATTTTTGAATTTTGCATATTTTCTTCATTTAGGCTTCATAGTTGATAAATATTTATCATTGCTAAGTGCTAGATATTCTGTTAAGGACCGTGGATACAAAAAGAAGAAAAAGCCAGTTCCTGTCCTTGAAGAGCTCACAGCCTAATAAGGGAGACAACAAGCAAACAAATATATGTGTACAAACAGGCTCTGTATAGGATAGATAGGAAATAATTAAAAGGGGGAAGGCACTAGAATTAGGAGGTGCTGGGAAAGGCTTCCTCTAAATAGTTGGGACTTGAAGCAAGCCAGGGACTTGGAGATGAGGAGGGAGATCATTTCAGGCATGGGGGACGGCTGGAGCAAATGTCTAGTGTTGAAAGATGGAGGATCTTGTTCATGGAATAACCAGGAGGCTGGTGTCACTAAAAACAAGAATACTTGGAAAGATTTAAGGTGGAAGAGAACTTGAAGGGTAGGACAGCGGCCTGGTTATGAAGGACTGAGAATGCCAAACAGAGGATTTTGTATTTGATTCTGGAGGCAATAGGGAGTCACTAGATTTAAGGGGGTAGGGTGGGCTGTGCGGGGCTATGATCAGACCTGCACTTTAGGAAAATCACTTTGGTTAATGAATGGAGAATGGATTAGAGTGAGGAGAGACTTAACTTAGGCTGTCCCATCAGTAGGCTATTGGCAGTAATCTAGGTGTGTGATGATGAGGGCCTGCACCAGAGAGGTGATACTGTCAGAAGAGAAAAGGAAAAACTTTTTTTTTTAATAGTGAGGGAATTGGGGTTAAGTGACTTGCCCAGGGTCACACAACTAGTAAGAGGCTGGATTTGAACTCGGGTACTCTTGACTCCAGGGCCAGTGCTCTATCCACTGCGCCACCTAGGTGCCCCCAGGAGAAACTTTTAAACTAGGTCTGACCAAAAGTGGAATGCATTTCCTTGTAAAGCAATACGTTCCTCATCACTGAAGGTCTCCAAGTAAAGGCTGAATGGCTACTCGTTGGGAAAGTTGAAGAGGAGATTGTTGGTCAGGTTCTGGTTGAACTAGAGGGTTTCTGAGATACATTCTGCCTTTGAGATTTGGGGAAAAGGCTTATGTCTTTGGCAAGAAATATGGGAATAGAAACCAAGGATGGGGACATTAACCTATTTGTAGCCAATGGTTCAAGACATTTACTACTAGTATATTTGGGAAGCAGCCTGCAAGAGAGCAATATGTTCTGGGCCAGGACTCAGGAGGCCTGAGTTCTAGTTTGGACTTTGTAATATCCTGACTGTGGGGATGTCAGTTCCCCTAATTAGGCCTCAGTGTCCCTGTCTATAAAATGAGAGGCTTGAACTAAATAATCTCCAGGACCACTTGCAGTTGTGACAATTCTGTAGTTCTCTAACAGAAAACTTGCAGCAAATGCTTTTGTGAAGTGAAGATTCTCCTCTAAAATAATTATTTTTGTAAACTCAGATGTGCATTTTCTTGAAGTGAAATATACTTTTTCTTAAACTAATACTTCTTTTAAATTTTTTTTCTTAAAAATTTAATAGTAGTTTATTTTTTCTAATAGCCTGTAAGAACAATTTTCAACAATCATTTTTTGAAAGATTTTGAGTTCCAAAATTTTCTCCGTCCTCTCTCCCCAAGACAGCAAGCAATCTGATATAGGTTATCCATGTGCTGTCATGTAAAATATGTTTCCACATTAGTCATGTTGTGAAAGAAGAAACAGAACAAAAGAAAAAGAACCATGAAAAAAATAGAAAAAAAGTAAGGATAGTATTCTTTGATCTGTGTTCAGACTCCATCAGTTCTTTCTCTGGATATGGATAGCATTTTCTATCATGAGTCTTTTGGAATTGTCTTGGATCATTGTATTGCTGAGAAGTTGACTCTTCTGAGAAGTCATTCACAGCTGATCATTGTACAGTGTTATTGTTACTATGTACAGTGTTCTCCTGGTTCTGCTCACTTCACTCAGAATCATGCATGTAAGTCTTTCCAGGTTTTTTTGAAGTCCACCTACTCATCGTTTCTTATAGCACCATATTATTCCATTACATTCATATACTACAACTTGTTCAGTCTTTCCCTGACTGATGGTCATTCCCTCGATTTCTAATTCTTTGCCACCACAAAAAAGAGCTGCTATGAATGTTTTTGTACATATGGGTCCTTTCCTCTTTTTAATGTTTTCTTTGGGATACAGACCTAGTAGTGGTATTGCTGGATCAAAGACTATGCACAATTTTAAAGCCCTTTGGGCATAGTTACAAATTGCTCTCCAGAATGGTTGGATCAGTTCACAACTCCACCAACACTGCATTAATATCCCAATTTTCCCATATCTTCTTCAACAATTATCATTTCCAGGGCAGCTAGGTGGTGCAGTGGATAGAGCACCGACCCTGGAGTCAGGAGGACCTAAGTTCAAATCCAGCCTCAGACACTTAACACTTACTAGCTGTGTGACCCTGGGCAAGTCACTCAACCCAGATTGCCTCACAAAGAAAACAAAACAAAACAATTATCATTTCCCTTTTCTGTCATATTAGCCAATATAACATAAATGAATACTTCTAAGAAATGACATAAAGGAAGATACTGTAGTATTACACAAAAGAGTTTAGGGGAAAAAACCCCCCACAAAACCACTCAAAAAGGGTTTGGAAACTGAGGACCTGAGTTCTGATACCAGCTGTGCTACTTACTAGTTATGTGACCTTGGAAAAATTACTTAGCTTTTCTGGACCTGCTTCCCTATCTATAAAATGAGGTGTTATATTTTTGAAGAGAATCAATGACATCACAGAGTGATGTCTCGATTTGTGAGTGAATTGCATTTAAGTGAGACAGAGTTGCCCAAAGTCATCAGCCTCACTCTCTTCCAGAATCACGGCAGTCCAGTGGTGAGACAAAAGTCAGGATGGCTGGCAATGGCTTGGGATGCAGTGGATGACTTTGAGGCCTGCAATGTCTGAACGAGCTCTGAGTGCTCCAGTGCTCCTGCTTCGGCCGCCTTCGTGGCTGTTGGAAAAAATTGTTCTCATTCATCCATTTTGCTGAATGAAGTCTTGGGGTAGACATCCTCCCAACACTATAACCAATGTATGTACACACTGCTTGACAGTTTACCTTAAGGTATATTACATTAGTGAGAGAGGATACAATCTCCGCTTTTATTTACATTTATTAGAATAGTGCCTAAGGTTTCTTCTAGCTAAAATCCTGGGTGCTTCCTATTTCTGTTTTTTTTTTTTTTTTTTTTAGTGAGGTAATTGGGGTTAAGTGACTTGCCCAGGGTCACACAGCTAGTAAGTGTTAAGTGTCTGAGTTCAGATTTGAACTCAGGTACTCCTGATTTCAGGGCTGGTGCTCTATCCACTGTGCCACCTAGCTGCCCCGGTGCTTCCTATTTCAAAGGACAGTGTTCTCCTGGAACAGAGTAATCCTGAGTTTAAATGACAGTTTGCCAAAGTGAAGATACCTTACCACTTTCACCCAATATAATGTTGGTCAGCTCAGTACTTGTATGTGTAGCTCTTTCTCTGCTCAGTGTTGGAAGGAAACTTTTTTTTGTATTTTTTTTTTTTGCGGGGAAATGGGGGTTAAGTGACTTGCCAAGGGTCACACAGCTAGTAAGTGTCAAGTGTCTGAGGTCGGATTTGAACTCAGGTACTCCTGAATCCAGCACCAGTGCTTTATCCACGGCACCACCTAGCTGCCCCCAGGTAACTTGAATGGCCTGAAGGCTCCAAAGCAAAGAGCCATTGCATAATATTCTGGCAGTTCCCTGTTCCTAGGCTGGCAGGATGGTGTCAGATTTAGAGCAGAAGGTGACCTCAGAGGTCATTTCCTCTACTCAGCTGATGTTACAGATTAGAAAACTAAGTGGGCAGCTAGGTGGTGCAGTGGATAAAGCACCAACCCTAGATTCAGGAGGATCTGAGTTCAAATCCAGCCTCAGACACTTACTAGCTGTGTGACCCTGGGCAAGTCACTTAACCCTCATTGCCCCTCAAAAACAAAACAAAACAAACAAAAAAACTGGGAGAAGTCAAATGACTCATCCATGTTCATGCAGAGGTAAGATTTGAACCCAGGATGTCTGAATGCAGCACCAGTGCTTTTTCCTATTGCTCTACACTGGAGGAAGAGTTAATGGACCCAGCACAGAGTCCTTGGCTCAGGTTCTTGGCATTTTTCTTCATTTCTTGTGTCACCTCTCTGAGCCTCAGTTTCTTCCTCTATAAGATGGAGAAGATAATGTTTTCACTACCCACTTTGCCAGACTATTGTGAGGATCAAATGAGTTAATGTATGTGAAGTGCTTTCAAACCACAAAACTCTGTTTGAATTAATACTGTTTCCTGAGGAAACTCAATGAAAAATATCTGAAGGGAGAATACTGTGTGGTAAATTCCTCCTGAGATTGTTTTGGGTCACAGCTTTCCCATTATCCTGCTGGTCCTGGCTTTACTTTGCCATCTAATGAGAAACACCAAGCCTGTCATTATCTTCCAAAGTCCACAAAAGAGAAACCACAAAGACCATGTTTACGAAATTGTAATGCAGCAGCTAGAACACAAACCTGAGTTTCCTGAGGTCTGGCTCTGGCTTCTGAATTGCCTGGGTTATTTTAAAATTGAATTCCGCCATCTGAGGAGCTGCCAATACTTACCAGGCCTTGGTGTTTTTCTTTACATAATTCAGCTTGTGCTTCCTCCTCCCTTTTCTTTCGAAGAGTTGGCTGTGACCAGATTACACAATGTTTGCTGAAGCTCCCGGCTTTAGTGGGAAATAGGAGATGCTGGGCCCTTTTTTTCTGCCTGCCAGGCTAGGGTTGATTGAAAATTTCCAGCAGCAAATGAAATGCATTACAATATCCTAATAGTTTTAAAGACAGAATCCGGAAGATGCAGACAGCTTTTGTGTACATAGTTTTTTGTATGTTGTCTCCCCTCTTATATTGTGAGTTACTTGAGAGCAGGAAATGTCCTTTACCTTTCTTTGCATTTCTAGTGCTTAGCATAGCACCTGGAACGTAGTAAATGCTTAATAAATGCTGACTAACATTATTCAATCAAATTATGTGTGTATTTATATTTATATCTATATCCCCCTATATTAGTGTATATATTATTTACATGGGTTTCAATTAACAAGCACTTATTTTCACTTCTATTTTAAAACAAAAGAAAAAGAAAAGAAGAGCTTTGTAAGAAATATGTATAGTCAAGCAAAACAAATCCCCACATTGGCACCATCTGAAAATGTATGTCTTCTTCTATATCTTGAGTCCATCTGCCCTCTAGTTTTAGCTCTCTAATCTCTTTTACTTTTTCTTTAAGTGTTAGATTCTTTCTCTCTTTCTCTCTGACAGGGCAATGAGGGTTAAGTGACTTGCCCAGGGTCACACAGCTAGTAAGTGTCAAGTGTCTGAGGTTGGATTTGAACTTCTGAATCCAGGGCTGGTGCTTTATCTACTGCGCCACTTAGCTGCCCCCTAAGTGTTAGTCTCTCTTCACAAAAAACAACAACAACAAAATAACTTGTTAAGGGGGAGTGGAATGAACAGTGGGTTCAGAATCAAAGAACATGGGTCTGAGTACCAGGTCTGATACTTATTATCTGTGTTAGGAGCAATTTTTAATATTTGCAATGAAAATGCTCTGCAAAATGTAAAGTGTTATGTAAGTGTAGGCTGTCATTATATGAGAGGCAGCTAGTTGGGGCAATGGATAGAATACATGGCCTAGAGTCAGGAGTTTGTGAGTTCAAATTCGGCCTTAGACATTTACTAGCTGTGAGACCCTGGGCAACTCACTTAGCCCCGTTTGTCTCAGTTTCCTCATCTGTAAAATGAGCTGGAGAAGGAAATGGCAAACTATTCTAGTATCATTGATAAGAAAGCTCCAAATGGGGTCATGAAGAGTTGGTCACAGCTGAAACAACTAAACAACATGAATCTGAACAAAGAGTCAAAGGGCTCCATAGTATAATAGAAAGAACACTGGACTTATAGTCAGAAGTCTTAGGTTCAAATCTAGATCACCATTTACTAGTTGTGTGACTTTGGACAAGTCACCTGACTTCTCTGCCACAATTCCCTCCTATGTAAAAATGAGAAGTTTGGACTAATTTATTTCTAAGGTCCCTTTGTGCTGAAAACCCTGGGATTCTATTGGTACATAGTTTGACTTGAGGAGTTGACAAGTAATTGCCCTGGGCTTTCAAACCCTTAACTTCATTTATCCTCTGACTTTTTCTTTTTTCCATAAAGTCCTTTCTTTCATGTCACCCAAGGCTGTCTAGCTGCTACTAAAGCTGTTGGAGGGCACTTTGGTTCTATTCCTTGAAGTGTTGCCTCTCCTAAAGGAGGCTCTGATACTTCTGGTTACTTGTTTTCCTGGACCTAAAGGAGATACAGCTACTTCCTAATGCTGTGTCAGCCTTTCATGGGCTGCCTTCCTCCCTGTATATCCTGTGTATGTATCCTGGTACCCTTCTCAGGGTATGGGCCTTGATACAGGAGATTGAACCTCTTTTTGTTTTGTTTAATTTTTGAGCAAAATGGTAAGTACGAAATCTATGTTGATATCTCAAAAAAAAAAAAAGGTTAAACACATTGAAATCTTCAATTGTGTTATTTAATCTTGGGATATTAACTTCCATCTATGACGTGGTTCTCCCCTGAGAAAAGAGAGATGGAAGGAAATGTTTTACAGCATGAAATGTGTGTTTGATGATCCATGCTTCATTAAATTGGAACAGAACCCGTCATTTATTCTTCTAATGGGGACTTCAACAACACACTCAAAATGATAGTGCTCTTTGTTCCAGCTCTTTACTGAGAAACTCAAACCTTCTGGGAGATGGGCCAGGTGGTTGGCCCCCTTCTTACCAACCTCAGCATCCAAAGACTCAGTGGATTTCCTTATACATGGCTTAAATCCAGCATCAGAAGCAGTACCTTCCTCCCACTAGGGCTGCTGCTTCTTGGAAACTGTTGTCTAGGGTGACAAGTTCTATTCATTTGTGATTGCCTGTATCTGCCAAGTTGCTTCGGGTCATTCTTGTTCAGGTGGGCCTTTTGGCTCCTTTGGGAGAACTGAATTGTCTTCTACAGAAGATTCTAATATAAATAATGGAATGTAGGTTCTTTGAGGGTAGGGACTGTCTTTGTATTTCCCTAATGCCTTGCACATAGTAGGTGATTAATAACTGCTTACTGAATGAATGAATAAATGAGTGAATAAGTGAGTTCCTGAAGGACAGGGGTAATTTTATTGTTTTCATCCCCATTGACTAGCATAGTACTTGACAGATACTTCCTGAATGAATTAAATAAGTGACAACTGCTGTATTTCTCAGGGATGGTAGGTAACCTTGGTTCAGTGGACAGAGCACATGGAGAGGACCTAGAGTCTCATGACCAGCCTCTTCACATCTCTGGCCCTCTCTTTTCCCTTCTGTACAATGAGGGGCTTGGACTAGATGGCCTCTGAGGTCCCTTCCAACTCTAGTTCTCTGATCTTATGACTTGGTATATAGTTATTCTGTATAAAGTGTTTTACATGAGCTATTTCATTTGATTCCCACAATTGTGGGAGGTAGAGAATACAACAGTTACTATACCCAAACTGAGACTCTGCGAGGTTAAAAGTGATTGAATTGGGGCAGCTAGGTGGTGCAGTGGATAGAGCACCAGCCCTGGAGTCAGGAGGACCTGAGTTCAAATCCGGCCTCAGACACTTAACACTTATTAGCTGTGTGACCCTGGGCAAGTCAATTAGCCCCAATTGCCTCACTTAAAAAAAAAAAAGTGATTGAATTAAGGTCTTACAACTAGCAAGCTCTAGAGCCAAGATTCAAAGTCAGGTCTTCTGACTCCAAGTCTAGTGCTCCTTCCACTGACCATGGAATGTTAGAAGGGACCTTAGAGACTATCTAGATCAGGAGTTCTTTTTTTTTGGTGTGGGGCATTGAGGGTTAAGTGACTTGCCCGAGGTCACACAGCTAGTAAATACCAAGTGTCTGAGGCCAGATTTGAACTCAGGTCCTCCTGAATCCAGGGCCAGTGCTTTATCCAATGAGCCACCTAGCTGCCCCCGGATCAGGGGTTCTTAACCTGAGGTTCACCAATGTTCATCTGTGGATATATCTCAGGGGATCTCTGATTTAGTTTTTTTAAATAGATATTTTGAAAACTATTTAAATGTATTGGCTTCCTTTGTAATCCTATGTATTTAAAAACACACATAACATTTTCATTGCATTTATTTTTTGCATTCTGAGTAGGTTTCACCAAACTGCCAAAGGGCAAGAGAGATAAAAAGCTCCTAGTTCAAGCAGATAGAGGGAAACAAGGCCAAGGGAGGGTAAGTGACTTGTCCCAAAGTCTCACAACAGAACTCCCACCTCACTCTCCTGGCTTCCACTGCAGGGCCTTTTCTATTAAGTCTTCATCTTAAATTTCCTCTCATCCCTCTACTTTTTTTTTTTTAAGTGAGGCAATTGGGGTTAAGTGACTTGCCCAGGGTCACACAGCTAGTAAGTGTTAAGTGTCTGAGGCCGGATTTGAACTCAGGTACTCCTGACTCCAGGGCCGGTGCTCTATCCACTGCGCCACCTAGCTGCCCCTCATCCCTCTACTTTTGATGAGAATAGTCCAAATCAAGTTCTTCCATTATTTCTCTTTTTTTCCCCATTATTTCTCATGATAAATCATTAATAAGGAACAATGAAGCAGGGGCTCCAGCTTCATGTAGTTTTCTTTCTGATAGCATTCACTGTAAGGGGATGATGTGGCAATATATAAAAGCAAGTGACTACAATACTCAGAAAGGTAGTGGAATAGTCTAGAAAAGGAAACTTGAAAGAAAGATCCTTTCTGCTCATTAAGATACCCCCCCCCCCTTACCCCCAACCAACCTAGGACTGTCCCCTCAGGAGAAATGTCTGTCCCCTGGTTGGCATTTGGATTTAGAATTCTTTTTTCTCCACTCTTCTTGGTGATTGCATGAGGAAATTTGTATGCTGTGCTTCTACCAGTGAATTTATAGTTGTTCTCATCTCCCCCTCCCCCTCCCGCTAACTCTCGGTCTGGTTCAGAAGGACATATTTTTCCTTTAATGTAGCTGCGGTCTATTGCTTTTCCCTGTAGGATTGCTAGATGAGGCACTATTTAATCTCAGGGAGTGACTCTCTCTCTCTCTCTCTCTCTCTCTCTCTCTCTCTCTCTCTCTCTCTCTCCCTCCTCTCCCCCACCCCCAACTCTGCCCTTTTCATACAGTGTCTTGACAGGAGCTACTGTGTCTGTGTCAAATTATAAACATCGATCTGTTTTCTTTCTCATTTATATACAAATATTAGAGGGCATTCGAGATGCCTAATGATAATAAAAAGTAACGAATATAGTGAGGAAACTTCATTCATTATTTTCTTCATTGTGTGTGTGAGATCCATTAACACAATGAAATTGTGGGAGATAAAAAATAACCTGGAGCTAATAATTGTAATCTCTTTAATTGCCTTAGTTTAGATTTTCCCCAAATTATATAGGCAAACTATGCCCCAAATAGTATTGTTAAGGAGAGGATACTATATAGAATGGAATGGAACTTCAATATATGTATTTCAATAACTCTGTGATCTCTTGGAAGTAGATATTCACTCCTTCAAGGCAGAACACAGCCCATTTATTTCTTCACATTCTGGGACATTTTTTTTTTTGTCCACAATTTGTCATGCATCCTCTACAAAAGATTTATCCAGTGTGTTGGAGACCCTTCTTTTATTTTTAACATTAGGTGAGCTCTTGGATTGTTCTTTCTTTTGCTATATGACCAGCCCTAATGTTTTGATTTCCTTTTTAAGGCTTTTCTGTCACTTCCCAGTGATTTCCCCCTAACCCCACCTCTGAAAGAACACTACTGTGGAACAAAGGAGTACAGTTAAGCAAATTAACTAAAATGTCTCATTCTGTACCTGGAGTTCACCACCTCTTTGGAAAGAAGCTGGAATTATCCTTCACCATTACTTCTCTGAAATCATGATTTGTCATTTCATTGATCAGAGTCCTTGTTTTTACCTCCTTTTCTCATCCTTATGTGATTTCTTGCACTTAGGTTGTCATAATATGCTGTAGCCTACTTGTGACCACCATGAAACAAAGAAAAAATATATCTATTTCTTCACAATAAAAGATAAGCCTTCAAAGAAATGCCACATCCTGTTACAATTTGTTATGAGTTCTATCTTTTACAATCTTTTTGAGAAACCTTTAGCAGACAGCAACACAAGCAATGTATGAATTGTATTTTTCTTCCCTAGGTCTTGCATCAAATCTTTTTTGGGTTCTTTGATTTCCAGATTGCCTCTAGATGTTGTCTTTCTTTCCCAATGGGATCATGGTCAGTTTTGAAATCAAAGACATTTCTCTTGGTGACCCAGGGCACCAAATTCTAGAAACAACTACAGATATCTAAGGATTACACTCTTGATTCTTTCCCCTAACCTAGGGCTGTCTATACACTGGCTGAAAATAAGTTCAAGATTTATGAAAAATGGGTCAGTTCACAGTGGAACCTATACTTCTAGGGCATGATTTTGCCTGCTTGCACCATCTCTCTTCCTTCTCTAATCTATTCTTCCATATGTGATAGGTGAAATCAGAAATAACTTTGAAAACAAAGCTTCTGAGAATATCGATTTATTGGCAATGCATAATTGCATAACAATTGCAGAACAAATCAGGACCAGGCTTCCTCAGTTTGTCACTGGTCCCTGAATACATGTGAGAAAACTCCTTGCATCAATCTTTGGATCTGACTGAGTTTCTGGTCAATTTAATTTAGGTCCTTAGTTAAGGGTGCCTAAGAAACAGGTGGGGATGGTCCAGGTTCCCAGTCACATAGGGCTAGGTTCAAACAATGCAATGAAGTTTTCCCACAATTCCCATAATTGAATAAGGATTAAAAAAACATAGAAATTGGACTAGACCCATAATTGGATAGAAAGGGAACTGAGCTAGAACCAGAATTGAGTCACAAGATGGACTCAGTATGGTTCATTGTTTGAGTAATCTTTCTAATTCAGAGCTGTGATCAGGTTACTCCTCTACTCAAAAATAGTGGCTCCTTGTTGCCTACTAAATAAATATTAAACTCTTGACCCAGGGATTCAAGGACCCCCTCTATCTGGTTCCAATATAGTACAATGTAAGTCCCTTGTGGGCAGGGATCATATTTGTTTTTGCTTTTGTATTCCCAGTGTCAACATAATAAGCACACAATAAATATTTTGTTGAATGAATTAACTTGCCTTTTCAGCTTTACCTCATACAACTCCTGTGCATATTCTCTATTAGAGTCAAATGAGGTAATTCTCTACTCCTTCACCTTCTTCCATCTCTGTGTCTTCACTCAAACTGTACTCTCTCTCTCTCTCTCTCTCTCTCTCTCTCTCTCTCTCTCTCTCTCTCTCGTGTTTGAAAATGACTATCCTATCTCAGTCTATTCAAGTCCATGCTTTCCTTTAGGGTTCAATTCAAGAATTCTTTCTCCCTGAAGCCTTCCTTATCTCTACTATCTGCAGTGAAAGTGATCTATCTAGGCCAATCTATATCTGAAAAAGAGTCTGATCATCCAGTATTTGCTTGCCAAATTCCAGGAAAGGGGAATACACTATTTCTTGAGGTAGCCAATTTTATTTTTGGATAGCTGTAATTGTTAGAAATTTTTTCCTTACAATTTTTCTCTTTGTAACTTTTACCCTTTCCTTCTATTTCTGTCCTTTGGGACCAAGAAATACAAGTCAGAACCCTCTTCTCTTCAAATACTTGAAAATAGCTACTATAACCTTTCTTCTTCAGGATAAATGTACCTAGGATCTTCATGGTGACATTATTTTGATTCCTTTAGCCATCTTAGTTACCTCAGCTTATCAGTGATATTCCTAGTGATTCCCAGAATAGAACAGATATGACTTGACGAGAGCAAAATAGAGACTATTCTCTCCCTAGCCTGTATTCTTTCTTTTTCTTAAGAAAGTAGCCCAAGACATCATTAGGATTTTTGTCTTTCATATCACACTCTTGCAGCACAGTGAGCTTGGAGTCCATTAAAACCTCTAGATATTTTTCAAAGTATTATTTAGGGGAGGATAATCAATTATGAAGATGACCTTTTTTTTTTTTTGGACTTACACATAAGACTATATTTCTTTTTGTTACATTTCATTTTTACCAGATTTGGCTCTAAATCCATCAAGTCTGTTAACATCTTTTTGGACCCTTACTCAGTCATCCATTATATCAGCTATCTCTCCCAGCTTTGGGTTATCAATAGTCATTTGCAAAAATATTAAATAGCACAGGGTTAAACTCTGTCCCTTGGGCTCTACTAGATTGTTTGTTTACTTCAGTCCTGTCCAACTCTTTGTGACCTTATTTGGGGTTTTCTTGACAAAGATACTAGAGTGGTTTTTTATTTCCTTCTCCAGCTCATTTTACAGATGAGGAAGCTGAGGCAAACCAGGTTAAGTGACTTGCTTAGTCACAGCTAGTAAGCTTTGAATTCAGGTCTTCCTGACTCCAGTCCCAGTGCTCTATCCACTGTGTTACCTAGCTTGCCCACTCTACTAGGTAGTTCCTGCGGAGTCAACATTGAACTAGGAATGACCAACTGCTCTTTCTATTAGTTCCAAATCCACCTGACTGTATGGTTATCTAGCCCTTGTCACTCTGCTATTTTCATAATAATAGCTTGAGAGATTTTGTTGAATGTTTTGCTGAAATCTAGGTAAGCAATATCAACAACATTCCTTTGATCTACCAGTTTAATAACCCTGTCAGAAAAGGAAATGAATTGAGTTTAGCATGGCCTGTTCTTGCCAGGAATCCTTCTTCCCTTTCTAAATGCTGACAAGCCATTCTTCCCAATGAAACTGTACTTTCTATTGGGGTTTACCGCTTCCTTTTCTAAATGTTCCCAACCGAACATTTATATAACATTTTCTTTAACTTTGTCAGGCCTATTGATTTCAGTTTCTATTTCCTTTTCTTTTTTTTTAATTGATACATATATTAACCATATCTGATTGCCTGCTGCTTCAGGGAAGAGGGAGAGGAGGAAGGGAAGGAGGGATAAAAAATTGGAACCCCAAACTTTAAATAAAAATGTTTATTACATTAAAAAAAGAAAATAAACAGAAGTTCAAAATAAAAAGAAAGAATGACAAAAAAATTGAGATTTTTACCTCTCTTCGATTCTGTGGACTTGGAGACAATCCACAATCTTTCAAAGATTACTGGCATCTGACAGCTCTTTTAATACCCTGGGATGTATCTTATCTGGGCCTGATAATTTGAACTCATTATTTCCCTACTTTTTTCAACTTCCTGTTAGCCATTTTTGTTGTCTTTGTTGTTATTTTTCCTAGTCCAAAGATCATTTTCTTTGGCAGAGAAAACAAATGCAACATACAAGCAGCTCTGCCTTCCATCTTGTCACCAATAGAAATTACAGATATTTTCATATCATATTACAGTTGCTGCAGGTATCTTAAACTATTGTTTATACTCATCATCACTTCAAAATTATTGTAGTTATTCTGTCCACCTCTATATCACACACAATCACAGCCTTCCTGTTTCATGGATGCTTGTTCAATATAACTTGCCAATTAGAGGGCAACTCTGTGCCAAGTAGTCATTCAGCCACCAATTGGCAAAGGAACATGTTCTCACATGTGAGATATTAATATATCACAAATTTGTTTATTAGTAATTTGAGAATCATCTTAATATAATTGATTTCCATTGTCATTCTTTGGATTTTATTTTATGCACTTAAAAACCATTATTCTGGGGGGCAGCTAGGTGGCACAGTGGTAAAGCACCGGTCCTGGACTCAGGGGTACCTGAGTTCAAATCCTGCCTCAGACACTTGACACTTATTAGCTGTGCGACCCTGGGCAAGTCATTTGACCCCCATTGCCATGCAAAAAACAAACCAAACAAACCCCAAACAAACATTATTCTGAGAAAGAAAGTTAGACACCCACATTGGTGTTAAGACAATACTGAGTTTCCCCTATTACTATACCCAAGAGTATGATTTTCTGCAATGAGGGAAGCGGAACTGGCCAGCTTTTGCCACCAAGAAACTTGGTGTTCCTTGTTCAAACAGCAACCTGATGAGTCACTAGAGCAATTACTTCTGAGGGCACGGTCTAATGAAGCCAATTTGAATACTTTCTCAAGCAAAGTTGTCTTGCGGACCTCTCTAAGGACTTCTTTCTACACAGTCAGCTAAAATAAATGAGAGGTTTTGAAAGGATGTATACTTTGTCCCTTTTTAGGAGCTGAGATGGGGAGTTAATTGATCATACTTGACTCTTTAAAGATGAATTCCCATTGCTGCTGGCTCCCTGATGTGGATCTATATGTCTTTGGAAGAACTGAAAATTCAGAATGCTCTTATGAAAACAGTGGAAGTTGGGAAGTGTGTCCATTGCCAATCTGGACATGGGGGGCATGATACCATGCTGCCATGGGTGCAGGACCATATAATCTCAGAGGCAGAGGCAGTTTCTTTTGCCAAGCTATGTTCCTCATGCCAATCAGTGACCTCTCTCTTTGAACAACCAGTATGGCAAGACCCCATATTATTCCTTACTTTTCTACCATTTCAGGATAAGAAGTTTGCCAGCTGCGGTACAGTAGGTAGAGTTTTGGCCCTGGAGTCAGGAAGACCTGAGTTCAAATCCAACATCAGATACTTACTAGCTGTATGATCCAGGACAAGTCATTTAATTTTTTATTTGCCTCAGTTTCTTCAGCTGTAAAATAGTATCTATCTCACAGGGTGTTGTGAGTCTCAAATGAGATAAAATTTGTTTTAAAAAGTGCTTAGTACTGTTTTTTAAAGCACCAAGATGGTGAAGGAAAGTGACTTGTATGAGCTCTTCTCAAGATCCCTCCAAATACCTTTAAATAATGTTATAAGAAAATTCCTGGAGCACCAGAACCCACAAAAAGACAGGGTGAAATAATTTTCCAGCCTTGGTTGACTTAGAATGTTGACAGGAAAGGTCTGTTGTACTGGGGTGACAGTGGAGCATAGCCCAGCACAGGTGTGCCAGTGCAGACCCAGCCACAGACACAGCTACGGCCATAGCCACAGCAAACCAGGAGCCACAGCAACTGCTTCTGAAACTCAGCCCACAGATGGTAAAGGGGGGGGGGTGTCAAACAATTAGCCAGAAGAAGATTACAGGGGTCTCTTTGCTAGCACTGAGACAGGACTCTGTTGTTTTGTACATACTCAGATCCAGGTCACAATCTTGAGTCCCAGACTGGGGAGGAGCACAAACACTCAAGAGCTTGTAGACACAGTGGAGCAGGATTCTGTTCATAGTTCCAGGGCAGAAAAGCAGTCCTGTGGTTGCTTGCAAACCAGAGTACAGGCCTGGAGAGTAGTAAACATATGCTCCTTAAATCATACCACCTTGGAAGAACTAAAAACTTTCAAATTTCTAGAAGTATCTCTGAAAACAGCTGCACAAACCCCTGACCTGGGGATAGTGCACCCTCCAACCCTGAAAGCAGTGCCTCACTTTAATAAAGAGTAGAAAGTCAAGAAATAGGCTGGGAAAATGAGTAAACAGAAATAAATGCTGACCCTAGAAAGTTTCTATGGCGACAAGGAAAATAAAAATATATCCTCAGAAGAAGATAGCAAAGTCAAAGTTTCTACATCCAAAGCTTCCATGAAAAATATGAATTGGTTCTAGGCCATAGAATCGCTCAAAAAGGACTTTGAAAATAAAGTAAGAGAGGCAGAGGAAAAAATGGAAAGATAAATTAGAGTGATACAAGAAAATAATGGAAAAAATGTCAACAGCTTGATAAAGGAGACACACAAAAAAATACTAAAGAAAATAACACCTTAAACAATAGACTAGACCAAATGGTAAAAGAGGTACAAAAATCCAATGAAGCAAAGAATGCCTTGAAAAGCCAAATTGGTCAAATGAAAAAGGAGGCACAAAAGCTCTCTGAAGAAAACAACTCATTAAAAATTAGGATTGAGCAAATGGAAGCTAATGACTTTATAAGAATTCAAAAAACAATAAAGCAAAACCAAAAGAATGAAAAAATAGGAGGCAATGTGAAATATCTCATTGAAAAAAAAACAGCTGGGGGCGGCTAGGTGGCGCAGTGGATAAAGCACCGGCCCTGGATTCAGGAGTTCCTGAGTTCAAATCCAGCCTCAGACACTTGACACTTACTAGCTGTGTGACCCTGAGCAAGTCACTTAACCCCATTGCCCTGTAAAAACAAACAAACAAACAACAACAAAAAAAAAACAAAGAAAAAAAACAGCTGACCTGGAAAATAGATCCAGGAGAGATAATTTGAAAATTATTGGACTACCTGAAATCCATGATCAAAAAAAAAAAAAAAAGAGGCCAGACATCATCTTCCAAGAAATTGTCAGAGAAAATTGTCCTGATATTCTAGAAGCAGAAGGTGAAATAGAAATTGAAATAATTCACCAATCACCTCCTGAAAGGGATCCTAAAATGAAAATTCCCAAGAATACCATAGCCAAATTCCAGAGCTCCCAGGTCAAGGAGAAAATATTGCAAGCAGCCAGAAAGAAACGATTCTAATATTGTGGAGCTACAGTCAGGATAACACAAGATTTAGCAGCTTCTACATTAAAGGATTGGAGGGCTTAAAATGTGATATTCTGGAGGGCAAAGGAGCTGGGGAAAAATGGGAATTCAATGAAAGAAAGGACTTTTAGGCATTCTTGATGAAAAGACCTGAGCTGAATAGAAAATTTGACTTTCAAATATGAGACTAAGAGAAACATAAAAAGGTAAACAGTAAAAAAGATATAATAAGGGATATTAAAAGGTTAAACTGCTTACATTCCTACATGGGAAGATGATACTTGTAGAAATTTCTTATTATTAGGGCAGCTGGGTGGAGTATATTTAGACAGAGGGCACAGGTGTGAGTTGAATATGGAGGGATGATATCTTAAATAAAATTATGGGGTGAAAGAGGAATGCACTGGGAGAAAGGGAAAGGGAGAGGTGGGATGGGGTAAGGTATCTCACATAAAAGCATCAAGAAAAAGCTATACAGTGGAGGGAAGATGGGGGAGGTGAGTGAAACTTATTCTTATCAGAATTGGTTCAAAGAGGGAATAACATATACTTATTTTGGTATAGTAATCTATCTTACCCTGCAGGAAAGTAGGAGGGGAAGGGATGAGGGTGGGTGGTGATAGAAGGGAGGGCAGATTGGGGGAGGGGCAGTCAAAGCAAGACAATTTTGAGGAGGGACAGGGCGAAAGGAGATAGAGAATAGAGTACATGTCATGGGGAGGAAATAGAATGGAGGAAAATACAGTTAGCAATAGTAACTGTGAAACAATTTTGAAGCAAGTTTGTCTGACAAAGACCTCATTTCTCAAACACATAGAAAATTGAATCAAATTTATTAGGATGAGAGCCATTCCCTAACTGATAAATGATCAAAAGATATGAAGAGTTTTCAGATGAAATAATCAAAGCTGTCTATAGCCATATGAAAAAATGCTCTAATTCACTATTAATTAGAAAGATGCAAGTCAGGACAATTCTGGGGTACTACCTTATACATATTGGATAGGATAATAGGACAGCAGAGGAAAACAACAAATGCTGTAGGGGATATGGGGAAAATGAGACATTAATGCATTGTAGGTAGAGTTGTGAACTGATTCAAAAATTCTGTAGAGCAATTTGTAACTATGGCTAAAGGACTATAAAACCAGACATACTCTTTGACCTAGTAATACCACCACTAGGTTGGTATCCAAAAAGAGATAAAACCCAAAGTGTTAAAGGACCTATAATTATGGCAGCCCTTTTCTGGTACAAAGAATTAAAAATTGAGGAGTTGCCCATAAGTTGTGGAATGATTGAACAAATTGTGGGATGAGATTATGATGGAACACTAATGTGCTATCAAGGTGCTATCAGAAAAACCTGGAAAGACTTCCATGAGCTAATGCAAAGTGAAATATCCTGTATAAAAATAACAACAATATTGTAAGATGATCAGCTATGAATGACTTAGCTATTCTCAGCAATACAATTATCTAAGATAACTATGAAGGACTTATGAAAAATGTGATCCATTTTCAGAGAAAGAACTGATTGTGTCTGAATACAGATTGAAGCATAATTATTTTAGTTTTTTTCTAAAGTTTTTTAGTCTGTTTTCTTTCACAACCTGACTAATATGGAAATGTCTTGCATGACTACACATGTATAACTTATATTGAATTGCTTGCATTCGTAAGGGGTGGTGGGGAAGAAGGGAGGAAGAAAATTTGGAATATAAAGTTTTAAAAATGGATATTGAAAATTGTTTTTACATGTAATTGGGAAAAAAATAAAATAAAATTCCAAGTAAAAAAGAGCTTTTAGTATAGTGCCTAGCACATATTAGGTGTTATATAAATACTTATTCCACCTCTCCTCCTTACTGCAGTTGATACCTAGGCAGTTATGACATTTGGTGTCAGTCAAATCTGCACAATGGCAACAATCAAACCTCTCACAGAAATGTCCTCCTTCCTTATTTTTCCTTATCCTATCCCCCTTCACCTCTGATGTGGAGACCAACTTTACCTTAAAGGAGGTCCAAATTGGGCCAACTGACATAATATGTGTTAAGTTTTACACTTGCTATATAATCCTCAGGCAGCTAGTACTGTTGAATGGACTCTTTTTTTTTTTTTTTTAGTGAGGCAATTGGGGTTAAGTGACTTGCCCAGGGTCACACAGCTAGTAAGTGTTAAGTGTCTGAGGCCGGATTTGAACTCAGGTACTCCTGACTCCAGGGCCGGTGCTCTATCCACTGCGCCACCTAGCTGCCCCATCTTTATTACTTCTTAAGAGAACTATAATGATTATCTATGAAATGTCCTAAAAGAATTTAAATGGTGGAAGATCTTCTAGAAGGTCACTATGGGGTAAGACTAATATCTATCCTGTGCCTCCCTTTTTCTCTTCCCCAGGTTAGGCTCATACCTGCCTCCTTATTCCCAGGGATTAATTTTCTCCAAAATATTATAAATATGTTCCTGCCACCTGTTTGGTACCAGACTCCCTTAATATAGCTCATTAGTCACCTGAAGGGCTTTCCAGACTTGGTGGGTGATCTTAGACCACACGATTTACCATATCCTACCCTGATGACTAAATGGGATTCCATAAGGAGATAAAGCAGAAGCTAAGTGCTATTGTATACGTATTAACATCCTTTCTATGCTATAGTGAAATAAACCCTTTTTGTTAATGTTTCAATATGATTTCCTCCTAACATTGAACCTGAACTAACTAACAGGAGTGTCAGTGCCAATCCTAATAGACATATCCTTTTTTTGAACTCTGTAATCTGGCCACCTAACATCTAATGTGCATGTCAGACTGTGGAACTCTCCATTATTGGAAATTATAAGATTGCGTGGTCATTTTCTCCTCAGAGTTCTCACCACTTCCAACTCAGCAACCAGTTACTTCTTGTGGGTAAGAAGACCAATGGGTCCTTTCAAAGAATGAAATGATCATTCATTCATATTAAGAAGTTATTAGCTGCTCTGATTGGAGGAGAGATGGAGAGACAGAAACAGAGACAAACAGAAAGAAAGAAAGAGAAGAGAGACAAGAGAATTCCAAGAGATGTCCAGGTAATTGAAGTTTCCCATTATTACTATATCATTCTTCCATTCCAGCCTTGTAATCTGTTTCCCAAACTTTGCCATCCATTTCCTCTTTTTGTAAATGTAGTTTGTAGTATGGTCTTAGATTCTCTGTCCTCTTTGGGCTTTAGTGATACAATGCTTTCCTGGTTCCTTGATCTCTCTGTTTTTTCTTAGTCTCTGTTGCTGTCTATATTATACCTCTTTAGGTTTGTTTGCCCCAAAGCTCTGTCCTAGGGTCTCTTCTACACTCCATCTACACTCTCTTTTTTCTTTGTTATCTCTTTAGCTTCCAAAGGTTTAATTATCATTTCTATGCAGTTGACTATATATCCAGTACTAACCTCTTTCCTGACACTGCCTATTGGACATTTCAACCTTTATGTCCCAGAGAAATCTTAGATTTAACCTGTTTTATTTTATTTTATTTTTGGCAGGGCAATGAGGGTTAAGTGACTTGACCAGGGTCACACAGCTAGTACATGTTAAGTGTCTGAGGCCGGATTTGAACTCAGGTCCTCCTGAATCCAGGGAGGGGGCTTTATCCACTGTGACACCTAGCTGCCCCTTAACATGTATTTTTAAAAAGTCATTATATCTCCCCCAACCTCCTCAATCTACCCTTTCCCCAAATCTTTTGTTTTTGTAGAATGCCACTATCTAGTCTTTTTTGTGTAGAAAAACAATTTATTCCATCATAAGTACTTAAGAGTTGGTCATGGACAATGACAAGCTGCTGGTTGGACAAGTTACCCAAGAGGACATTTTATAAAATGAGTAGTCAAGGACTAATTCTGTTTGTGTGGGGTTTGTAGAAAAAAATTTTCTAAAGAAAGGAAAAAGGAAAAAAAGAAGCCATCTGGGATTAATTTTAAAGCACATGTCAGCCAGCAATTGTTCTGTTTTCAAATTATTGGACAGTCTACCAGTGGTACTTCTGTCAGGTAAAAACATATACCTTCTTTATAACCTGATGGTCCCAAATTAAAAAAAAAACACAGAAAGGAAAGAAATAATATGAAAACATAGCTCAAGAAATATACTAGACAGCAAAACTATATGAGAAAGTGAACAAAGATATTTTACAGGTACAATTACATTTCATATGGCTGTTTGTCCCCCACTAGATGAGAAGTGGAGAGAGTAAACAGTCACCACAGAAGAAAATAAAAACAAATTAAATAAAACAAAAACATTTTAATAAGAAATTTCAACCAGTTACAGATGAAATCAGCAGGGATTGGTCAGTCTACAACAGGAGTGATCTGTACCCTAGAAGGTTAGTCAGGCCAGTTTTAGTTTTCTAATCTCTATAAATGAGGGAAACGGTTCAGACATCCAACAATGCTAATACCTCAGTGGATATAAATCCACTTGGATATAAATCCCACCCCATCCTAATTTTACTTAAATTAGCCTGAAAAACTTGCAGTTATTGCATGGGAAGAAAAATAAAACACTCATGGTCCATTTCCTGTGGCTAAATCAGATGTTAGAGATGGCTTTGCTCATAAAATGTTCTTGGAAAAATTAAATATGGGTCTGTGGCTTTGTTGAGTCAAACCCTCCACAGTTAATAGTCAGAAATTATCCACTCTCTGGGTTAACAGGTATATGTAGAAGAATGTTTGGACAAAAAAAGGTCTGTCACAAAACCAGCATTAAATCAATCTCAGCTTGGGAAGAAAGGGAAGTCTAAAAATCAGCACCAGTGCAGACATGTCTAGGACCACACTGTTCCTCTGGATCCACACTTCTTTCAAGGTGTTCATCATTGTATTTGTACTCAGCTCTAACAATACTTTCTAATGTTTTTCAGCAATACTTTCATTAGTCTTTTCAGAAGCAGAATTATCTGGACTGAGGTATTAAAATCTCCGGCCAAGACCACAAAGTTTCTCAGCGGAAAAGTCATCTGCCAGACTTTCATGATATTGTCTTGTGATACAGAACAAATAACCCAAGGTTCATTGGGATTCCAGGAGAAATCAGATACCGTGGCAGTGTGACCACCACAAATAAAGAACAAGAAATTCCAGTGACCCATCTTTTGCATCTTCAGGGGATGGCTCCTCTCCACTTTGACTCAAATACTAGACATTTCGTCTGTAGTCAGTGCCCCTGGAAAACAAGATAGTTTCATTGTGAGGAGACCATTGAACCTGGAATAGTTTATCTTTATGTGACTTAAAGGAATATGACCTCAGTAACTTTCAGATTTCTAAGATCTCACAATGCAACTGTTGGGTCAGCTGATCCTGTGGCAAGTATGAACCCACTATCAGGACTGAAAGAGGCAGTTTACTTCAGCATTGTTAGAAAGTAGAATAGTATTGTTTTGACTATATGTCCCGGATCATAAGCTTCTGATCATCAGCAATGGATCCAAAGAGAGATTTATGGAGCAGGTGCCAAGAAACGTCTTTGAGTATTGTTGGGTTTCCTGTGAATATGGTATTTACATCGACTACTTTTTTGGCATGGGTTTGAGCCAGTAGAAAAGCACAGGATGCCTCTCACTATGACAATGAAAAAGGAGAATTTGTAGACTTGTCTTAGTGGGAAAATTCAAAATGAAATCAATATTAATCATGAAGAAGTGAACTGGGCTGATTATATACCCCAGAATCGTTGTATCATCACAACAAAGACTCTATCCATTGATGTCCTTATTTTCTACTACACCAAGCACCCTTCAAAACCAGACCTTTACGGGGAATGTATCCCAAACTTATGTCTCTGTGGGCATCAAAAGGAGAGCTGAAGGCTATTCTTTCTTTCTTTCTTTCTTTCTTTTTTTTTTTTTGTGTGAGACCGTTGGGATTAAGTGACTTGCCCAGGGTCACACAGCTGGTAAGTGTTAAGTGTCTGAGGCCAGATTTGAACTCAGGTCCTCCTGAATCCAGGGCTGGTGCTCTATCTACTGCTCCACCTAGCTGCCCCAATGCTACTCAATTTCAGTAGCTCCCTGTTACCTCCAGGGTTAAATGTGAAATCGTTTCATTAGATTTTGAGGCCTTTTAGTCTATCCCCTCCCTCCCTTTCCAGTCTTCTTGTCCTTTACAATCCAGTGATGCTGATATACTTACTGTTCCTCCCACCCTATCCCCTGACTCTATGCATTTTCACTAGGTATCCCTTTGCCTATAATATTCTCCCTTCTCACCAGTTGTTGTTGTTCAGTTGTTTCAGTTGTGTCTGACTCTTTGTGACCCCATGTGGGGTTGTCTTGGGTACACTTAGGGTAGTTTGCCATTTCCTTCTCTAACTCATTTTACAGATGAGGAAACTGAGGCAAACAGGGTTAAATAATGTGCCCAGGGTCACACAGATAGTAAGTGTCTAAGGCTGGATTTGAACTCAGGTTCTCCTGACTCCAGGCCTGACACTCTATCCACTGTACCATCTAAATATCCTTATTCTCAACAATGCTTCTTGGTTTTCCTGGTTTTCTGTAAGTCAGATGAAATCTAATAAAAATTCTACAAGAAGCCTTTCCTGATCCCTTTGAATAGTAATGCCTTTCCTCTGAGATTATCTCTCATTTTCATCCTGTATCTATTTTGTATATACAATTTTTACTTGTCTCCCCCTTATAAAATTAGCCCCTTGGGGCAGCTAGATGGCACAGTGGTAAAGCACCGGCCCTAGATTTAGGAGGATCTGAGTTCAAATCTGGCCTCAGACATTTGACACTTACTAGCTGTGTGACCCTGGGCAAGTCACTTAACCCCAATTGCCTCACCAAAAAAAAGAAAAGAAAAGAAAAGAAAAAAAAATAAAATTAGCCCCTTGATGCCAGGAACTGTGCTTTTGTCTTTCTTTGTATCCTTAGTGCTAAGCACAGAGGCTGATGTAGTAAACTTTTACTAAATGCTTGTTGATTGACCACATCACAGAAACAAGAGGAACAGGATGAATAAATGTGCTAACCATAGAATGGGAAATTAGTAGCTGATTAAGGCCCTAACCTTCATAGTACAGGGATAATGTTCTTCCTTCTTCATTTTGGGTGAGCCTGGTAATACCATGGAATTCCTTCAGTTGATACTATACAGAAGGCAAGGCAGCTTAAAAGTAAAAGTCCCTAAAGTGAAGCCAGGGGCAGGACTCTGTGATATAGAAACAACAGAACTTCAAAGCTAGTTTACAAGGACAATTACTTAAAATGGGAAGCTACCAGACAGCAGGATTGAGTGAATTCCTTCCTTTCTCTCATGTAACTCGTCCATACTGACATGGCAGCCTTATCAGTCTCAGCCTCCCTCACTCCAGTGTTGTAGGGTCTCTGTCTCTCCCTTCTGTGGAGTGGTATCCCATGAGACCTCCTCAGTTGAGGGCTCATTTCATGCCACTTGCCCTGGGTTCAGGTGTGGTGATTGGCTCAGGTTATCCCTTAGTTATCTTATCCTAAGAATTCCCACTCAAGGAAGAGAGAATGGAAAATGGAGTAATGAGATAATTAAGGCAGATGCTTTGTCTCTGTCTAAAGAGTTTCTAAATAAAAGTCTTACTTTCTTGTTCCTAAAATGGATCCTTCTATCTTTATAGAGACTTGTGGGGGTAGTGAATGGAGAGTTGCTGGTGGAGTCAAGAAGACCTATTTTTAAGTCTTACCTCTGACACATACTGATTGTATAACTCTGCATAAGATATTTGACCTCCCATGGCCTTTGGGGAAGCTCTCTAAAACTATAAATTCCAGAGTTGGTAAAGCTCTGCATTGGTAAAGAGCTGGTAGAAGGAGTTTCTTCAGTGAGAGTTTCCCGTACTAATGAAAGCACAGGTCTCAAACAAAAAATCCTTATAATAATCATGAAGTTTAATTATAATAAAACAATCTATGCTTCCCAAATGCATATCCCTTTTCCCTAGCTCATACAATTTAGAGTTGGAAAGGACTTAAGAGATTGTTGTTGTTCAGTCATTTTTCAATCATGTCTGACTCTTTGCAACCCCATTTGGGGTTTATTGGCAATGATACTGGGGTGGTTTTCTATTTCCTTCTCCAGCTCATTTTAAAGATTAGAAAACTAAGGCAGAGTTAAATGACTTGCCCAAGGTCACATGGTTAGTAAATATCTGAGGTCAGATTTGAACTTGTGAAGGTGAGTCTTCCTGATTCCAGACCTAGAACTCTGTCCACTGTGCTGCTTAACTGCCCCACTTAAGAATTTAGGGACTCCAATATCTTCATATTGCAGACTGAAGTATATAGAATTTAAATGACTTGTTCAAAGTTATTCAATGAGTCAATAGCAGAACCAGGATTTGTAGCAGGCCTTCAACTCATGATGGAATGCTTTTTCCATCATACTCACTGCCTGTGTGGGATCAGGCCCTTAAAGAGTTCATCACTATACTCAAAGGCTGTGTCTATGTCCAAGGCTTAATTCTGCCATCAGGGTTCCATATCTCACAATGTTCTTATTCTGTAACAACTCCATCTGATTTAATCTAACTCAACAAACATTTATTATGTCCAAGTAACTGTGCTATGCACTGGGGATACCATGAAAAGTGAAAACAGTCCCTGCCCTCAAGGAACCCAATTCCTACTGGGGAAGTACACTATATAAGCAGATAAGAATAGATATCTATATTAACATATAGAAAAATCAATATCAATATGTAGATTTTATATATACATACATATACATGTATGTTTATGTATGTGTGTATGTGGATGGATGGATGGATGGATGGATGGATGGATGGATGGATGGATGGATGTGTTTATGTATGCAGCTAGGTGGCACAGTGGATAGATTGCCAGGTCTAGAGTTAGGAAGACTCCTCTTTCTGAGTTCAAATCTGGTCTTTGATGCTAGCTGTGTGATCCTGAGCAAATCACTGAACCCCGTTTGCCTCAGTTTCCTCATCTGTAAAATGAGCTGGAGAAGGAAAAAAAAAACCTTGGCAAACCAGTCTAGTATGTTTGCCAAGAAAACCCCAAATGGGGTCATGAAAAGTCAGCTCGACTGAACAACCACAACAAATACACACATACACATATAACATATACATAACATATATATATATTATACACATAGACAGACAACAATACCAGATAGCTATATAAGGTGATGCAAAAATATTAGTTTAATTTTAAGATATTAACGCTTAATGTATATATTATACTAGGAATATCTACTATATACAAATTATATGCTATATATCATATGTATATATATATATACATGCATGCACACACACATATATATACACCACACAATATATAAAGATATATTTATCTGTCATGTATGCACACTCATTACTTTGAAGAGGAAGTATGCACCAACAGCTATGAGGATTAAGAAAGGTTTTCCAAAGGAGAGACACATGAACTGGGCCTTAAAGGAAGCCAGAAATTCTAGGAGGGAGAGGTAAGGAGGGACACAGGGTACATCCTGTGCAAAGACCTACATATGGGAGAAGGAGTGTCGTGCTCAGGAAACAGAAAGTAGGCCTGTTTTGACAGAATGTAGAGTGTGTGAAGGAGGGTAATGTGCAAATGGGATTGGGAAGATAGGTACAGCTAGACTGTGAAGGATTTTAAATGCTAAGTGGAGGATTTTATATTTTATTGTAGAAATAATGGGGAGCCATTGAAGTTTTGTAAGCAGGTAAGTGGCATGATCAGTTTTGTTTTTTTTTTTTTTTAGATTATTTTGTCAACAGTGTGAAGGATAGCTTGAAGAGGGAGACAAGGAACAGAGAGACCAGTTAGGAGGCTATTGCAATTGTCCAGGTGAGAAGTGATGAAGGCCTGAACTATCATGGTGTCTACGTGAGCAGAGAGAAGAGGATAGATGTAAGGCCTTTGTGAAGATGTCATTGACAATACTCTATGGCTGACCAGAAATGAATTTTGCTTCAAGAATTACAAATGGGTAAAAGCTATTATTTTGATTTCTCTGGAAGAATTGTTGGCCTTAGGGTAGCAGGGGGCAGGAAGTATTTATTAGCTTTTTCTTAGTGGGGAACAATTACTTCTTCATGCTGTAGATGTCCTCTCCTGTCCATTCAGATGTCTCCTTTGCCTAACACTGGCTCACTGACCATTTTTCGTTATTGCCTGGTGAAGTTGAATCAGGAGTTGGATTACATGATGAATCTGATTTTTGGAAAATTGACTTTTCTCTGTCTCCAGGCATCCTGATTAGAAGGCCAGCCTGCAGACAAGAACATGTGTTTTTAGCTGAATATTGGTTTATTAATGTACAGTTTTGCCAAGAATGCAGTTTTGATATATTTTGTTTAATATATTTAAATCCAAATTGCTTTCCCCTTCTCTACCTTAAAGTTCATGTAATGTAAAAATATCAAAAAGACTGTGGGAAATGGGTAAATTAACGTAAAGTTTCTTGTGGGTGAAGAGGAAATCTGTTTCTCATGCATATACTAGTTGTTTTAGAAGATACTAATGTGTGTATATATGTGTGTTATTCTTGGTTTTAAACAAAAGTACTACCCAGGGAAGAATTGTGGGATTCCCTGCCTGTGGAACAAAGATAGTCCTATAGTTTCAGGGGGAGGAAGGCAATGGAATAATTATATAATGTTGAAAAACAAGTACTAGTCATAAATTGAGAGCTAGAAATCCAAATGCTTCACTTTAGAGTTGATTAAACAGATGTTTTAAATGACTTGTTCCAGGTCGCATAGTAAGTGCTAGAATCAGGGTTGGGGCCTGGGTTCTCTGACATTATAAGCAGTGCTCATGTCAACACCCCACAATTCCTCTTCATGACAGTGACAGTACTTAGAATACTAGAGCCAAAGCTTGAAGGGACCTTACCATCTACTTGCCTAACCCCCTTGTTTTAAATTCAGGAGAACAAATTTCAGAGAAGTGACTTGTCCAAAGTCACCCAGGTCATAAGTCACACAGTCATAAGATTCAGATTCGGAATGAGATCCTTTGACCTCCAGTGTAGTGCCCTTTCTCCTCAGCGCACCATGCTGCTTCGACTAATGCCCCACTCAGGTGACTAATCTAGGCAGGGAGGTGACTTGGTTTTTGAAACCTACTGAGAAGGGGGGTAAAGAAAAAAGTCAATTAAGGAAAGGTGAGGGAGATAACACAGGGGTCTGATGAAAATCCTGCTGTCTTCATGAGCTGCTTAGTGGACTCTCTGAAGAAATATACCAACCTAGACCCCCAAAGAGATGTAGGAATAACTGTCCTCAATATTCATTTTATCAGCCAGTCTGCTCCTGACATTAGGAGAGAGCTCCAGAAGTTAGACTGGGGTCCCCAGATCCCGTCCTCACAACTCCTTGACATTGCTTTTAAGATTTTTAATAATAGGGACCTTGCAGTAGTCAAAGAGAGAGAAAAGATGGCTAGTGCCCGCTCCATAGACCAAGCTTCTATAATAGCAGCAGCCATCACCACATCTGCTACCAGCAGAACTCCGGCTGGCCGACATTCTGGCAGCTGCAGTAAACCGAGACATAGAAGTGGGGGACGCCACAGGAAGGTGAGGCCTGCCCTCCTACCTCTTTGTCCCCAGGGCCACACTCAAGAGATTGGCTTAGCGAAAATCCAGGGCTCTGCAGCTTGCTCTCCTGGCCAGCACCTTGTCTGGCCCCTGGCCAAGCTGGACATAGGAGGCAAGCCTAGGAATGGTTTTGGGGCAACCTCTGTCTTACTCTTTGGTTCAGGTCCTAGCATGCAATCAAGGCACAAAGTGGGGATGGGATAAAAGGACCCTTAATGTAGACAGACACTGCCTATCACAGAATTAGGCTTGAACTCCCTCCTGTAAAGCAGGCCACACCCTGTCCTGCAAAAAGGTCCCACTTGACTCCTGATCTGATAAAGTCCCTTTTCCTTTTTGCTCTGGTCAGTTTTAATTTTTTTGTTTAAGTCTGTTCCATCTAGGCTCAAGGATTCATGACACTGTGCCTACATGTTGCCTCTGGACTCTCTGGGCCCCTCACAACTCCGTGCATTCCAGGCCTTCTCCACTTCTCTCCCCTCCCCCTCCCTTGCGCCATGATTTCTTTGACTCCCGGTCAGCATGAAGCAGTTTCAGAAGAATCTTCGTCCCCTTTCCTTATATATAGAGAAGTGGGGAATGTCATGGGGTGCAGAGCACCCCAGAAGTTCTCTGGGGCACATCAAGGAAACTTCTCCTTGAGAAACTAAACCAGAGGACAGATAACACCTAGAAGAGATAAGCTGAACCAAATCGGACTGAGCTAGCTTGGGATTCCTACCCTTCATTCTGGTCTCCCTTACCCTAGGGAGATAAGTTTGGGTGTGGCTGTGGCCTTTGCATTCTGAAGAGGGATCTGTAGCCACCCCTCACCCAATTCCTTTAGTCACTCCCAGTGGGGGATGGTCCTCCCTCACTAAAAGAACTTTCCACAGTCAAATGGTCACCCTTCCCCCCATCAGTCTTCTATAAAAGTACCTGCCATTCTCCTGTTCGAGGAGGTTTGGTACCTTGGAGCCATGTGCTTTATGCCAATCTCCCCACGAAAAGTCCAAGGATTTCTTTCATGGTTTCCCTCCCCCCACCCTTCCCTTCCCTTGCTCCTAAATAAACTATCACCTTATTCTAACTACTTTTGTGTGCAAGAGGGTGTAATTCTTTAAAGAGGAATTCCTAAGAACCCCATCCCCTAACTAAACCCGTACCCCATTTCCCACCATATCACTACGATAATGGAAGATGAGCTCCGGGAAGTTATCTTACCAAGCCAGAGAGGCTTCAAGAATGAGTCCATCAGCCCAGTCAAGTGCAGATCGACTCACTACCTCTAGAGTTGATCCCTAAGTGATGAAGTATTTTAGCCGTGACAAATTATGTAGTTCATCTTCTAAAATGTGAAAGAGAACCCACATTGATTAAATCCCAGCTCTTTAGAAGTTCTGATATTTCATGACAGCAACAACAAAAGCTTGCATGACCATGGTATGTAAGTTTACAAAACATTTTCTTCACAGTGACCTTGAAATGTATTATCCCCATCTTACAGAAAAAGAAATTGTGATTCAGAGGAACTAAATGATTTTCCCAAAGTTGAGCTTTCCCTGGAACCCAGGTCCTCTGACTCCAAGCTCAGGAATCATTTTACTTGATCACATTCCTGTAGACTAAGAATATGGTTAGTTACATTTTTGGAGGCAACTTCCCTGGAGTCTGGAAGTAAGAGAGTCTGAATTCCAGTCTAAGGAATTTGCTCTACAGAAGGAGTAAAGGAAAAGGGGAACAGAATTTTCTCCTCTCATGGGGATTCCCTTCCCTTCCCTTCCCTTCCCTTCCCTTCCCTTCCCTTCCCTTCCCTTCCCTTCCCTTCCCTTCCCTTCCCTTCCCTTCCCTTCCCTTCCCTTCCCTTCCCTTCCCTTCCCTTCCCTTCCCTTCCCTTCCCTTCCCTTCCCTTCCCTTCCCTTCCCTTCCCTTCCCTTCCCTTCCCTTCCCTTCCCTTCCCTTCCCTTCCCTTCCCTTCCCTTCCCTTCCCTTCCCTTCCCTTCCCTTCCCTTCCCTTCCCTTCCCTTCCCTTCCCTTCCCTTCCCTTCCCTTCCCTTCCCTTCCCTTCCCTTCCCTTCCCTTCCCTTCCCTTCCCTTCCCTTCCCTTCCCTTCCCTTCCCTTCCCTTCCCTTCCCTTCCCTTCCCTTCCCTTCCCTTCCCTTCCCTTCCCTTCCCTTCCCTTCCCTTCCCTTCCCGGACTGTACCCAAATGTTTCCTAAGCCCAAGAACAGAGGTCTTTCTAGAGCACTGGTATATATGTACAATACGGTAATGCTTATTTACTGCATCTTATCCCTAATCCCATGGCCATGTGGCTATTCTCAGGGCCACACACTGCCTCAACTTCTTGCAGCAGACCTACTTGCAGAGGGACAGGTTCATCATACAATGAGATCACTCAATTCAGTTCAGTTCAATTCAACAAGCATTTATTAAGCGCTTCCTATATACTAGGTATACCAGGTACCAGGGACAGATGCAATGACAAAAACTGCCCTTAAAACAGGTGACATTCTGCCAGGAGACTAGACCATACCCACAGATAAGAGCATAAGGTATGCATTTATAAAATGAATACAAAGTGATTTCAAATGTATGGGGCAATAACTATCAGATGAAACAGGTTGGGCCTCTTGTAGGAGGTGGCTTTTGAGCTGAGCCTGGGTTGTACTTTTGTTGAAAATCATGAGTAGTTCACATGTTATCTGCTAAAACAGCTTGTTTGTGTGAGAAAAACACATTCTGTCCCCACCCTCTCCACTAACCCTCTGCTAATTTATCTATTTCCTAAAGTCTTGTTGATAAATTTATATCATGTAAGCTTTAAGGTGGAAAATGGGAAGAACAATTTGGATTTAAATATATTAAACGAGGGTAATGAGAAGGGAGAGCTTTCTAGACACGGGTGCCAAGACACCAATGGGGGAGATGGATTGCAATAGGATTTCGGGTTGGAAGGACCCTAGGAGAGCTTTTAGCCCAGCCTTCTCATTGTATGGGTGAGAAAATATCTCTGAAGCTGTGCCTTAACTTGACCCTTAATCTCCACACTCTGAATGAGTGCATTTTGGACCCACATCTCTCTAGTCTTATCTTCCAGTTAGTTCACAGTTAATTTTTGGTGAAAACTTCATCACATGTGTGAAGCCAGGACAAAGTACAGATACATATTCTTGGGTTTGGACAGGATTGTAAGTTATGTTAATCTTTTTAGCTGCCACTTCAGGAATAACACAATCAGTTTGCTGCATCGTTTCTAAACATGAAGTACAAACATCTATATGCAAATTTTTAAAACAAGGTCATACAACATAGCCCAGGCGGACAGCCTGCACACACCTGCCCTTCAGCACCTCAGCCTCTTTGGAAACCTTGTCAAGGGAGCACAAAGCAAGGACTATGCTAAACTGGTAAAACATGGGTTTTAATTCAGTTTTAAATGAAATTTTTACATATTCGAAATTGTTGACTTTACATATAATAATAATTAGCCATATAAAATGAAAGACCCACTAAATTAATGTTAATGTGTTTCTGGAGAACAAACATGTAATTTAGAATGAATAAATGAGGACTTGACTGCCTTTTGGGGGTATAGGGGTAAAGTCAGAAGAATCAGAAGCACAGTCAAGAAAGGAATAAAGTATGGTCAGCCTAGAAGGTGGAGAGATGGTCTGGGAAGAGAAGAGCCCAGGCTCTGAGTGAGGTTCCAGGGTAAGAAGGCAGCTGAGTCAGGGTGCCAGAGTCCACAGAAGCAGAACCAGAACCAGAAGGAGAATGAATCATGGCTCTCCTGGGTCAGCCCCCAAAATGTAGTCCCTAGAAAGAAGTCATCAATGGGAGGAGGGAGCCAGCAGAGGGATGTTCCAGGGTGAGAAGGCCTCAGGATCTGAGTCATAGACTAACACAGTCTCTGAAAAATTAAAGTTGTGAGTCACCCAAATGTCAATAGGGAGGTGCATGGTGGGTATGGGTAGACTGCAATGCCTTACCATCCAAGAAACTTGTAAGAGAAATAGCATAAAGAATATTATTAGAGAAAAGGAGTGGGTTGGTCATGAAGCCAGACTGAGGGAGAACCAATGATTAGCTCCTGTGCCCTTTTGGTATTCATAGAACACCATAGGACAGGCCCAGGAAGCTTAAGTGACATACTTGACAATTCAAAACTTCTATTTAAGGATGGGGCTGAGACTAGCTACCCTCTTTTGGACTTTATTGTACTCCTTTTGTGTGTACTCTTTCTCTATTAGACTATAAGCTTCTTGAGGGCAAGAGTTGCCTTTCTTTTTTATATTTGTATTTGTATCCCTACAATTCCTGGCCCATAGTAGGCACTTACTAAATGTTTATTGACTGATAATTATGCAGATGATAATAACAGGGCTCAGATCCAAACCAAGGAGCTTGAATTTTAAATACAGCGTTCGTTCCACTGTACTGTGCTGTCTCTCATAAGAGAACTAAAGAAAGGACTTGAGCATTTTGGGTGGACACCTGATGGAGTATTTATGGGAGAATGTGAACAGTGGTCACCAGGATGAGAAACCATGGGTAAATGGTATTTTGTGTCATTTGAGGGAGTATTTATACTATTCCCATTTTAAGGAAAGAGCCCCCAGGCCATCCATGTCTTCATTGCTCTAAGGGCCCCATTCCTGATTCTCTGAATTTTCTCTACCATTTCCCAGAATGGATATACTTCCCTCCTTTACCTTTTATGTTCTTTTCCCCCATTAGAATGTAAGCTCCTTGAGGGCAGAGGTTGTCTTTCTCTTTGCTTGTATTTGTATCCCCAGCACTTACCACATTCCATGGCACATAGTAAGGTTTTTGTTTTTTTTTTTGGTGAGGCAATTGGGGTTAAGTGACTTGCCTAGGGTCACACAACTAGTAAGTGTTATGTGTCTGAGGCTGGATTTGAATTCAGGTCCTCCTGAATCCAAGGCCAGTGCTCTATCCTTTGTGCCACCTAGCTGCCCCATAGTAAGTATTTAATAAAAGCATGTTGCCTTGTCATAGCATTCAGCATCACCAGAAGAATATCGTTGTTAAAATGTTGGGCCTTTTTCATAGAAGAAGGGCTCCATCATATTAAAGACCATAATTCATACTAATATTTTTCATAACCATTCTCAACTAGCATTATTTCAGGAAATCCTGAAAGTTCTAAGGCTTCAGGCTACTAAGCAAAATGATTAGAATATGCAAATCCCCAAGGTTGCTCAGAAAAGGTGATGCTGTCATTCCCACCACAAGTAATCTAGGAAAATAACTGGTGGCATTTGAACCAGCTTGGGTACTGTCTTCTGTGTTTCTACCCTTCCCACTCAACACGGTAACCAAGGAGGGAATGATACACATCTCACTCCAAGGGATACTACCAAACCAGTGATGCATTATATGCTGGCATTTAACTGACTGACAGCCTCCATTCCTAAAATTAATTCCCTGCTCCTCTGGAGTTAAGCTTGCTGATGAGGCCTCTCACAAAAATATGAGGTCTTTACATAGAGAATGGTCTAATTAAATAAGAATAAAGGCAGAAAACTTCTAGGCTTAAATGAGATACATTTATTCCAAGCATGAGGTTGAATCTTTAATAATTTGAAATGTAACAGTCTTTTTCCTCCTGGGATAAAGAGGATATCTTGCTCTTTCCTGTATTTTCATACCATTTCCCTCCTTATCTTTATGTATGATGGAGAAAGAGAAGAGAAGTGTGTTTAGTTCTGTTTTCTTCTCTGAGACCTGGAGCAGGGGACTGAGATGTTTGTGCCACCCAGAGAGTGAGGAGAAAGTGAACTGCCCTTTTACTTCATCCAACTCCATGAGCAGTCTCCCCTGCAAATTGGCACTCAGTCTAGAGGGAGGCCACTTGCTTTGCCCTCACTTTCCCTTGGGGACTCCAGGGCAAGAGTTTGTGACCATTCATGAGCAGAGGCAGATACATCTTGGGCTGTATAGCTGTGTCCAAGGTGATGTCTAATACACCTTTCAAAAGTCTGTTCACCTCACTTTTCAACTGAATTAAATTGAATGTGCCAAAAGAAGATGGTGTAATAACAGGCGGTTTTATATGGTGACGTGCCAGTTTATCCCAACTTTTGAAGGCATGACATTTTAAAAGTTAAAAAGAGTTTACCATCACATATGGAGATAAATGCATTATCTCTAAAGCCTTCTTTTGCTATACTGGTTGATGCAGATAGAAAAATAATCCTTTAAAATAAACATTTCTATACTTTCTTTACACACGCGTGCATGTGCACGCGTGTGCACGCACACACACACACACACACACACATACACACACACCCTGATGAAACCAGATAATAATGCCTGGCACTGTGTGGAGTATTATTTTAGCATGCAATGTTTGTGAAGTACTTTTCTACAGGGTATCTTCTTCCCTGGCACGTCTCAATGTGGGGATTTCAGGGTAGAGAAAGAATGACTGAGTATCATCTGCCTGATAATTGAGTCATCAACTCCATTTCTCGCTTGTGGGGCTGGCCACATCTTTCAGTCTTTGGCAAGATGAATTTGCAGGGACTTTTGCCTGAGGTTGGGAGGGTAGAAAGGGAACAAAAGATGGATAGATATGAGAGTTGGCCCAGTCTTAGCTGCCTCCTGTACTTCCAATGTGAATGTGTCCTCCCTAGCTACACACCGTTCTGGGCTCCTCTTTTGCTTCCCTCTCCCCTCAACATAAACATAGGCTAGAAAAAGGTGCCCTTAGAAGCAAACACTATCCTAATTTCTTACATTGTAACCCTCACTTCAGTTCCTGTTGGTATTGACATAGAGACTTAACATGAAGGAAGTGACGAAGGCACTCAAGCAGACATCGCACCCAGAATTCCCAAATGCCTGTGACATTGACTCTGTCTCTGTCTCTTGTCAATGTTTGTCACTTTCTGTCTGTCTCTGTCTCTTTCTCTCTGTGTGTTTCTGTCTTTCACCCAAATCCTCTTCCAAAGCAAATTGGCATCTTCTAGACTTATAAAGTAGCACAGGATATCCAAAGGACCCTGACTTTCCCAGGGTCACACAGCCAGTATGTGTGAGAGATGAGACAAATATAGGTCTTCTGACTCTGAAGCTAGTTCATTATCCACTATCTTTCTCTCTTTTTTGTTTTTTGTTTTGCAGGGCAATGAGGGTTAAATGACTTGTCCAGGGTCACATAGCTAGTAAGTGTCAAGTGTCTGAGGCCAGATTTGAACTCAGGTCCTCTTGAATCCAGGGCCTATGCTTTATCCACTGCGCCACCTGGCTGCCCCACCACTATCTTTCTCATTCTAACGTTTCCTTTCTTTTTCCTCCTCCTTTTCTCATTTCCATTTATTTTTTTCTCCCTTACACTTCATTTCCCTCTCTCCCTCTCTCTCTTTCTTTCTCCCTCCCTCCCTCTTTCTCCTTTTCCCTTTTTGCCTCAGTCTTCCTCTTCCTCTCCATACTAAGGCATGGTCAAGGGTTTTGTGGAGTAGTGGTGGTTAACATTAAGGAGGAAACTAGTGAAGTTGTTTCTTTTCTGTTGCCTTAAGTCCTTTAAGCCCAGGCATAGAAGTGAAAACCTATTCTATTCTCTTAGTGGCAAGAATACAGCATATGCTCAGCAAATCATCAGTTGATCACAGAGCATTTTTAAGCACCTGTTGTGTGGCAGACATTTTGAGAGGCACTAGGGATACAAAGACTGCTTCTGTCCTCAAAAGGCTTTTATTCTATCAAGGGAAATAGCATGTACACCTGCAAGTAAATACAAATGCAGCATCCCCTCCTGGATGTACCTGTGCTTAAGAGTTGGGCCCCTGAGAGACAGCTACCACAGAGTCAATGTACGCTGTGAGTCTGCACACCTAACTCACAAGTTCTTACCAGTATAATAACTTGATATTTAGAAGAAGAGAAGCTAAAACCAATAACATTAAAAGAAAATATATTGATCTCAAAGAAAGGACATGTAGAGACAATCTATATATATAGGTTTCCCAGAAGAACACAAGAAAAATCTGGTTACCATAATGCAAGAAATAATAGGGGCAGCTAGGTGGTGCAGTGGATAGAGCACCGGCCCTGGAATCAGGAGTACCTGAGTTCAAATCCGGCCTCAGACTCTTAACATTTACTAGCTGTGTGACCCTGGGCAAGTCACTTAACCCCAATTGCCTCACTAAAAAAAAAAAAAGAAAAAGAAATAGTAGAAGACAACTACACAGAACTTCTGAACACAAATATTGAGCAATCGATTAAAATAATTTCATAGATCATCTCCAGAAAAGAACCCAAGGCTACAAACTACAGGACACATAGTAGTTAAATTTAACAATTCAATTCAGAAACAGGTTCTGCAAGTAAGTGGGATAAAGACCTTCAAAAACAAAGGAAAGGAAATTTGAATAACAAGACTATTCTGTACCCATCAGAAAACCCAGGAGGGAATGGAATAATGTGTTCTGAAGAGCAGTGGAGCTTAGGATACAGCCCAGAGTGACCTAACCTGCAAATTTAAGCTTAACCATAAATGAAAAAAGATGGACGTTCAGTAATGAAGAGACATTTGAAACATTTTTAGAAAGAAAATCAAACCTGAAGAGATTATTTGCTTCTTGATAATAGAAATGCAGGAGGGGTGAACGAATGTAGCCAAGGACAGCAATAGCAGTAGAATGACAAATGTATACAAGAAGATGGGGTGAAAGTGGGTGGAAGCCATCTGGAGGTAATAGTGGAGAGGCAGACCTGGGGCATTATGAACAGAACCTTGTGACATCCTGTCTTCAATTTTTTTTTTTTGGTGGGACTATATTACAAAATGGAAGGGTACATAAAATATGGGGGGAGAAAGGAGATGGAGGGGAGTATGTGATGTGACAGGGTCAAATTGAAAACTAGTAATGAAGGGAATGTTACTCTTGCAGTCTCTTAGGAAGAAAAGAGCCTACAGGGGAGTGGATGAGGAGGAGGGGGAAATTGAAAAAGGGGAGAAGGGGTGGCCTTGTTTTGGTGGTAGGAAGGGTTCTACTGATAAATGTTTTTATGGGTGAAGAGAGAAGTTCTATGAAAGGAGATGGGAACCTTGTGCTGAGTGTTTCCTGGGGATTTAATGCTTGAAAAGACCACTCATCCTGTCTTAGGAGGGGGAAGTTGTAATTTTTAGAGGTAACTGGCATCTGGAAGAATTGGATAGCATAGATCCAGGGAGGAGATTTTAAGGCAAACAGCAACAAGATGGTAACCTGGTAGATGAACATAAATTACCTAGGAAAGGGGCAACTAGGTGGTGCAGTGGATAGAGCACTGGCCCTGGAGTCAGGAGGACCTGAGTTCAAGTCTGACCTCAGACACTTGCCAACTTACTAGCTGTGTGACCTTGGGCAAGTCACTTAACCCCAATTGCCTCACCAAAAAAAGAAAAAAAAAAGGAAAAAAGAAAAAAAAATACCTAGGAAAGCTCTTTGTGGAGGTGGTAATTTTACAGGTGTTACACATTGTACATGTTTTCAGACTTTTCCACTGTATTCAGAGTTTGTACTTATGCCCCACCCCCACCCCTTTTCTTTGTCTTTAAAAATACCATTTGTTATATGAGAAGGCTCTCTGGGAGGTGGAAGGAGAGGTATACTGGGGATAATTATGATTATGTAAAAAATAGCAATAAAACTTTTTTGTAAAATTTAAAGCCAAACAAAGGATTTAAAATTTGATTCTGGAGGAAATAAGGAGCCACTGAAAGAGGTGAGTGGCATGATTAGACACATATTTTAGAAAGATCACTTTAAAGGATGAGTGCAAGATGGGTTGCAGTGGGGAGAGACATGAATCAGGGAGAACAAGTAGAGTATTGTAATAGTCTAGGTGTTGAGTGCTTGCACCAGAGTGGTCTTCTATTTATCAGAGAAGAAGACACGTATGATGAGAGATCTTACAAAGGTAGAAATGACAGGACTAAGCCACAGATAGATGTGGGGTAAATGAGAGTGAGGAATTGAGGATGATACCTCAGTTGGGAGCCTAGGTAACTGGGAAGGTGGTGATGCCCTCAACAATGAGTGCATTTTGGAAGAGAAGAGATTTTTTTTTTTTTTTTTTTTTTGCGGGGCAATGGGGGTTAAGTGACTTGCCCAGGGTCACACAACTAGTAAGTGTCAAGTGTCTGAGGCCGGATTTGAACTCAGGTACTCCTGAATCCAGGGCCGGTGCTTTACCACTGTGCCACCTAGCCACCCTCTGAGAAGAGATTTTTTGAGGAAAGATAATGAGCTCAGTTTTGTACACTTTGACTTTAAGATGTCTATGAGACATCCAATTTGAGATGCCCAGTAGACAATTGGAGTTATAAGTCTGAAGCTCAGGAGACAGGTTTGAGATGAATAGGAGAATCATCAGAGTAAAGATGAAAGTTTAACCCTTGGGAGCTGATGAGATCACCAAGCAAAATAGTATAGAGGGAGAAGAGGTCCTAGAAATGATCCTGGAAGGAAGAGATGGAAAAAGAGCTTGAGGAGTGGTCAGACAGACAGGAAAAGAAGCAGGAGAGAGTAGAGAGTCTTGAGAGGAGAATGTGCTGAGAAGAGATGAGCGAGGGTCCAGGAGGTGACTGACAGTGTCAGAGGTTGCAGAGACAATCAAGAAAGATAAGGATTTTTTTTTTTTGTGAGGCAATTGGGGTTAAGTGACTTGCCCAGGGTCACACAGCTAGTGTTAAGTGTCTGAGGCTGGATTTGAACTCAGGTACTCCTGACTCCAGGGCCAGTGCTCTATCCACTGCGCCACCTAGCTGCCCCAAAAGATAAGGATTGAGAAAAGGCCATTAAATTCAGCATTTAAGAGATTGTTGGTAACTTTGGGGAGAGTAATATCAGTTGAATGATGAGGCCAGAAGGTAGACTTCAGCTTTAGAAGAGAGGGAGAGAAGAGGAAGTAGATAGTTTTTTCAAGGAGTTTAACCATGAGAGGAAAAGAGATTTTGGATGATAGTTATTGAGGATGGTCATATGAAGGGAGTTGTTTTTTTGTTGTTGTTTTTTTTTTTGGTAAGAGTAGGAAACATCAGAGGTATGTTTTTAGGCAGCAAAAACCCAGCAAATAAACAGGGAGAGACTGGAGGTCAGTGAGAGAATGGGGATGATAGAGGATGCCATCTGCTGGAGGAGATGAGACTAAATGGGATCAAGGGTGAATGTAGAGGGTTAGCCTTGGCAAAGAACCTTTATACATGAGCCAGGAGTGAAGGAGGAGATAGTGGGGAAAGACGACTAAGTGATGTGAGATGAGGAAGAGGGAAGAAGAGAGCTTTCAGAAAATGACCTCAGATTTGTTTGGTTGTTTTTTTTTTCAGTGCAATATAAGGCAAGGTGTTCCAATGAAAGGGTGAAGGAAAGACATGCTATGGGAAGCTTATGGAGGATTGAAAAGGCATGGAAATGCTGCTGTGGTAAATGGGATGACAAATCAATTAGCAAGTGTAAAAGTATTTCCTTGCTTCAGTGAAGGCCCAGTTGAGATTATTGTAGCATAAGTTTTAGTAGATCCAGTCAGTTTGGTTCCATGATGTTCTCCAGCTTAATTCAGCAGCACATGAATAGGAGTACAAGACATTGGATGATAGGGGCAATTTAAGGTTAGAGTTTGGCAAGGAGTAATTGGCAATAGAATAAGGGGACTAAGGACTTGAAAAAGAGAAGAGTGAAGGGTAGAACTGGCTAATCAAGGGGTAGAGAAAGGGAACAGAAGAAAATATAGCCAATCCCAGGTTGATAGCCTGGGAAAGAATTTTGAAGTGGAGGGATCTGAAGTCAAGGTGAGGAGGAAGAATAAGGTTAGGGGTTGGAAAGAAGAGAGAAAGGTAGATGGAACACTTATTGGTGATGGAAAAATGTAAGGTGTATAGCTGAGGTAAAATAGTAGGAGTGGGTCTTGGGAATTATGTAAGTTGAGGAACTGGGGAAATTAGGGCATTTGAGGGAGTAATATGTATGTTGAAATGCCTTAATATGAAAGCAACTCTTGGGGTGGAAAGACAGGGAGCCAGGTACTAAACTCAGTGAGGAAAGGAGTGTCCTGGGAGTTGGTAGATAATAGCTATTAGAATCTTGATTGGGTAATAAATATGGATTGGATGAACTTCAGAGGGTCTGTTTTGCTTTATAAAAGGTCACCAAGGATTTGACTGATACATCAGGCAAACAATGGTTAGTCATCCTCTGATTGCATTAAACTTGAATGAAGACCCTCTTTGCAAATAATAAAGGAGTAACTGAGACACTTTTTTGGCCTCCTTTTGAAGACTTTTATACCTTGGATGCCTCTGGTAAGTATTAACTGTTCCTCCTTAATTGAATCATCTGGGTTGGGAGGAAATCAACTAATCAACAGTCTTAGATCAACTTTTACCCCTTTCTCTTTAGAAGTGGCCATGGATGGTTGATGGACCACTTCACTCCTTGTATCCAGACTTCCCAGGAGCTGAACTATCCCTCTTCTTATGGGATGAATACATAAATTAAAAATAATTCATTAAGCACTTACTATATAACAAGTGCTAGGGATATAAATTAAAAAAAAATTAGTCCCTGCTCTCAAGTGGCTCATATTCTAATTGGGGGAGACACTACAAAAATTAAAGTTCATCTATAGGTGGTCAATTATAAAATACCTACTATTGGCAGGCAATGTTGGAGATGCAAACAAGGCAAAGATGGTCCCTTTACTTACAGAGCTCACAGTGTAATGGAACAAATAATATGCAAACAACTATGTACAAATGACTTCTGAAAGATGAATTGAGAATAATCTCAGAAAGAAGGTACTAAAATTAAGGAGTACCAGGAAAAGAGTCTTAGAGAAGGTTGAATTTTTTCTGAGACTTGAAGGAAGCCAGGAGGAGATAAGAAGGAAGAGAATGCTTGGAGGTGAAGGAGGGATACATATAAAGTCCCAGAACTCTTATATGGGTCCTTCAGTGGGACAGATGCCAAGGCCCAGAGGTCCTCAAGTTGCATGTGTTGATGTGCTGAGAGACACATAAAGAGCCTTCTCTCAAAGAAAATATCTATGTCAAATGACATCCTTTCTACATAGAACCTTGAGGTGCCCCTTTTTCTAGGGCAGAATGAGATCTAGTGGAAGTCTAGCCTATCTCTGAAGAAGTGAGAACCCCTAATGGGTTCTCTTTCCTTGGGCAGAAAGTGATGGATACCTTTATTCATCACTTGTTTCTGGGCTGCCTGGGAGCTGCCCTACATTCATGCTTAGTGATACCTGATTCTTACCTGCTCCTATCCCAGACAGACCACCCAGTAACCTGCAGTTTTCTTAATTTCTACTGCCCTGGTTGAAGGACTGGTAGTTTGGTAGAAATTTACCCATCCCTGTGATTTTGTCTAGGAAAAAATCTTGGCTCTACCCTAGTTATAGTTCTAGGTACTTGCTGACTACTTCCTACTCCTTCAGTGATTAGTAATCTTGTGTGTTGTATGAGGTTGAATGAATATTCCTTGCCTATGACAGCCAGGGGTGATGAAACTTTGGGATATATAAGTTTTGGAAAATAAAAAAAGTAGCAGCTTTCTCTGTTTGGAAAAGAACTGGAAATGGTGGGGATCCCCATCAATTGGGGAAATGGATGAACAAGTTCTGATGTACAGTTGTGATGGAATACTACTTCACTATAAGAAATGATGAGCTGGTTGATTTTAGAAAGGCATGGAAAAATGTGCACAAAATGATGAGAAGTGAAGTGAGCAGAGCCAGGAGAACATTGTATACAGTAACAGTGGCATTGTTTTAAGAACAATTTTGAGCAACTAAGTCATTTTGGCTATTATAAATACACAAATTTTTTTTAAAAGGACATATGAAGAAAGACACTATTTGCAGCCAGAGAAAGAACTGATAAATAGAAGTATATATAGAATAATTTTACATATATATGTGCTTATATATACTTATATATTTTACATATATACTTATTTTTTTAAATTTATTTTTTATTTATTTATTTTTTTAGTGAGGCAACTGGGGTTAAGTGATTTGCCCAGGGTCACACAGCTAGTAAGTGTTAAGTGTCTGAGGCCAGATTTGAACTCAGGTACTCCTGACTCCAGGGCTGGTGCTCTATCTATTGCGCCACCTAGCTGCCCTACTTACTTTATATATATACACACACATGCACACATGCACACATGCACATATACACATATACACATATATACATACACACACAGACACACTTATTTGTGTCTTTGCTGTCAGCCCAGCTGTACTAATGCTGTATGGAGGCATTTTTTAAAATCATAAAAATATCTTATTATTTTACAGTTACATGTATAGATAATTTTCAACATTTGTTTTTTTAAATTATTTTTTAAACATTTGTTTCTATAAGATTTCTAGTTCCAAATTTTTCTCCTTCCTTCCTTTCCTCCCTTTTTCCCAAGACAGCAAGCAATCTGATAGAGGTATTGTTTTTCTCAGTAAAATCAACAAGTCATGAAAATTAGGCTTAGCACTGTCAATCCTCTATAGGAGGACTCTGCTTAAGGAGAAAATGTTGATTGTAAGACTAAGATCCTATGATTTATTTAGAAGCAATAGGACCTTAAAGCCATTATATATATATATATATATATATATATATATATATATATATATATATATATATATATATTTTTTTTTTTTTTTTTGGCGGGGCAATGAGGGTTAAGTGATTTGCCCAGGGTAACACAGCTAGTGTCAAGTGTCTGAGCCTGGATTTGAACTCAGGTCAAGGCATTATATTTTAATAAATTATAATAATAACCTGAATTCCAGAAAGGCATGATGTAATAGTAGATTGAGAGCTAACCTTGAAATCAGAAAGACCTGGGTTCAAGTTTGACACATACCAGCTTTGTAAACTTTTGCCTCTCACATACCAACTGTGTAAACTTGGGTTAATCACTTAATGCTTCAATTTTCCAAGCATCTCTCAATGACTATAATTTATAGATGAGTTTTTGATCTGCATTGGTAGAGATTTACACATTGGGAATTCCCTATGCTGATAAAATCCCAGATCCAGACTGTAACTTCCCCTGCCCCAACACAACAATAAAATTCCAACATTTATATAGTAATTTAAGGTTTACAAAGGACTTTCCTCTTAACATCTCCATGAGGTGGGTAGTACAAGTATTATTTATTCCCATTTTATAGATGAAAAAAATTAAGAAAGCTGAAACTCCAAATTGAGTGGAGATAGTTGACATTGGGTCTGAAGTCAGGAAGATTCATCTTCCTGCACTCAGAACAGGTCTCATATACTTACTAGCTGTTTGATCCTGAGGAAGTCACTTAACCCTGTTTGCCTCAGTGTCCTGATTTATAGAATGAAGACGGAAACAGCAAATCATGTCAGTATATTTTCAAAGAAAACCTGAAATGGTTGTCTTCCCTCATCTTCATCTCTTTACACAATTTTTCCTCCAAGTCTTATTTGGTTTTGAAAATAAATTTTTATCTCTTTCAGGAATTCTTGCTGGGCTTATGTTCAATTCACACATTTCTTTGAAGTTTTGTTTTGACATCATTGTGTTTTTCTAAGTTTATGTCTTGACCTTGCTTGTCACCACAGATTTTTATGGTTAGGTTTTTTTGTTTGTTATCCCCCCCACCTAGTCTATTTCTTGACTTTGAACTTTATGTTAAAGTTGGGCTCTGTTCCTGGTGTGGGGCAGAGGTGGGGAGGGGCACTGTCCCAAGCTTCAGGCTTTTTTGCATTTCTCTTTTCAGAGCTAGGTCTGGGGTTTGTAAGTTTTTTGGTGCTTCCAAAGTGGTGTGATACAGGTAGAGGGGTAGTCACTGCTCTCCAGGTCTGCACTCTGATCCTTACTCAGGAAGGGTTCCAGATCCTTTGGGATCAAAATTGATATCACTCCTCATGGCTCTTGCTCCCTTGGGACTAAAAGTAATAGTGCTTCTCAGGGTCCATGTTCCCTCACAAGCAAAAATGCTCCTCTTTACCACTGAATTGGTTTTTTTTAAAATTTTTAAAAATTTTTTAGTGAGGCAATTGGGGTCAAGTGACTTGCCCAGGGTCACACAGCTAATAAGTGTTAAGTGTCTGAGGCCGGATTTGAACCCAGGTACTCCTGACTCCAGGGCTGGTGCTCTATTCACTGCACCACCTAGCTGCCCCTCTTTACCACTGAATTGTGACCCAGAAATAGGTATAGGAAATGGAGCTCTTAAATCTTGTCTAGTCCCGTGCCAAATACTAGCACAGGGGTACCCTGTAATCTCTTTCTGGCTAAGTTGCCTGATCCTCTTATTATCTCTGGCTTGCGAGCTCCCCAAACAGCTGCTGCTGTCATCACCACAAGTCCCACCACTGGTGTCGTGTCCATAGGGACTCTGGGTCAGCCTCTACCACCATGTCACAGACCTATCCTTACAACTTCCTAAATTGTCTTTGACTGGAACAATGTTTTGCCCTGACATTTTGTTGGCTTTGCTGCTCCACAATTCAGTTTGAGGTGTTATTTTAAAGTTGTTTGGAGAGGAATGTTGGGAGACCTCAGCTGTAGTGCTTCCTCTATTCTGCCTCTGGAAGTCCAAGAACAGATCACTTTAAAAAAAATAAACATTTTCATTTAAAATTTTGAGTTCCAAATTCAATCCCTCCACCCCTCTTCCCTCCCTGAGGTGGTAAGCAATTTGATCTAGGTTATACATGTGTAATTATGTAAAACATTTCCATATTAGTCATTTTGTATAAGAAAAATGAAAGAAAGTGAAAAACAGCATGCTTAAATCTGTGTTCAATCAGTCTTCATTACTAGTCCTTTGAGATTGTCTTGGATCATTGTATTGCTGAGAATAGTTAAGTCATTCACAGTTATTCATTGAACAGTATTTTGGTTGTTGTGCACAATATCCTCTTGGTTTTGCTCACTTCACTATACTTCAATTCATATGTCTTTCCAGGTTTTTATGAAATCATCCTGCTTGCCATTTCTTATAACATGATAATATTCCATCATAATTATTTACCACAGCTTGTTTAACCATTCCCCAATTGATGGGCATCCTCTGATTTCCAATTCTTAGCCACTACAAAAAGAGTTGCTATAAATATTTTTTTTTTACAAATAGGTCTTTTTCTCCTTAGGATATAAACCTAGCTGTAGTTTTGCTGAATTAAAAGGTGTGCACAGTTTAATAGCCCTTTGGACATAGTTCCAAATTACTCTCCATAATGGATGGATCAGTTCACAACTCCACCAACAGTGGATTAGTTTCCCAGTTTTTCCATATGCCTTTCAACATCCAACATTTTCCTTTTTTGTCATATTAGCCACTCTGATAGGTGTGAGGTGGTACCTCAGAGTGAACAGATCACTTTCAATAATTTTATTTTAATGGACAGAAAGGTGAACAAGGCACTTAGGAAAAATTTCAGCAGGTTAGGGACCATTGCATATCTATGGATTTAAGATCATTGGACCATAGATGTTGAGCTGGAAGGACCCTTAGAGGCCATCTAGTCTAACCTTCTTTTACATATCAAGAAATTGAGTTCTAAAGAGGGATAGTATCCTCCCAACTTCACAAAGCTGCAGGACTGGTCCAGTCCTATGATGGCAAGTTCATGTGTCTTTCTACTGCATCACAATGCTTCACTCAATTTTTGTTCTCCAGCTTTGGTTGAGATTGTTTCATTGGACATCCTTCTGACTTACCTGTTTAATCATCACATTCCAAAGAGTTCACCCAGTTGTCCCCAGAAAGACCAAATGGACAAAGTTCCAGCAAGAGAAAGAAAATTCAGAAAGAGAATGGACTTGGTTAGAGAAAAAGGGGCAAGAAAAAGGCAGCTTAAGGTCAATGACTAAGAAGCCAACAGGATAGATAGGAGGGAAGAAATACTTTTGACACTGAGATAATTTAAAACTAGCAGTTTCTGTTCTTGCCTACAGGAAAAGTCATTCTTTCTTTGCCAGCCTAGTTTCTGTAGGCTCTCTGCCCTTTGAAAGAAGAATATGATGGAATAAATACATTGCCTCAAAGAATCAGAGGTCTAACACATTTCTTTTCCCAGCAGAATTCATTTCATTTCATTTCAATTCAGTTTAATTCAATTCAACTTGCTTGAACTCAACTCAACTCCACTCAATTCAGTTCAGTTTAATTCAATTAATTTCATTTTATCTTGGTTCAGTCCATTGTAACAATTCTTTATTAGGGACCTACTATGTGCCTGATCCTATAACAATACAGTGTAATACATACAGTATATGTATACAGTAATACTGGCATTACAAAAGGAAAAAAATTACATTCCCAAAGCTATAATTGGTGTGTGGCAAATGTGTTCTCAAGGCCTTTGCATTTCTTTCCTGCTTGTTGTTACTGTGGTGCCCTTACTTGCTCTTCTCTAGAGTCCCAGGGTGCAGCAGTCTCTGTGGGAATCTAGGGGATAGACAGGGCTTCATTTTCAATAGAACTCTGTTCTTTGTGTCACCATACTCCATCCCTACAACTAATGATGAGGATGATGATAGCTAGCATTCATATAGCACTTTACAATTGTTCTCTCATTCAATCCCCATAACAACCCTGGGAGACAGGCGCTATTAATATATCTGCATTCTCCAATTCTGGAAACAGAAGCAGACTGAGGTTAAGTGACTTACCCAAGAGAACAAAGCTAGTAAAAGCTTGAGTATGGATTTGAACTCATGTCATCTGTACTGCCATCCTCTTCCTACAACGATATTTTCCCAGGTGCAGTTTTGCCCAGGCATGTTAATTTGTGGTTTTCTAGGCCAATAATGCAGCCAGCAGGGATCCATTTCTATTTGAATTTGACACTACTGATGTAGAATTTGGTAAGGGCAAAGAATATTCAAACAAGTACTCTGAAAGACTAGGGGTTTCATGGGGAGATGGTACCTGACTTGGACTTTGCAGAGGGATATGACTAGGGAATACATTCAAGGTATGGGAGCAGCCTAACATGTTCCTAGAGTGTGAGCCCTGGTAGCTCGTAGACCCTGGGATTGGCATTCCCATTCATTGTCCCTACTCTTCCTTACCTCAAGGAAAAGGGCCAGGGATAATGCTCATTCCATGATGTGCTTGCACTTTAGTACCAGACTTGTGCATTTCTAAATAAATGGAGGTGAGTGTCTAGGATGGGATTAATAAATAGTAAAATTTGGATGGAATACAGAGGAGTAAAGTGAAATAAAGCTGGAAAGGTAGTTTGGATCCAGAAAATAGAGGATGTTGAATGCCAAGCTGAGAAGATTATATTTTACCACATAGGAAGGAAAGAGCTATTTTTTCACATGAAAGAGATTTTTATTAGGCCAGTTTTGTACATTAGGAATATTATTTTGGAAACGGCATGATAGATGGGTTTATGAGTGGGAGTACTGGGATTTAAGGGGGATCATTTTAGAGGCTATTAAAATACTCCATATGAGAGGTGAAGAGGGTCTGACCTGGGGGTGGAAGTGGCAAAACTAGGGTGCAGATGATTCCAGAGATGCAGGGCTGAGATTGCTGTGTTCTCCATGGAAGAAGTTCCTTTTTTTTTAATTAAAAAAAAGAAATGCATAAAAGGGAACAGAGACGGAAAAGAATGGGATGGTTCGGAAAGAAGTAGCTAGGACCAAATCCAAAAAAAAAAATAGACCAAACTCAGTTTCTTACCTCTAATTTACATCTGATAGGCTTGCCACTGTGTGCATAGCACATGCTATAGATGCTGGGGACAAAACCATTTTTATAAAAAGCATCTTAGTTTTAGAGAAACTTGGCACAAGCAGTCCAGTTCATTTATAACTTGGCAATATGCCCATTCCCTCTCCCACTCCCACCCTTATTGTGTTTGCCAAGGGGCTTCAGGCCCCCATTCCCTGTCTCTGGTACTAAAGTGAGCCACATTGTCCATATCCAGATGTGCTTGGCAGCTGCAAGGCTCAAATATTAGGATCTGAAATGAGTTTCCTGGTGTATTTTTGGACAGATCACCTCATCTGTTACTGCTTGACTAGAGCATCTGTGAAACAGCCCGTGAAGGTTGTTAAGGGGCAGTGGGGGGTGGGGAGGGCAGGTGGCAAAGGATGAAGGGAGCAGGGTGGCTCTTGGCTGCTTGGTGTCCAACTCCTTTGTCTACCCTTTGTGCGCCTGGAAAATTCAGGAAACTCATGATAGAATTTGAGTTCAAATACAATCTCTTCATTTCTCCTGTCTGCCTGCACCATGGGGAAGGAAGCTGTATAACACAGTAGAAACTGTGAATAAGAAGCTCTGTCCATAACATTTCTGTTATGTAGGTTTTTTAAATGTTACATCCTGCACTACAGGTGAAAGGAATAACAGCTCCTATTGGAAATGCACATGATTATTAACAGTGTTTTAAAAGTAATATATTGGCAGAGAAAGAAAATATTTAAATGCTCGCTATGTGCCAGGTACTGTGATAAATTCTGGGGATATAAATACACACAATCAAGATAATTCCTCCCCTTAAAGAGCTTATATCCTAATTGAGGAAGACAACACATAAAGGGGAACTACTCAGGGGACGGAAGACATACATCCCATCTCAAAATGTGCAGGTGACCTAAATGTGGCACAGAGGCCTGGTTGTTTTGGAAGATGAGGTGGGGTTACCTATTAGAGCCAAGGGTCTCAGGAAGTAGAGTTCAAGATTTTAGTGGGTAGTGGATGGGGATGATGGATAGATAATAGATAAAGCAGACATAGCCAGGCTAAATAAATACTTTTCCAATGTTAGATAATAGAATAAATAGTTGGAGACAGTCAGGTATATTGGAAAGAGTCCTGCATTTAGACTCCTAGGTCATCATTTTATATGTGTACATGTGTATGTATATGTGTGTGAATATACATACACGTATATACACACAAATATATATTATATTCTATATTATGATATAGAATCTTATACATATGTGTATATATATGTATGTGTGTGTATATATATATGTATATGTATATATATATATATATGATTGGAAGGAACCTTAGAGGCAACCAGGTCTAATTCCCTTATTTTACAGGTAAGTAAACTGTAGCCCAGAGAAGCCAGGTGACTTGCCCATGGCTACACATCTAGTGTCTGAGGTAGTATTTGAACTCTGGTCTTCATGAATTGAGGTTTAGAGTTTATGTACTATACTAGTGGTGTCCAACTAAAATAGAAATGGGTCCCTGTAGCCTCATATTGATTTAGAAAACCACAAACTAACATTATCTGTGTTGTATTTTATTTTTACTTATTTTGTTAAAATTTTCCTAATTGCTTTTTAATTTGGTTCAGGCTGAACTTGGGGATTTTGGGGGCCACTTGCAGCCTGTAGGCTTCAAGTTTGACCATCTGCATCATACCATGTTGCTGGTTATCCCCTAGGACTCAAAGGACCTAGCTCTGGGAAGTCACCTAAACTCTGTTTTTTAGTTTCCTCTGCTATAAAATTAGGGAATTTGACTAGATTTCTCAGGCCCATTCCAGCTCTAGATTTTTTAGATGTCCCAGAAAATGCTTCATCAATGCCCCAAGAAACAGTTACGTATCAGTTTGGTGACCTATTGACTAGTGTGAACTAGAAACTGGGATTCTAAATTCTAGTCCTGGCTTGTTATGATCCTGAGGTGTGATCTTTCTGGACCTCAGTTTCTTCATCTGTGAAATGAGTTTAGACTAGGTGATTTCTCAAGTTCTTTCTAGTTCTGTAATTTTTTGTTTTGTTTTTTTGGTGAGGCAATTGGGGTTAAGTGACTTGCCCAAGGTCACACAGCTAGAAAGTGTTAAGTGTCTGAGTCTGGCTTTGAACTCAGGTCCTCCTGACTCCAGGGCCAGTGGTCTATCCACTGTGCCACCTAGCTGCCCCTAGTTCTGTGATTTTTTTTTTTGAAAAATTTTTTAAATTTTTTTATTATTATTATTTTTTAGTGAGGCAATTGGGGTTAAGTGACTTGCCCAGGGTCACACAGCTAGTAAGTGTTAAGTATCTGAGGCCGGATTTGAACTCAGGTACTCCTGACTCCACGGCCAGTGCTCTATCCACTGCGCCACCTAGCTGCCCCTCTGTGATTTTAAAGAGCCCAAGATTAGGTGTCAAGAAGCCCAGGTTCTGATCCTGGTTATATTAGGACTTATTCTATTACTGTGGGCAAGTCACTTTATTTCTGTGAACCTCACTCAGTTCTCTGCTCTGTAAAATGATGGTGTTCACTTACTGATTCACGGGATCACAGACATTTGAACTAGAAGGGGCACTAAAGACCATGTCATCCAACCTTCTAGTTTCACAGATGAAGAGACTAAAGTCCTAAGAGGTAAGGAGCTTGTTCAAGGGCATAGAGGAATCAATTGTGGCAATGGAGACTTGAACCATGGGCCACTGCTCTAAGGCCCTTGCTTTTGCAACAACATGTTTTGTGGTGGTTTTTTTTTTTTTTTAAGTGACTGAACATCAGGAAAAGGCATAAAGAAAAGGAAAAAGGGCAGCGCTGTATTCCCTGGACAGTGAATGAAACACATTGCTTCAATTTGCTGAACAATGCTTTATTCTTTCATTATAATGAAGCTATAAAGGGTCACAGCACACTGTGGGGAGGTCAAATTTTGTAATTAAGGATATGCAGATTTGACAACTTTTAGCAACATCAAGAGATGGCTGGCCTCACACATATAAACAGATTTAATCTGCTTTTGCAGTTCTATTTTGGAAAAAAGGTAACACTGGATGGAACAGAGACACATTTGCTACAATTAGCAGTTTGAAAATTTGAAGAAATCATATAGGAGATAGGGTACAGTGGAAAGAGCATTGAGGTGGGTGTCAGGAGAAGTATTCCAGGTTTTTCTTTGTCTTAGTCTTGGGTTCCAATAATTCCATATGGGCTGACACAATGGAGCATGCTCATCATTGGTTTATTGTCATAGGTTTTTCTGAAGAATACACAGAATTAGAAAGAATTTAGGAGTTGGTGGATGGGGCAGTTAAATGGCTTAGTGGATAGAGTGCTGGACATGGGATCAGGAAGACATAAATCCAAATGTGATCTTAGACACTTACCAGTTGTGTGACCCTAGACAAGTCCCTTAACTTCTGTTTGTCTTAATCCACTGGAGAAGGAAATGACAAAACACTCCGGTATCTTTGACATGGATAGTATGGTCCATGGGGTCATGAAAAATCAGACATGATTGAACAACTGAACAACAAAAATGAGATGGCTTTAAATACTTATAATTGCTTTATATGATCTCTGTGCCCTTATCAGTCTCAAATCCGTGGAATGTGATGGATGGCTCTGGAATTTTCTTTCCATGGATTGTCTTCTATTAGAGCCAAGACATTTGCCTCCTTGTGGGATTTTTGACTTAAATGGAGGGTGGGTGTTAGTGGCTTGAATTTAGTCCAGTTCAGGTGGTGTTTATTTCAAAGGTTATTCTTTATTCCAAAGAATATTTTCTCTAGCCAGGGTTCAGGTTGCGGGCATATTATACCATAAGGAGGGTGATATGTATAGGATGAGAGAAACTATATGGCTCCTAGCTTGGACCTATTTCTAAAACACTGCTATATGGTCTTGAGAAAATTACTTGACTTTTATTAGTTTATCCATCTGTATAAAAAGGAGGTTGGATTAAAGAATCTCTAAGATTCTTCCAGATCTGATAGTCTATGTTCTATTAAATAATAAAGTTATGGATCAATTGAATATAGGCATCATATTATACACATTTGTTTGATGGTAAATTAGAGACATGGCAAAATGAATAGATATTTAAAAAATTAAATACATAAATAGATACAATGAGGAGTAGACTATTTAAATAGATCAGTTTCAGAGGAAGAAACAAAGCAAATCATTAATAGTCCCTCCCACTAACCGCCTAAGCTAAATGAGTTAATGGGTATTTTTTTTTCAAATTTACGAAGTATAAATAATTAACACATTATTATACAGATTATTTCTAAATATTGAAGTAAATGACATGATACCCATTTGTTTTAGGAAGCAAATACTCTGGACCTCAAAACCAGATGGAGATTGCATTGAAAAAGAAAATTATAAACTAATCTCACTAATGAATATCGATGCAAAAAATTAAATAAAATCTCAGCCAGGAAGAAAGAGGAACATACCAGATAAAATTTCCCCACCACAACCAAGTAGAATTTAACTCCATTGAAATCCATTCAATGATGATTCAGTTTTAAGGAGACCATACACATGATGCATAACTCTTTCCCCACTCATCTATCCTTCACATTGCTATAAAATTTACCTTATGAGTAGATGTATATATCATTCTTTCAAATGTCTACCTATTATCCAATTGGTACAAAGTTCATACTATGCATGGGTGTCAAGACCCTCCATAACCTATTCTACTTTGCCTTTCCAGACTACCCCAGCCGTTCACTCTATGTTTTCTTTTCTTTCATGCACCCAGAATGTCTTTTCTAACACTATTTATTTGCCTGTTGAAGTCCTACCCATCCCTTACAGCATAATTAGAATGTTACCAAGTCTTTGAAGCCTTCTCTAACTACTCAGTGGGTAATGATCTTTCTCCCTGAAGCTCACAATGCACTTAAAAATCGTGCATTATAGTTATGTATGTTGGTGCTTTATCTTTAATTGGACTATAAGCTTCATGAGGACAGAGAACATGTTTATCTGTGTTGGGGAGAAAAAGATAAATGAGACAGATTCATCCTAACTTGGCCAGAAGTAGGACATATTGAGTAGAGTTAGCAAAATGTAGTTCTCATAAACAGTGTAAAATCATAGAAGATAGAAATAGTTTGGAACCATTCTGGTTCAGGATTTGTAAAAGAGCAATCACCTAATATTATAATGTGATTCCACAACAATTCATCTAATTGAAAACTGGCATCATCTATTGGGGAGGAGAAGCAATTATTGAAGAGTGAGAATTACCTATGCTCCTTCAAGAACAGAACCAAACTGAAGACATCAAACGCTGGGAGGGCCACAATGTTGGTTGGGAGGAAAAAGCAGCAACAGTTTCAAGAGAGAGTCGTGAACACTTGTTGGGAGCTGAGCTACTTGATAGAATTACTTTGATGGCAATGGAAGATACAAGCCTGACCCCCTTTTCATTGGCTCCCCACACAGGACATTATTGTATAGTTCTTTTGTCATGGGGAAGGAGTTCTCATCTCTCTATGGGCTCAATGCATAAGCCTTTTCTGTATACTTTTCTGTGAAATAAAACATGTTCATGTTCCCTACCTTAGGAGACTGAGTGCTTTAAAGGAAGACTACACTACCATATACTAACATTCCCAGATTTCACTAAAACAATTCAGAGAAGTTTAGAGGTCTCCAAAATAGAGATGGCCCTTTTAAATCAAGAGGGGATATTTGGCACAAGGGTTGTGATAAAATCATATGATATTAGAGTTCAAATGAACCAAGGTATTTCCCAGTCTAACCTTTTCCTTTCATAAATGAGAAATTTGAAGTCCAGAAAAGGGAAGAGACTTATTTAAGGTTATACAGGTAAGGACAAGAGTAAAAATTCCCTGGATTTTAGTCCAATGTTCTTTTTGTTTGTTTGTTTGTTTTTGTGGGGCAGTGGGGGTTAAGTGACTTGGCCCAGGATCACACAGCTAGTAAGTGTCAAGTGTCTGAGGCCGAATTTGAACTCAGGTCCTCCTGAATCCAGGGCTGGTGCTTTATCCACTGTGCCACCTAGCTGCCTCTGGTCTAATGTTCTTTCCATTGCATCACATAATCTTAGAAAGGACAAATGAACATGAGAAGATCATGAAATCCAATTTTCTAAATGTATAGAAGAGAAAACTGAAAATCAGATAAGTAAACTTAACTTGTCCAAAGTCATAAAGGGAGTAAGTAGTAGAGGCAAGATTTGAAACCATTTGCTCTAAATTCTAGTCCTGTGTTTTTGCCACCTGTCAAGGGACTGAGGAGGCCTAGAACTTCAAGTCTCATGTTCTTTCTACTAACTCCTTATTGTACTGAAGGACCTTAGTAAGGAAATAATTCTTTATAGTGGTATATTTCTTTAAAGTTTATAAATTACTTTTCTTAACATAATACATAGTCTCAAGGGGATAGGGTGGCACAAATATTATGATCAACATTTGATAGATACTGAAATGGAGACTCAGAGGGTAAACTGACTTGTCCATTAGAACATAATTGAATAAGTAACAAACACAGGCATCCCCCCTTGAGGTCCAGGTACTCTTTACACTTATGTACACATAAAAACACAATTGTAAGATAAACTTAAATTTGGCTTAGTTCAAAGTTTTTTTTCCTTTTTTAAGGAAAACTTTTGCATCTCTGGTACCTCTCTCTCAAAGTTTTTTTTTTTTTTTTAAAGGAAAACAGGTACTTCGTTGTTGTTGAGTCATGTCCAACTCTTCATGACCCCATTTGGGGTTGTCTTGGCAAAGATACTAGATTGGTTTGCCCTTTCCTTTTCTTTTTTTTTTTGTTGGTTTTTTGTTTTTGTTTTTGTTTTTTTTGCAGGGCAATGAGGGTTAAGTGACTTGCCCAGGGTCACACAGTAAGTGTCAAGTGTCTGAGGCCGGATTTGAACTCAGGTATTCCTGAATCCAAGGCTGGTGCTCTACCACTGCACCACCTAGCTGCCCCCACCCTTTCCTTTTCTAGCTCATTTTACAGACAAGGAAACTGAGGTCAAGAGGGTTAGGTGACTTGCCAAGGTCACATAGCTAGTAAGTGTCTGAGTCCAGATTTGAACTCATGAAGAGAAGTTTGCCTGACTCCAGGCCCAGCACTTGATTCACAGCACTGGTTCAATGGATAGAGTGCTATTCCTAGAGTTCAGGGGACACCAAAGGGGGTCATGAAGACTCAGATATGACTGAAAACAGGACACAAATTCCATTTAAAACTACTTTGATGATTGAAGTTTAAAAACACATAAGAATAAAAAGAATACAAAATAGAACTCCTTTTCTGTAGTCACTGTGTCATCAACGGAAGGAAGCAATCTATAGGCAGTCTGAGCTTAGGAAAAGATTTCTAACAACCTTTCTTACCCCAGGCTAATCTTTTATAGTTCAAACCACCAAGTGTGTGAAGCACCAGACAGAGAGCTAGGGGGTGGAACAAGCTGTGGTGATAGCAGCTGCATCATCCCTCATACCACCCAGGCTCTCACTACATCTCACCCCTTGATGACGAGGTTCTCATTCAGTGTTCCCATGCCCTCCACCTAGAATATTCCCCTCCTGAGGAGCCACATCAGGGAGATAATACCAACTTTTGGCTCTTTCAGAGAGCTTTAATGAGGGATTACAACCCTTTTCCATGGGGGTGGTTGAAGACTCCACTTCATGCAGGGACTTACCCCTTGGTCACCCAAACCCTTTTGGGGAAGAAGTTGTCCAAACAATTTTGGAAAAGGAAGTTGCCAAAGTAGGGCTATAGGGCTAGAATTCCAGAGTGGTGGGAAAACAGCTTTCCCCCTTCTCTTTTGTGCACTGATTCCTGCTGTCATCACAGAGGCAAGCATATCTAAAGGATTTTTGCCAAACTTTGCTTGACCTTATAGTCTCAAGGGGGTGAAGAAGAGAAAGCAATTCATGCTGGGATAAAGCTTTGGTCCACTGTCACTCATGTGGCCATTTTTACATCTGGAAGAATAAGCTAGGCAAATGGTTCTGGCCTTTACAATTTATTGAGGACCAACCACATGTTATGTTCTCTTCTTGCTTGCCTCCAACATCTCTACTATCTCCTACATCTCTGTACCTCTCTCTCAAAGCAGGATGTCTCTTTTTATATAACCCACCCTTAATGACCTAAGGCAACTCTGTTTAGCTTGAATGCCCAGAGGCTATCCCAAAACCTGCAGTCCTTTTTTTCTTTCTATGACTTAAGAGATTCTGGAAACTGAAGGGGGAAAAACTAAATTTGCTTCTGCTAAAGGTCATATGAACATTGTGGCATTATAGTTATCCTTATTCTTTTCATCTCTCTGGGGGAGTGTTGTCCTTTTTGAAAATTAATAACACTCTATTCAATGCCCCACAAATGCCTCTGGTCTTTGCAAATCTGGGAGGGGGAGAGGAACAAGGCTAGCCTTTAGAATAGCCACAGGATATACAGGGTGATGGAGTGAACCTAGCTATTTTATACACACATATATTTATATTGTGTTTAATATGTAAATACACATATATACATATACATATATAGTAATCAACATATTTTTATATGTTACCAAATGAACTGGTGTAACTAGTCACTATCATGTAGAATAATGCACTTGTCATTTGGCTTCTCTTCTCTGTGGTTGGAGCTTAAGTTTGCTCAAATATTTCCATGGATCTGTGCTCTTACAGATGTGAGTATTTTCTTCATTGATGAATATTGCAACCTATCTATAATTTTTGCTAACGTATGACTTTTGTCCATATTCTCCTATAGATTTGCTACAAGGGGCTCATCCAACAGGTTGGGGGAGGGATGATTCCTTGCTTTCTCTTGACATCAAGAGGATATCAATGGTGCACATGGGCTCTCCATCAATTATCCCTTGCTCTTATCACATAACCACTCCATTTTTGCTTATACATGTCTTTAATGACATATTTCATTCCACTTCTCAAAATTTGT